>NC_091285.1:12745052-13069998 GCF_032444005.1 Ranitomeya imitator | reverse complement strand
ACCTTTAACCCCCCCCTCAGGTGTTGCAAGGTACAAGAGCCACACCTTGAACAGCATTAATGATGCACAAGTCAAAGGTTGCTCTATTTAATTTTGCTCCTTGCACACGCTGAATTAAACACGTACACTATTTAGCCCATTATACTGTCAAACAGTTGTGGAGGCGTGACTTGTCTTTTTAACGAGACGCAGCACAGGTGTCAAAATTTGCACCTAGGTACTGGGCGCAGATTCCTGAGCGTTGTTATTTGCTGTACAGGAGTCTGCGCTCTTGTGTTATCCCTTGGCAATACCCTGTTAGTGCAGGCCGTCTCATGACCTCATTTCATGTTGGCCGGTGCGGTTAACGATGGCCATAAATCCCAGACCCACAGTGGCTTTTCCTAAAGTCACACTGCGGTGCTGGGATTCGTGGCCTTGTGCAGTAAATATGTTCGCCGCTCACACATGTCCTTACACCTGCTTCAGACTGGGCGGCCTCAGCTGATCCCTTATCGCATGCCGCGGCCATGAGGCCGCACAGTCAGAAGAAGGCGGAAGGAGGGGAGTGAAAACAGGGGAACATATGCACTGCTCGTGCCCATCAATCACACCCTCGCAGTCAAAATATATGAGACAACGGGGGGCGTTGTGTCGGGCAGGGGGGACGCACAGGCACAGCCAGCCAACCAATGATGTCAGGAGACGGGCAGCGCTAACAATGGGGGTGCTGCGTGTCATTACAAAGGAAAGTCACACCTCAGGGACATTGTAATGGTCTCTAATGAGACACATTTTGTACGTGTTGAGTTCCACGTGGGCAAGGAGAAAAAGTCAGCCACCTCGTACAAATGCAGCAGTACTGCTGTACAAGGTGGCTGATATACATAGAAACACCTGTGGGTGGGGGGCAGGCTCCCTTCAATTTCAGTTCATGTGCCTGCGTGGCGTTTGCAGGTCACGTTGCAAGCTGCACAGCAGGGGAACAGCTGGCGGTGCTGAACCCCACTAACACATTGGCTGGTGTTTTTCTCTGTGCAGCTAGCATGTCCGGGCAGAAACTGGCGTTGTTTGAGCCCAGGGTCAGCAGGAGGAGGAGAGGAGCAAAGTGTAGGCCGAAGCCTGCACTGGTGGCAGCTTTTGTTCTGTTGTGCCAGCGTGGCTTGTGCTGGACACGTTGCCGACTACACAGCAGGGGAACAGCTGGCGGTGCTGAACCCCACTAACACATTGGCTGGTGTTTTTCTCTGTGCAGCTAGCATTTCCGGGCAAAAACTAGCGGTGTTTGAGCCCAGGGTCAGCAGGAGGAGTAGAGGAGCAGAGTGTTGGCCAAAGCCTAGTTGAACCAATTTCAAAGGTTACCTTTAACCCCCCCCTCAGGTGTTGCAAGGTACAAGAGCCACACCTTGAACAGCATTATTGATGCACAAGTCAAAGGTTGCTCTATTTAATTTTGCTCCTTGCACACGCTGAATTAAACACGTACACTATTTAGCCCATTATACTGTCAAACAGTAGTGGAGGCGTGACTACTAGTCTTTTTAAGGAGACGCAGCACAGGTGTACAAATTTACACCTAGGTGCTGTGCGCAGATTCCTTACCGTTGTTATTTGCAGTACAGGAAACTGCGCTCTTGTGTTATCCCTTGGCAATACCCTGTTAGTGCAGGCCGTCTCATGACCTCATTTCATGTTGGCCGGTGCGGTTAACGATGGCCATAAATCCCAGACCCACAGTGGCTTTTCCTAAAGTCACACTGCGGTGCTGGGATTCGTGGCCTTGTGCAGTAAATATGTTCGCCGCTCACACATGTCCTTACACCTGCTTCAGACTGGGCGGCCTCAGCTGATCCCTTATCGCATGCCGCGGCCATGAGGCCGCACAGTCAGAAGAAGGCGGAAGGAGGGGAGTGAAAACAGGGGAACATATGCACTGCTCGTGCCCATCAATCACACCCTCGCAGTCAAAATATATGAGACAACGGGGGGCGTTGTGTCGGGCAGGGGGGACGCACAGGCACAGCCAGCCAACCAATGATGTCAGGAGACGGGCAGCGCTAACAATGGGGGTGCTGCGTGTCATTAAAAAGGAAAGTCACACCTCAGGGACATTGTAATGGTCTGTAATGAGACACATTTTGTACTTGTTGAGTTCCACGTGTGCAAGGAGAAAAAGTCAGCCACCTTGTACAAATGCAGCAGTACTGCTGTACAAGGTGGCTGTTATACATAGAAACACCTGGGGGGGTGGGTGGCAGGCTCCCTTCAATTTCAGTTCATGTGCCTGCGTGGCGTTTGCAGGTCACGTTGCAAGCTACACAGCAGGGGAACAGCTGGCGTTGCTGAACCCCACTGACACATTGACTGGTGTTTTTCTCTGTGCAGATTGCATGTCCGGGCAAAAACTAGCGGTGTTAGAGCCCAGGGTCAGCAGGAGGAGGAGGAGAGGAGCAAAGTGTAGGCCGAAGCCTGCACTGGTGGCAGCTTTTGGTCGGTTGTGCCAGCGTGGCTTGTGCTGGACACGATGCCGGCTACACAGCGGGGGAACAGCTGGCGGTGCTGAACCACACTAACACATTGGCTGGTGTTTTTCTCTGTGCAGCTAGCATGTCCGGGCAGAAACTGGCGTTGTTTGAGCCCAGGGTCAGCAGGAGGAGGAGAGGAGCAAAGTGTAGGCCGAAGCCTGCACTGGTGGCAGCTTTTGTTCTGTTGTGCCAGCGTGGCTTGTGCTGGACACGTTGCCGACTACACAGCAGGGGAACAGCTGGCGGTGCTGAACCCCACTAACACATTGGCTGGTGTTTTTCTCTGTGCAGCTAGCATTTCCGGGCAAAAACTAGCGGTGTTTGAGCCCAGGGTCAGCAGGAGGAGTAGAGGAGCAGAGTGTAGGCCGAAGCCTAGTTGAACCAATTTCAAAGGTTACCTTTAACCCCCCCCTCAGGTGTTGCAAGGTACAAGAGCCACACCTTGAACAGCATTAATGATGCACAAGTCAAAGGTTGCTCTATTTAATTTTGCTCCTTGCACACGCTGAATTAAACACGTACACTATTTAGCCCATTATACTGTCAAACAGTTGTGGAGGCGTGACTTGTCTTTTTAACGAGACGCAGCACAGGTGTCAAAATTTGCACCTAGGTACTGGGCGCAGATTCCTGAGCGTTGTTATTTGCTGTACAGGAGTCTGCGCTCTTGTGTTATCCCTTGGCAATACCCTGTTAGTGCAGGCCGTCTCATGACCTCATTTCATGTTGGCCGGTGCGGTTAACGATGGCCATAAATCCCAGACCCACAGTGGCTTTTCCTAAAGTCACACTGCGGTGCTGGGATTCGTGGCCTTGTGCAGTAAATATGTTCGCCGCTCACACATGTCCTTACACCTGCTTCAGACTGGGCGGCCTCAGCTGATCCCTTATCGCATGCCGCGGCCATGAGGCCGCACAGTCAGAAGAAGGCGGAAGGAGGGGAGTGAAAACAGGGGAACATATGCACTGCTCGTGCCCATCAATCACACCCTCGCAGTCAAAATATATGAGACAACGGGGGGCGTTGTGTCGGGCAGGGGGGACGCACAGGCACAGCCAGCCAACCAATGATGTCAGGAGACGGGCAGCGCTAACAATGGGGGTGCTGCGTGTCATTACAAAGGAAAGTCACACCTCAGGGACATTGTAATGGTCTCTAATGAGACACATTTTGTACGTGTTGAGTTCCACGTGGGCAAGGAGAAAAAGTCAGCCACCTCGTACAAATGCAGCAGTACTGCTGTACAAGGTGGCTGATATACATAGAAACACCTGTGGGTGGGGGGCAGGCTCCCTTCAATTTCAGTTCATGTGCCTGCGTGGCGTTTGCAGGTCACGTTGCAAGCTACACAGCAGGGGAACAGCTGGCGTTGCTGAACCCCACTAACACATTGGCTGGTGTTTTTCTCTGTGCAGCTAGCATGTCCGGGCAGAAACTGGCGTTGTTTGAGCCCAGGGTCAGCAGGAGGAGGAGAGGAGCAAAGTGTAGGCCGAAGCCTGCACTGGTGGCAGCTTTTGGTCGGTTGTGCCAGCGTGGCTTGTGCTGGACACGATGCCGGCTACACAGCGGGGGAACAGCAGGCGGTGCTGAACCCCACTAACACATTGGCTGGTGTTTTTCTCTGTGCAGCTAGCATGTCCGGGCAGAAACTGGCGTTGTTTGAGCCCAGGGTCAGCAGGAGGAGGAGAGGAGCAAAGTGTAGGCCGAAGCCTGCACTGGTGGCAGCTTTTGGTCGGTTGTGCCAGCGTGGCTTGTGCTGGACACGTTGCCGACTACACAGCAGGGGAACAGCTGGCGGTGCTGAACCCCACTAACACATTGGCTGGTGTTTTTCTCTGTGCAGCTAGCATTTCCGGGCAAAAACTAGCGGTGTTTGAGCCCAGGGTCAGCAGGAGGAGTAGAGGAGCAGAGTGTAGGCCGAAGCCTAGTTGAACCAATTTCAAAGGTTACCTTTAACCCCCCCCTCAGGTGTTGCAAGGTACAAGAGCCACACCTTGTGCAGCATTAATGCTGCACAAGTAAAAGGTTGCTCTATTTGTTTTGCTCCTTGCACACGCTGACTAAAACACGTACACTATTTAGCCCATTATACTGTCAAACAGTTGTGGAGGCGTGACTTGTCTTTTTAACGAGACGCAGCACAGGTGTCAAAATTTGCACCTAGGTACTGGGCGCAGATTCCTGAGCGTTGTTATTTGCTGTACAGGAGTCTGCGCTATTGTGATCCCTTGGCCATGCGCTGTGAGCGCTTCCTGTCTTCTGACCTCATTTCATGTCGGCCGTTGCGGTTAGCGATGGACATGAATCCCAGACCCACAGTGTGTTTTTAAAAAATCACACTGCGGTGCTGGGATTCGTGCCCTGGTGCACTAAATATGTTTGCCGCTCACACATGTCCTTACACCTGCTTCAGACTGGGCGGCCTCATCTGATCCCTTATCGCCTGCCGCGGCCATGAGGACACCCAGTCTGAAGAAGGCGGAAGGAGATGAGTGAACACAGGCAAACATATGCACTGCACATGCCCATCAATCACACCCTCGCTGTCCAAAAAAATAAGACACCGAGGGCCGTTGTTTCGAGCAGGGGAGATGCACAGGCGCAGCCAGCTAACCAATGATGTCAAAAGACGGGCAGCGCTAACAAGGGTGGTGCTGCGTGTCATTACAAAGGAAAGTCACACCTCAGGGACATTGTAATGGTCTCTAATGAGACACATTTTGTACGTGTTGAGTTCCACGTGGGCAAGGAGAAAAAGTCAGCCACCTCGTACAAATGCAGCAGTACTGCTGTACAAGGTGGCTGTTATACATAGAAACACCTGGGGGGGTGGGGGGCAGGCTCCCTTCAATTTCAGTTCATGTGCCTGCGTGGCGTTTGCAGGTCACGTTGCAAGCTACACAGCAGGGGAACAGCTGGCGTTGCTGAACCCCACTGACACATTGACTGGTGTTTTTCTCTGTGCAGATTGCATGTCCGGGCAAAAACTAGCGGTGTTAGAGCCCAGGGTCAGCAGGAGGAGGAGGAGAGGAGCAAAGTGTAGGCCGAAGCCTGCACTGGTGGCAGCTTTTGGTCGGTTGTGCCAGCGTGGCTTGTGCTGGACACGTTGCCGACTACACAGCAGGGGAACAGCTGGCGGTGCTGAACCCCACTAACACATTGGCTGGTGTTTTTCTCTGTGCAGCTAGCATTTCCGGGCAAAAACTAGCGGTGTTTGAGCCCAGGGTCAGCAGGAGGAGTAGAGGAGCAGAGTGTAGGCCGAAGCCTAGTTGAACCAATTTCAAAGGTTACCTTTAACCCCCCCCTCAGGTGTTGCAAGGTACAAGAGCCACACCTTGTGCAGCATTAATGCTGCACAAGTAAAAGGTTGCTCTATTTGTTTTGCTCCTTGCACACGCTGACTAAAACACGTACACTATTTAGCCCATTATACTGTCAAACAGTTGTGGAGGCGTGACTTGTCTTTTTAACGAGACGCAGCACAGGTGTCAAAATTTGCACCTAGGTACTGGGCGCAGATTCCTGAGCGTTGTTATTTGCTGTACAGGAGTCTGCGCTATTGTGATCCCTTGGCCATGCGCTGTGAGCGCTTCCTGTCTTCTGACCTCATTTCATGTCGGCCGTTGCGGTTAGCGATGGACATGAATCCCAGACCCACAGTGTGTTTTCAAAAAATCACACTGCGTGGCTGGGATTCGTGGCCTTGTGCAGTAAATATGTTTGCCGCTTACACATGTCCTTACACCTGCTCCAGACTGGGCGGCCTCAGCTGATCCCTTATCGCCTACCACGGCCAGGAGGCCGCACAGTCTGAAGAAGGCGGAAGGAGATGAGTTAAGACAGGCGAACATATGCACTGCTCGTGCCCATAAACCACACCCTCGCTGACAAAATAAATATGACAACGAGGGGCGTTGTTTCTAGCAGGGCGGATGCACAGGCGCAGCCAGCTAACCATGATGACAAAAGACGGGAAACGCTACCAAGGGGGGTGCTGCGTATCATTACAAAGGAAAGTCACACCTCAGGGACAGTGGAATGGTCTCAATGAGACACATTTTGTACGTGTTGAGTTCCACGTGGGCAAGGAGAAAAAGTCAGCCACCTTGTACAAATGCAGCAGTACTGCTGTACTAGGTGGCTGTTATACATAGAAACACCTGGGGGGGTGGGGCCAGGTTCCCTTTTAATTTCAGTTCCTGTGCCTGCATGGCGTTTGCAGGTCACGTTGCCGGCTACACAGCAGGGGAACAGCTGGCGTTGCTGAACCCCACTAACACATTGGCTGGTGTTTTTCTCTGTGCAGCTAGCACTTCCGGGCAAAAACTAGCGGTGTTTGAGCCCAGGGTCAGCAGGAGGAGGAGAGGAGCAGAGTGTAGGCCGAAGCCTGCACTGGTGGCAGCTTTTGTTCTGTTGTGCCAGCGTGGCTTGTGCTGGACACGTTGCCGACTACACAGCAGGGGAACAGCTGGCGGTGCTGAACCCCACTGACACATCACCTAGTGTTTTTTTCTGTGTAGACAACACTTCCAGGTGGCAACTGACAGTGTTGAAACCCAGGGAATCAAAGAGGAGCAGAGTGTAGGCCGAAGCCTGCAGTGGAGCAAGTTGAAAGGGAACCTTTAACCCCCCCCCCCAGGCATTTGTTGCTGAAAGAGCCATCTTGTACAGCAGTAATACTGCACATGGAAAATGGTGGCTCCGAAAATTATGCTCCTTGCAAACGCTGAAGTACACACTCATATAATGTGTCCCCTCACACCGTCAAACCATCCCGGAAGTGGGACTTTCCTTTGTAATGTGACACAGCACAGCCGTCATTCCAACCCCCTTGGTGCCGGGCACCACCTCCTCAACGTTGTTTGGTTCTGTCACGGAGCCCGCACTGTAATGTTATCCCTTGGCCATGCACAGTTAGCGGTGCCCGTCTTCTGACATCATGTAGGTGTCAGGCTGGCAGTGCCTGTGCGTCCAAGCTGCCCGAGATCCAACCTTGCAGTGTCATCTAATGTAGTCCCACTGCGGGCCAGGGATCCATGGGCATGCGCAGTGCATATCATCGCCTCTCACTCACCTCCTTCCTGCTTCTTCAGACTGTGCGGCGTCACGGCCGTGGCATGCTATTAGGGATCAGCTGACGCCGCCTAGTCTGAAGAAGCGTGAAGAAGGGGAGTGAGAGGCTAGTATATGCACTGCGCATGGCCATGGATACCAGGCCCACTGTGGGATCACATTAGACGACACTGCGAGGTGTGATTTCGGGCAGCGTGGACGCACAGGCGCAGCCAGGACGACAACAAATGATGTCAGAGGACGGGCAGCGCAAACTGTG
Organism: Ranitomeya imitator; assembly: GCF_032444005.1. Taxonomy (NCBI): domain Eukaryota; kingdom Metazoa; phylum Chordata; class Amphibia; order Anura; family Dendrobatidae; genus Ranitomeya; species Ranitomeya imitator. Next base: position 13,062,161 of record NC_091285.1, on the reverse strand, counting down.
CATGGCCAAGGGATAACATAACAGCGCAGGGTCCATGACGGAATCAAACAACGCTAAGGAGGCAGCGCACGGTGCCAAGGGGGTAGCAATGACGGCTGTGCTGCGTCACATTACAAAGGAAAGTCCCACCTCCAGGACGGTTGGACGGTGTGAGGGGACACATTACATGAGTGTGTAGTTCAGCGTTTGCAAGGAGCATAATTTCAAGAGCGACCTCTCCCTTGTGCAGTATTAGTGCTGCACATGGTGGCTCTTTCAGTAACAAACGCCTAGGGGGGGGGGGGACAGGTCCCCTTACATTTTAGTTGTGCCAGCGTGGCGGTCGCATGACACGTTGCCGGATACACAGCTGGGGATCAGCTGACGTTACTGAACCCCAATAACAGAGGAGCGACTGTTGACTGTGCACACAGCACTTCCAGGCACCAACTGGCGGTGTTAGAGCCCAGGGACAGCAGGAGGAGCAGATTGGAGGTATTGCCGCACACACAGCTGGGGATCAGCTGACGTTACTGAACCCCAATAACAGAGGAGCGACTGTTGACTGTGCACACAGCACTTCCAGGCACCAACTGGCGGTGTTAGAGCCCAGGGACAGCAGGAGGAGCAGATTGGAGGTATTGCCGCACACACAGCTGGGGATCAGCTGACGTTACTGAACCCCAATAACAGAGGAGCGACTGTTGACTGTGCACACAGCACTTCCAGGCACCAACTGGCGGTGTTAGAGCCCAGGGACAGCAGGAGGAGCAGAGGAACAGAGTGTAGGCCGAAGCCTGATTGGAGCAAGTTGAAAGGAAACCTTTAACCCCCCCCCCCAAGACGTTTGTAGCTGAAAGAGCCATGTTGTGCAGCACTAAGGATGCAAAAGGAAAAGGTTGCTCTTTTAATTATGCTCCTTGCAAACACCGAAGTAAACACTAAAAATGTGTCCCTTTATACCGTTAAACCGTTCCGGAGGTGCGAATTTCCTTCGTAATGGGACACAGCACAGCTGTCATTCCTATCCCCTTGATGCCGTGCGCTGCCTCCTCAGCGTTGTTTTAAGCTGCCACGGAGCCTGCGCTGTTCTGTTAGCCCTTGGCCATGCCCAATTAGCGCTGCCTGTCTTCTGACATAATTTGGTGTCAGGCTGTCAGTGCCTGTGCGTCCACGCTGCTCCAGATCCCACCTCGCAGTCTCATCTAACGTAATCCCACTGCGGGCCTTGGAACCATGGGCATGCACAGTGCATAACCTCGACTCTCACTCCCCTCCTTCCCTCTTCTTCAGACTGTGCGGTGTCACGGCCGTGGCATGCTAGGGATCAGCTGACGGCGCACAGTCTAAAGAAGGCGGAGGGAAATGAGCGAGAGCCCGAGGGGAAGATATGCACTGCGCATGCCCATGGATCCCAGGCCCGCAGTGTGACTCAATCAGAAGACACTGCGAGGCGGGATCTCGGGCACCGCGGCCGCACAGGCGCAGCCAGCCTGACACCAAATTATGTCAGAAGACAGGCAGCGCAAATAGGGCATGCCCAAGGGATAACAGAACAGCGCAGGCTCCGTGACAGCTTAAAACAACGCTGAGGAGGCAGCGCATGGCACCAAGGGGGTAGGAATGACGGCTGTGCTGCGTCACATTACGAAGGAAAGTCCCAGCTCCGGGACGGTATAACGGTATCAGTGAACACATTTTATAAGTGTTAAGTTCTGCGTGTGCAAAGAGCTAAAAAAAAAGAGCTACCTTTTCCTTGTGCAGCATTACTGCTGCACAAGATGGCTCTTTCAGTAACAAACGACGGGGGGGGGGGGGGACAGGTTCCCTTACATTTAGGTTGTTGTGCCAGCGTGGCGGTCGCAGGACACATTGCCGGCTACACAGCTGGGGATCAGCTGACGTTACTGAAACCCAATAACACTGGGTCGTATGTTTTTACTGTGCAGCCTGCACTTCTGAGCCGCAACTGGCGGTGTTGGAGCCCAGGAATAGCAGTTCAGGTGGTAGAAAGATGAACACAGCAGGAGACCTGGATGACACCCAATTACTTAATCAGGCAGAGGAGTGGCAAATTCCTGCGAGATCCAGGCCTGGTTCATTTTCAGGAAAGTAAGCCGGTCAACGTTATCGGAGGATAGTCGCATGCGACGGTCTGTTAGTACACCACCTGCGGCACTAAAGACACGTTCCGATAAGACACTAGCCGCAGGGCAAGCCAGCACCTCCAATGCATACTGGCTTAGCTCTGGCCATGTATCCAGCTTAGAGACCCAAAACTTGAACGGGGAAGAGCCGTCTGGGAGTACAGTAAGAGGGCAAGCCATGTAGTCTGTCACCATCTGACGGAACCGTTGCCTCCTGCTGACTGGAGCCGCCGGTGATGGTGTAGACATTTGGGGCGGGCACACAAAAGTGTGCCAGAGTTGTGCCATACTGGGCTTGCCTTGGGCAGAGGCACTGCTTCTGCTCCCTCTTTGGGCAGAGCCTCCCCCACTGCCTCGACGCACTGAGCTGCTTTGTAAAGCACTAGCAGCACTCCTCTCAGTTGGACAGGAGAAGATGATGGAATTCACCAGTGTGTCGTGGTACTCCCGCAATTTACGCTCCCGGGTCAACGCAGGGATGAGGTTTTGGACGTTGTCCCGGTAGCGAGGATCGAGGAGGGTGAACACCCAATAATCAGGCATGTTGAGAATGTGGTCGATGCGGCGGTCGTTTCTCAGGCACTGCAGCATGAAATCCACCATGTGCTGCAGAGTGCCAACCGGCCCAGAAACGCTGTCCCCTGCTTGAGACATGATCTCTGCCCGCTCGTCATCACCCCACCCTCGCTGTACACACTGACCACTGGACAATTGTGTCGCTCCCTCCTTTGGACGGAGCTCTTCCTCCTCCATTGACTCCTCCTCATCCTCCTCACAAATTGGCCCCTGCGTACCCCTTTGTGAGGAACCACGTGGCGCTGACTCTCCAGAAGCTGATGGAAAAGGTGACTCCTCATCCTCCACCTCTTCCACCACATCATCCCTTAACCCTTGCAAAGTTTGCTGAAGCAGGCAGATAAGGGGGACAGTCATGCTGACTAGTGCATCATCTGCACTTGCCATCCGCGTGGAATAATCAAAAGGACGCAAAACCTGGCAGACGTCCTTCATAGTGGCCCACTCTGTGGTTGTGAAGTCTGATCGGCGCTGACTGCGACTTCTTTGCGCCTGATGCAGCTGGTACTCCATAACTGCTTGCTGCTGCTCACACAACCGCTCCAACATATGTAACGTGGAATTCCACCGGGTAGGTAGGTCACATATGATGCGGTGTTCCGGAAGGCGGAATCGGCGCTGCAGAGCAGCAATGCGGGATCTGGCCAAGCTGGAACGCCGCAAGTGAGCACACTCTAGGCGGACCTTGTGCAGCAGGGCATCAAGATCCGGATAGTCCCTCAGAAAACTCTGCACAACCAAATTGAGCACATGTGCCAGACATGGGATGTGAGTGAGGTTGCCAAGGGCCAAAGCTGCCACCAGATTTCGGCCATTGTCACACACTACCATGCCTGGCTGGAGATTCGCTGGCAGTAACCACACATCGCTCTCCTGCTTTATAGCATTCCAGAGCTCCTGCGCTGTGTGGCTTCGATGCCCCAATGAAACTAGTTTCAAGACGGCCTGCTGACGTTTGGCCACGGCTGTGCTCATGTCGGTCATAGGTAAACGTTCACGGGTCCATGTGGGGGTGGACTGTGACGGATCCTGCAGAGAGGAATCAGAGGAACTGGTGTAAGAGGAGGAGTCGATGCGTACAGACTGGATTCCTGCAATCCTTGGAGTGGGCAGGACACGTCCTGCGCCACTCGCACGATCTGTACCTGGCTCAACAACATTAACCCAATGGGCAGTGAGGGAAACATATCGCCCCTGTCCATGCTGACTGGTCCACGCATCGGTGGTGAGGTGGACCTTGCTACTGACGGCGTTCAGTAGCGCATGTTTTATGTTTGCCTCAACATGCCTGTGCAGGGCAGGGACAGCCTGCCTGCTGAAGTAAAAGCGGCTGGGCACCTTGTACTGTGGGACTGCCAATGCCATCAAGTCACGGAAGCTGTCAGTCTCCACCAGCCTGAACGAGAGCATTTCCAGGGACAACAGTTTGGCAATGCCTGCATTCAGAGCCTGTGCTCGGGGGTGGTTGGCCGAGAATGCCCGCCTTTTCTCCCATGCCTGTACTACCGATGGCTGTAGAGTAGACTGGGAGTGTGAGGATGACTGGGAAGGTGGTGCTGTGGGTGGAATTACACAAGGTCTCTGGGAGGAAGCCAAACCAGCTGTGCGTGAGCTGGAGGAAGAGGCAACACGAGCTGAAGAGGTGGTAGCTGCCGCTGTTGGTTGGCCTACATCTTCAGTGTGTTTCTGTAACTCCACCGCGTGCCTGGTCCGCACATGTTTCCACATATTTGTGGTATTGAGGTTGCTGACATTTTTCCCTCTTTTTACTTTATGATGACACAGCTTGCATTTGACAAAACAAATGTCATCTGCAACTGTGTCAAAAAAGGACCAGGCACTGCAAGTCTTGGGAGCGCCCTTTTTGGCTTTGGAAAGAGACAGGCTCCTAACGGGTGCCAAAGTGGAGGCTACAGGCTCCGCAGTCTTCCCCCTCCCTCTCCCTCTTTGGCCCGTAAGAGGAAGCTCTTCCTCTGAGCTGCTCCCACCACCTTCCTGTTCCTCACGCCACGATGGGTCAAGGACCTCATCATCTCCACTACCCTCTGCCACCAACTGCTCCTCCTGGGTAGTCTCAGCAGCACAGTACGCACGAGAAAGCGGCACCTGAGTTTCATCATCAGATGCGTACTGCGCTGTGGTCACCGGAGGCACTGGCCCACCTGCCTCTTCAGAGTCAGAGAGAAAAAGGTGTTGGGCATCACTGCACACTGCCTCTTCTTCCATTTCTCCAATGCTGCTTGGCTGGCCCCCTGTTTCCAAGCCAAGAGATTCAGAGAACAGAAGTAGAGACGGCTCCTGTCCTGGGCTCTCTGACTGCCTGGCCAATTTGGCAGGTGGTGAAGAGACAGATGGCTGCTCTCCAGTGCTCTGTGCCTGAGAGGATGTGGCACTAACTGAAGTCGATGCCGAGGCGTTAGCTGCCATCCACCCGACAACGGCTTCAATTTGGTCTTCACGCAGCAGCGGTGCACGGCGCTCTCCGACAAAGCTGCGCATGAAGGACTGTTCCCTGCTGAAACTGAGTGACGACGAGTCACCGGCGCCCGCAGCAGGCACAGAATCACCACGTCCTCTCCCTGCTCCTCTCCCTGCTCCGCGCCCACGCCCACGTGCCTTACTCCCTGCCCTCTTCATCTTGGTTGACAGATAAAGATAAGCAGAAAAGTACTAAGGCCTTAGTGTGCTTATTCCTGTAATGCTCCTCCTAACAGGTGTAAGAAACACTAATGTTGTAAATTGTGGACTAAACTTTATTATTTTTCAAATGTGGCCTACACAAGTGTAAGTTGTGTTTGGTGAACTTAACCTTTTTTTTGGTGCAGATCGGGCTACAGAGCTAGTTTAAATCACACGGAGACCGTGCAGACAGCCGTAAACGGCGCTGCAAGGCCAAGAAACCCTCCTCTCGGTTATCCTATATAGTGTTTTTCCACTATTTAGCTGGATACGAGTGGAAAGACACTAATAGGAATTTTTTTTTTCAAATTTTAAACTGGCTGCACTATTTGAAAAAAAGGAAATTGTTTTTCAAGGTATGAGGCAGTAACGCACCCTGAGCTGAATCCAACCGGCTATGGCTGCACACAGACTACAGGGCGAGCTGCGCTCACACAGAGACCGTGCAGACAGCCGTAAACGGCGCTGCAAGGCCAAAAAACCCTCCTCTAGGTTATCCTATATAGTGTTTTTCCACTATTTAGCTGGATACGAGTGGAAAGACACTAATAGGAATTTTTTTTTTCAAATTTTAAACAGGCTGCACTATTTGAAAAAAAGGAAAATTTTTCTCAAGGTATGAGCCAGTAACGAACCCTGAGCTGAATCCAACCGGCTATGGCTGCACACAGACTACAGGGCGAGCTGGGCTCACACGGAGACCGTGCAGACAGCCGTAAACGGCGCTGCAAGGCCAAAAAACCCTCCTCTCGGTTATCCTATATAGTGTTTTTCCACTATTTAGCTGGATACGAGTGGAAAGACACTAATAGGAATTTTTTTTTTCAGATTTTAAACAGGCTGCACTATTTGAAAAAAAGGAAAATTTTTCTCAAGGTATGAGCCAGTAACGAACCCTGAGCTGAATCCAACCGGCTATGGCTGCACACAGACTACAGGGCGAGCTGGGCTCACACGGAGACCGTGCAGACAGCCGTAAACGGCGCTGCAAGGCCAAAAAACCCTCCTCTAGGTTATCCTATATAGTGTTTTTCCACTATTTAGCTGGATACGAGTGGAAAGACACTAATAGGAATTTTTTTTTTCAAATTTTAAACAGGCTGCACTATTTGAAAAAAAGGAAAATTTTTCTCAAGGTATGAGCCAGTAACGAACCCTGAGCTGAATCCAACCGGCTATGGCTGCACACAGACTACAGGGCGAGCTGGGCTCACACGGAGACCGTGCAGACAGCCGTAAACGGCGCTGCAAGGCCCAAAAACCCCCCTCTAGGTTATCCTATGTAGTGTTTTTCCACAATAGAGCTGGAGACTGGTGGAAAAACACTAATAGGAAATTTGAGAAAAAATGTGCAGCAGGCTGCACTAAGAGCAAAAAAGAACAACTGTGTGAGGCAGTGTGAACCCCCCCTGAGCTGAATACAACCGGGTATATGGCTGCACACAGACTACAGAGTGAGCTGCACACACACACACACACACACAGAGACCTTGCAGAACGCTGTTAAAACAGCGCTGCAAGGCAAGAGCAAGGTGAACAGTGAAGAACACACAGCGTTTTGCTAAATTAGCCTTTGGAAAGGAAAATAAAGCAATTAGCTAGCTCGACTGGCCCTCAGTTAGAACACAGCGTCCTGTCCCTAACTGAAATCACAGCAGAGTGAGCGCAAAATGGCGGCAGCGCTTTTTTATAGTGCAGAGTGACATCATTTCAGCAGCCAATCCCAGCCTTGCCAGTACTTACATGCCCACCATGCTAAACAGGATGTGCCCACACTTTCATTCATTCCTCATTGGCTGCTGCGTTCAATTTGAATTCTGGGAACTTCCGATTCCGGTATCCGATACGCGGGAAGTATCGGAATTCAGTATCGGAATTCCGATACCGCAAATATCGGCCGATACCCGATACTTGCGGTATCGGAATGCTCAACACTATTAATGACTGTGAGACAGAGAAATCACTGGTCAGGGGAGCAAAGGGGTATGGATAATAAAAAGTACAATAATCTTAATAAACGTCACGACTGGTACAGGAGGAGCGAGGGCCCACAATCTACAAAGGGATAGGTGAGGGCAGAGCTGGTCATGTAGTGGATCGGTGGTTACTGCAGGTTGCAGGCTTGTGGGAAGAGGTAATATTCAAGTTCCTTTTGAATGTTTCCACGGTAGGCAAGAATCTGATATGTTGGAGTAGAGAATACCCGAGTAAGGGGGATGCGTGGAGAAATCTTGTATACGATTGTTGGAACAGGGGAGTAGAGAAGGAGATCTTGTGAGGATCTGAGGTTGCATGCAGGTAAGTACTGGGAGACAAGGAGACAGGTTGTGGATGGCTTTGTATGCTATGGTTAGGGTTTTGAAATGGAGTCTCTGGGTAATGGGGGGGCCAGTGAAGGGATTGACAGAGGGGAGAGGCCAAGGAATAGCGGGGGTATAAGTGGATTAGTCAGGCAAGAGAGTTTAGAATAGATTGAAGGGGCAGGAGAGTGTTTGAAGGGAGAACACAAAGTAAGAGGTTGCAGTAGCCAAGGCGGGAGATGATGGGGGCATGGACTAGGGTTTTTGCAGATTCTTGATTGAGGTATGTACAGATCTGGGAAATATTTTTGAGTTGAAGTCGGCAGGAAGTGGAAAGGGCTTGGATATGTGGTTTGAAGGAGAGATCAAAGTTAAGGATTACCCTGAAGCAGCGAGCTTGTGGGACTGGGGAGAGTGAGCAGCCATTTACTTTAAGTTGAAGAGTATAAGGTTAGGGAGGTGACTGTGGGGTTGTGGTGACAAGGACCAGGATTTGGAGAAATATCACCGGCAGTGAGCAGGAGAGGGCTGTGTTTGGAGACAGAGGATTGTATGTTGAGGAACTGGTGAGATGGATAGGGAGAATGAATGGAGAGCTGACTAGTTCCTTACTAGATGTAGGGATTAGGGGGTTAGTAGAAAGTGAAGGATTATAGGGGTAAGGGTGAGAGTGAAAAGAAAAACATTGTTTACAATGACTATGTATCCAGTTGCCTTCAGTTCCTTTCTAGTTCAATTCTGGATTAATTCATAGCTCCACACGTATGGTGCACTGGGCAGACATATTGTTTGCAATATATTTGGTAGAAAGTGCATTCAGGTGTGAAACAGAGGGGAGAGGTCTGTGCTCATCTTGGTCAGATAATTAAGAGTGAGCCTGATGCAGGATGATCATGGCACAGTAAACAAGGTCATAAATAATATTGAGGGTATGGCAGGGGTTAGTTGAAAAGCATAGCAAGTTGGGTCACGTACCAAGTGGTTGCAAGTAGCAGAGGTAGGAAAAGTCAGTGTGGAAAGATAGGTCACATACCTGTAGAAGGAATAGATAAATGGACACACTGATTAGAGTGGAATGATGGCAGGGAACAGACCGTATACATCATATTAAATTCTGGATTAATTCATAGCTCACACTTCTATGATGCACGCTGCAGACTATATATCGTACTACATACTCTCCATATCCTGCTGTATACCATCATATAGTGCTATGTACCATCCTTATCCTTCTGACCCCATATATACCCCATATAGTGCTAAATAACCTCCATATTTTATTATTATTATTATTATACATTTTTATAGCGCCATTTATTCCATGGCGCTTTACATGTGAATACAGGGCAAATATAGACAAATACATTAAACATGAGCAGATAACAAGGCACACGAGTACATAAGGAGGGAGGACCCTGCCCGCGAGGGCTCACAGTCTAGAGTATACAACAATATAGTACTTTATACCCTGTGTATCCCCCCCATATAATGCTATATACCCTCATATAGTGGTGTATATGCCCCTCATACTTCTGTACACCAACATACAGGTCCTTCTCAAAAAATTAGCATATAGTGTTAAATTTCATTATTTACCATAATGTAATGATTATAATTAAACTTTCATATATTATAGATTCATTATCCACCAACTGAAATTTGTCAGGTCTTTTATTGTTTTAATACTGATGATTTTGGCATACAACTCCTGATAACCCAAAAAACCTGTCTCAATAAATTAGCATATTTCACCCATCCAATCAAATAAAAGTGTTTTTTAATAACAAACAAAAAAACCATCAAATAATAATGTTCAGTTATGCACTCAATACTTGGTCGGGAATCCTTTGGCAGAAATGACTGCTTCAATGCGGCGTGGCATGGAGGCAATCAGCCTGTGACACTGCTGAGATGTTATAGAGGCCCAGGATGCTTCAATAGCGGCCTTAAGCTCATCCAGAGTGTTGGGTCTTGCGTCTCTCAACTTTCTCTTCACAATATCCCACAGATTCTCTATGGGGTTCAGGTCAGGAGAGTTGGCAGGCCAATTGAGCACAGTAATACCATGGTCAGTAAACCATTTACCAGTGGTTTTGGCACTGTGAGCAGGTGCCAGGTCGTGCTGAAAAAATGAAATCTTCATCACCATAAAGCATTGACCCTGCCCTTGATGAAACACAGTGGACCAACACCAGCAGCTGACATGGCACCCCACACCATCACTGACTGTGGGTACTTGACACTGGACTTCAGGCATTTTGGCATTTCCTTCTCCCCAGTCTTCCTCCAGACTCTGGCACCTTGATTTCCGAATGACATGCAAAATTTGCTTTCATCAGAAAAAAGTACTTGGGACCACTTAGCAACAGTCCAGTGCTGCTTCTCTGTAGCCCAGGTCAGGCGCCTCTGCCGCTGTTTATGGTTCAATAGTGGCTTTACCTGGGGAATGCGGCACCTGTAGCCCATTTCCTGCACACGCCTGTGCACGGTGGCTCTGGATGTTTCCACACCAGACTCAGTCCACTGCTTCCTCAGGTTCCCCAAGGTCTGGAATCGGTCCTTCTCCACAATCTTCCTCAGGGTCCGGTCTCCTCTTCTCGTTGTACAGCGTTTTCTGCCACATTGTTTCCTTCCAACAGACTTACCATTGAGGTGCCTTGATACAGCACTCTGGGAACAGCCTATTTGTTGAGAAATTTCTTTCTGGGTCTTACCCTCTTGCTTGAGGGTGTCAATGATGGCCTTCTTGACATCTGTCAGGTCGCTAGTCTTACCCATGATGGGGGTTTTGAGTAATGAACCCGGCAGGGAGTTTATATAAGCCTCAGGTATCTTTTGCATGTGTTTAGAGTTAATTAGTTGATTCAGAAGATTAGGGTAATAGGTCGTTTAGAGAACCTTTTCTTGATATGCTAATTTATTGAGACAGGTTTTTGGGGTTATCAGGAGTTGTATGCCAAAATCATCAGTATTAAAACAATAAAAGACCTGACAAATTTCAGTTGGTGGATAATGAATCTATAATATATGAAAGTTTAATTGTAATCATTACATTATGGTAAATAATGAAATTTAACACTATATGCTAATTTTTTGAGAAGGACCTGTATACATCTGTAAATCCTCACCATATAGCGCTGCATTACCTTACTGATGTATACCCTACAGATGTTTCTATATACTCCATAAACTGCTATATACATCTGTAAATCCTCATAATATACTGCTATATACCATAGTATACATTTCTATTTAGTGCTTAATATCCCCATAGTAATGACTACCTTTCACAGTGATGTTTATTCCCCTCCTTGTAAAGGTGTTTCCACGGTCAGTATTGCCAGCGCTTTGGATGCAGCTCCATCCAAAGCGCTGCCGGCTTTTGTACATACGGCGATTCAGCATGTGTTCAATGAACCATGTGTAATCACCGCATCCTTATACATTGGATGGTGATATTTATCTTGCGGAGACTGAGCACCGGGTGTCCCTGCACGCATAGCGGAGATGGGATTTCATAAAATTCCATCCACTATGCTGTAACATTTGGACGCAGCGTCCACTGACCGTGGAAACATACCCTTATGCTGTATACTACCCATATAGTGCTGTATATTTTCAGAGTGCCAAATACTCTCCATATAACCCCCATATAGTGCTCTTTACCCCTAAACGCTTGTTCTGTTAACTCCATATATTGTTGTATACTCCCAATACAGTGCTGTATAAACCAAGTAGTACTGTATACCCCAATAAAGTAATAATAATGCTCCCCATTTACAAGTATTTACCCTCCATATCCTGCTGCATACCTCCAGATTATACTATAAGGTGAAATATACTATATATATATATATATACCTCCATATAGTGCTATATACCCACCATATCATTCAATATACCCCATAGTGATGTATACCTTCCATATCCTACTGTATATCCCTGTTATATACCCTCCTGAATACCACAAAATAGTGATGTACCCCCTTTATATTGAGCCTTATACCCCCATATACTGTTCTATACTACTGTATTCCTCCATATAGTGCAAGACACCCATATATTGCTGTATAGAGCCATACGGTTCTTTGCTCATGTAGCTCCTGCTGCGATAAACAAGTGATCGCTTTCTCCATTAATGACAATGTGAGGTTCAGACCTAGAAATAGATCAATCTTTAGTTCATCATAGATCAGGAGCCTCCACCGGTCTGGGGAGAGAAAGGTGAGTAATATCAGGACGTACAGAGAGCGCTGATCACAAAAGGATGAGAAACTACTGAAAATGCAGCTGAGCACTGAAAGTTAACAGCTCATCCATTACCAGCAGAACAGTCCAGGCAGGGGGCACCAGGACCGTTTCATGAGAAAATGGGCTCAGTGAGAGAGGACTGATCTAAAGCCTCCATCACGTTAATCGGCTTGTCGCCTTTAACATCCTAATATTTTTATAATATGGAACCTCAAACTTAAAATCTTGTTTCCTTCTGCAGCTGCTGCCTGACACCAAGTACTGCAGTTCACATTACTTGTAACTGGAACACCCAAGTCCTTCTCCTGTTCTGTTGGCTTAAGCTTTAATCTCTTAATGACCTTCTGGATGGGAAAGAGTAATGAGAATTGGTCCTTCCAGATCCTTGCAATCCCCAGTGCTCCTGGTACAGATCATATTTAGAGGATGCACCATTTACAACCAGTTCTACTTCCATCTGCAATGTTCCTAGTCCCTGCTTCTGTACAAGGCTGTTGTGTGGTTCAGTATCGGATGCCTTTGCAAAGTCCAGCTAAATCACATAAGCCCCATGACCAACATCTAGAATAGCACTTACCTTCACATAGAAATCCAACATGCTGGTAGTCAATTTCTACAATATATTTTACAGGTCATCCCTTAAAATGCCGGTCAGTGCCAGCAGGACACAGGCACGCAGCCACAGCTCTGATGTAGACGGGGTGGGTGGCTCTTAGAAGAGCCTTTGGGTTGTGGGTGCAGAGCACGGAGCAGATCACTTGGCGCTGGTGTACTTGGTGACGGCCTTGGTGCCCTCAGACACAGCGTGCTTGGCCAGCTCTCCGGGCAGCAGCAGGCGCACAGCGGTCTGGATCTCCCGGGAGGTGATGGTGGAGCGCTTGTTGTAGTGAGCCAGGCGGGAGGCTTCCCCTGCAATGCGCTCAAAGATGTCATTGACAAAGGAGTTCATGATGCCCATGGCCTTGGAGGAGATGCCGGTGTCAGGGTGGACCTGCTTCAGCACCTTGTACACATAGATGGCATAGCTCTCCTTCCTGGTCTTCCTCCGCTTCTTACCATCCTTCTTCTGAGTCTTGGTCACAGCTTTCTTGGAGCCCTTCTTGGCTGCTGGTGCAGACTTGGCAGGATCAGGCATGATGATAGCAGAATGTTCTCTTCACTGGAAAAGAAAATAATGATCCTGCTCCTCCCAGAGCGGCCGTATTTATAGACCGGCCATGCAAATGAGCAATGCTGTCAGATCACTGTTCTATTGGATGAGAATGTCATGTGACCAATGTAAGCGTCATGATCTCCGCCCTCTGCAGCTCATTGGTGTTTCCACAAGTCTTGTTTGCATTAGTGGCTTCACATTCAGCCAATGGCAGGAGAGGAGGCGGGGCAGCAGCAGGTTATAAAAGGCGCAGGAGGCGGCATACTCACCACACAATAGAGTTCTCTATCTGCTGATAACTAAGTGCAGTGATGTCTGGACGCGGCAAACAAGGCGGGAAGGCCCGTGCTAAAGCCAAGACCCGCTCATCCCGAGCAGGACTGCAGTTCCCGGTTGGTCGTGTGCACAGACTTCTCCGCAAGGGTAACTATGCTGAGAGGGTGGGCGCCGGTGCTCCAGTCTATCTGGCCGCTGTGCTGGAGTATCTGACCGCAGAGATCCTGGAATTAGCCGGCAATGCCGCCCGGGACAACAAGAAGACCCGCATCATCCCCCGACACCTGCAGCTGGCCGTGCGCAATGACGAGGAGCTGAACAGGCTGCTGGGTGGGGTGACCATCGCCCAGGGGGGCGTCCTGCCCAACATCCAGGCCGTGCTGCTGCCCAAGAAGACCGAGAGCAGCAAGAAGAGCAAGTGAGCGACACTGATCCCATCTATCCACACAACACAAAGGCTCTTCTAAGAGCCACCCACACCGTCACCACTAGAGCTGACGCTGCTGATCTCTGCTGTGATTTTTTTTTTTTTTACAAATACTAATGTAGATGATGCCAACAGATAGCGATGGGATTTTTTTAAGTAAACATTCCATATTGTGCTTAAAGCTTGCACCCTCTGCCCATGAAAAGCTGTAAACTACAAAATACTGCTGTATACCATCAATATTCTAAGGAATATCCCCCATATAGTACTGTATATCATCTGTCCATACATTTTGTTGAATACGTCCCATATCTATCTATATAATTACCTTAAATTGTCATCCACTTCTGTCTGGAGAAATCCCACAATCCACCACGCCGACCGCCATATTGGAATAGCCAAGTGATGGGTACTATTCCAATATGGCACCCACTGGTAGTACCAGGCCCTTGCGCAGTACCACCAGCGGGTCATCGCCAGACCTCCCTATGCCACTAGGACCCCTGCCCGCAGGACAGCCGTAGGAAAATTATTCACAATGCGCAGCTGTGACCTTGGAGTCAGAAATGTTTCCAGGGACGATCCCCATGATGTTCCTGTGCCTCAATAGGTAAACTGCTGCTGGTACCAACCTATTGCCTGATACCACCAGTGGAAAACTGTCGCACCACACACTCACGCAGCCAGTTGCATGGTACCACCAGCGGAACACCGTTGCAAACATGCCACCGCCAGGATCTACCAAATGATTCACTGACTGCTGCCATCTTTGTACAGGAGGAGCGCATGCGCAAATTTAGGCTGTGTGCACACGTAGCAGATTTTTTTTTTGCGTTTTTTCGCTATAAAAACGCATACATTATGCATCTCATCATTTAGAATGCATTCTGCAATTTTTGTGCAAATGATGCATTTTTTTCCGTGAAAAAAACGCAGCATGTTCATTAATTTTGCGGATTTCCCACTATATTATTGCATTGGAAAATCCACAAAAAAACATGCGGATTTCTTGCAGAACTTTCTGCAAAAAAATCCTGAACGTGTGCACATAGCCTTAATGTGACCGCCACTATCTGTTTGCACAAAGATGGCAGCGGTCTGATTTACTGCACCTGCGCGAATTATGCGAATCATTCTGCTGATACCGGCAGCAGATGCGCGACGTGTCTACAGGCAGAGGAAGCCGGTCACATTAAAGGAGTTTTCCCACGAACTAAAGTTAATTTTAAAAATTGTCTGTCTGACCGTGTACGGAGCATAACACATCTCCTGGGCAGGGGAGGAAGCAAACGACAATACTGACATTACAGCAGGGGATCACAGAGGATTCATTTTGTGAGGTAAAATATTTCACTGACTTTTTAAAAAATATTTTACCTCACAAAATGTATCCCCGGCGATCTCCTGCTGTAATGTCAGTATTGTCTTTTGCTTCCTCCCCTGCCCAGGAGCTGTGGTATGTTCAGTACACAGTCAGACACAATTTTTCAAATGAACTTTTGTTAGTTGGAAAACCCCTTTGAAAAGCAAATACCAACGGCAACATGGCTCCTCCTAAAAAGTGCGCCAATGACAATGAAAGGAAAGCAGCAAAGGCACAACGTCGAAGACAACAAAGGGCAAATGAGACTCTTGAAGTGCAAGAGCATCAATGGGACAAAAACAATGCATATAAGCATAGATGCCAAGCACATGAGTCCCCTGATGCAAAAGTCATTAGATTATCATCACAAGATGCCATTAGGTAACAATAGCGCCGCATGCCTGCCCTCATCGTGACACTACAGCCCTCCCGATGCGATAGAATCGAGCCTCCATCTTGTAGTGCTATATATGCCCATATGGTTTTATACATTCTTCTTCTATGGTGAGTACACAACAATAATCTAGTGGTAGAAAAAAAATCAGTTCACCTCACATTTGCCATCAGCAGCCACGGGAGAAACAGAAGCGACCCACAGATTAATGTTCCAGCAATCTGAGAAGTACTGAGATTCAAAATTGTTTATTCAAAGTGGATTAAACCTTGTTCATGAGTGAGAATATGATCTGAGGAGGAGGAATATTGTACGTTTCTAACCTGATGTTCTCTCCTTCTTAATCATATTTTTCACTGACTGACCTGATGCAATCCATTGTGAATAAAATCAGAGTGTGGAACACCTGATATAGTGCCCTCTACCCCTCCATATAAAGCTGTCTACCTTTTCACCCTACTCCTGCTCTGTTTTAATGTTAATATCCTCCATAATCCGAATCTCCCACTGTTATCCAGGACTTCTCTTGTGCTGTGCCAGTTTCCTGGAATGCACTACTCAGAATTATGTGATTTGCCAATATCTCTTTATACAGGCATAATATTTAATTAATCTAACTCTGCCCTCCCTTTTCTAATTTTTCCTTAGTCTGAGTCGCCCACCAGGGCAATGGGGATACTCGGTACCAGGTCCAGTTGCTCTTAAAGGGGATGTCACAGTGTCTGTGACCCGATCCGTGGCCCTGGGACTCAACAAAAAGGGGAAAGTCTTTAAAGGGTTTAATAAAGTCTATTTGTGAAGCCACCTTTGGCTTTCGGTCAGAGGGGACCAACGCTGCTTAAAGGGGTTCTTTTAAAGGGGTGGTGTTGCAGCAAGATGGTGACGCTTCCCATAGGTGAAGTGGGGTCCCCAGGGCTCCCAAGGTGTATGGCAGGGATGGTGGGTTGCAGTCTTTACCTGGTTTACTGGAGTTGTAGTAGGCCTCAGTCTAGGGTACCGGCAACAGGTACAGAAGGGGTCCCCTTAGCAGGTCAGGTTGGGAGCCTTCCTCTATGCTGGGTTTCTAGTACCTTGCTACCTGTGGTTTGCTGGCAAACCTCCTTTCTTTCTCCTGTCCTGGGACAGAACCTGCACGGCAGGCAGCTTGAGCTGTACTCTTGGGGGTCTCTGACACGGTGACTCCAGGCTGTCTGCTGCTTTGCCTCAGGTATGGTAGGGGAAGTATACTTATAGTCCTATGGCCTCCGGGTCTGCTGTGGACCTTACGGCTATCCACAACCTTGGGCTCCCGATGCCTGGTTTCTGCGCTCTCTTAGGGGCCTCCTTGAGCCCTCAATCTCTCCTCTGCTCCTTTCCTGTTTGCTCCAGACTGAACTGACTCTTTATTCAGGGAAGCTGCCCTAAAAGCGGGTTTTGAGCTCCCCCTCCTGGCCTGGATTCAGAAGGTGCTGTGTGTGAGATTACCTGCCAAAAGGATCCCTCTTGTCTCCAGGCAAAGCACTACACTACCCGAGAGGAAGGCAACAATACTGTGGTACCCGAACTCCTGGGGTGCCACAAGTCCCTCTTATTGGTCTCCATATACCCAATAGCACTTGGTAACTGTAGTTGCAGATACTGATTGATTACCGGATCATGCAGCTTTATATGAAAAACCCAATTTATTATGATGGCCGGACTGCACATGATGAGCACGTTCTACTTATTGTATCCTATTTCCTTATAGATTGTGAGCAGGACTGCACGCCTGGAACTTTTACTCTGTAAAGTGCTGCTAAATATGTTAGTGCTATATAAATACAATTTGTGTTATACCCCCGTATAAAACTTTCTATGCTAATTACTCTATTACTATATACCTCCATATAGATCTCTACAGCAATATGATGCAGTTTAGCCCCCAAATAGTGTAGTGCACCGTGCTTTAGTGCTGAATATATTACATATTCACTTACAGCCCGAGAGCCGCCATGTGTTACACTGAGAACAAAGAGGGAGAAACTATCAGCCATAGTGTGGGAATTTCAAATTCAGTGCTCAGCCAATCAGCACCATGGCTCCGCCCACAGGCAGTGTCAGATTAGAGTTAAGCAGTAACCCCTTTATTCATGTGCCATGAGGCGTCAGGACAAAGTGAGGAGCGCTAAATAACAAGTCCCTGGGTAACTGCATCTAGAAAGATTTCATAAGATAATTGCATCTCTGCACTTTATATTCATGTTACATTAACCCTTTTTGCTCTTTAGGCATATGATAAATTATAAACTAAAATTTGATTACCAGCAGTGAATCTCGCAAACAAAAGAAAATAAAAGATCTGGAAAGTTTAGGAATTGGCTCCTTAGTGGGAGGATTTGGTGGCTCTGAGAAGAGCCGTTGTGTTGTCTTTGGTGCCCGGGACAGATCTAAGCTCTCTCCCCACGAATCCTGCGGGCCAGCTGGATGTCTTTGGGCATGATAGTGACCCTCTTGGCATGGATGGCGCACAGGTTGGTGTCCTCGAACAGTCCCACCAGATAAGCCTCGCTGGCCTCCTGTAGGGCCATGACTGCCGAGCTCTGGAAGCGCAGATCAGTCTTGAAGTCCTGGGCGATCTCCCTCACCAGGCGCTGGAAGGGAAGCTTACGGATCAGCAGCTCGGTGGACTTCTGGTAACGGCGGATCTCCCGGAGAGCGACTGTTCCTGGACGGTAGCGGTGCGGCTTCTTCACTCCACCAGTGGCAGGAGCGCTCTTCCTGGCAGCCTTAGTGGCCAGCTGCTTGCGGGGAGCTTTCCCTCCGGTGGATTTACGGGCGGTCTGCTTAGTTCTGGCCATAGCTCTGTCTGCAGAGATGAAGGAACACAGATATAATGATGAGAGCAACAAGAGCAGGGTATTTATACTCATGTGATCGTTCTCATTGGTTTATGTGAAACACGCCCCCTACACTCCATTGGTTGTCTGCATCCAATCATTATGCAGGAGAAGCTCAGTCAGCAGAACTCCCAGAAATCTCCTTGTTCCCTCCTCCATGAAGTGCTGCTGGGTCTCCACGGTTCCCACACTGGTCACAGGCTGCGATAATGCAGGAAGGGTCACATCATGTCTACACGAGGCTTCTGCAGCAGCGGCCTCTGATGGCGCTGTACTTCCATATCCCCGTACACTGCGCTGTATAGTGGAGCCCCCTCATCATCACCCTAGATCCCCCCAATCCTCACATAGCGCCCCACATCTAGACATAGGATGTGACAGGGAAATGCTCACCTGTCAGTAACACGAATGCTCTGCCCTAATATTATTATTTATTTATATAGCACCAATAATTCCATGGTGCTGTACATGAGAAAGGGGGTTACGTACAGAGTTATAGTTATCGTTTACAGTAAAAACCTATAATCTGCCCCCTACTATTCATCTGTCTCCACACCCTCCATGCACATAACTGCACTTGATACTTGACTACTGCACTTAAACACACGGGCTGATGACCGGATCATGCAGCTTTATATGAAAATCCCTGTTTATTATAATTGCCAGATCTGAAATAACGAGCACTTTTCACCTATTGTGTCCCCCCATTTCCTTGTAGATTGTCAGCTTGCGAGCAGGGACCTCACCCCTAATGGCACTGGTTTAAATTGTCTTAACTTATACTGAATTTATTGTCTGTACATGTCCCCGCTTATTGTAAAGTGCTGCGGAATATGTTGGCGCTATATAAATAAAAAATATTATTATTATAAAAACTACAATGGTGCTGATGGGATCGGTGGGGGGACTCGGACACTGATCACACAGCTCTGCCGGGACAAGGTGGTGGCTATGAAATAAAGCCTTTGTGGGAGAAGGACGGGGCAGCTGCTGCTTATTTCTTAGGTGAGGCTCCTTGTCTGTATCACAGCTCCATATAGTGGTCTAGCTATAGATCATATACTGCACATATCTCCATATAGTGCTCTATCAGCTCGTATACTGCTCTGAACCTCAGTATTGGGCTATATACCAACATATAGTTCTGTATACGTCCGTGTAGTGTTTTATACTCTCCACATTGTGCCGTATACATACGTATAGTGCTGAAACCCTCCATATACTGATGTGTACATCAAAATAGTGTTTTTCCCACATATAGAACGAAAAACCATCGAGGCAGCAGCTATGTACGATAACATCCAAATTTATTGTAGAAAATTGTATTAAAAGTGCCCGACAGATCCAGTGTGACTGAGACCCAAGATAAGTGACCTGACTGAGGCCCCGAAGAGCTGGAAGGCGCAGGACTCGGTCACACTGGATCTGTCGGGCACTTCTCATTCATCTTTCTATCATACATGTGGATTTTATTGTACATACTGTACCTCCGGCCTCACTGGATTTTCGTTCCTCTGTTTTGCCTCTGCTGGTTCCAGGCTTCTCCGTGCTGCCACTGGGGTGAGCGGACTCTCTCCCATTCCCCCTTCTCTATGACTATGTCCACATATAGTGAAGAATATCCCTATATACCCTGGAAATAGCGCTGTGTCCGCCCTCAGCATTAATATTGTGCTGTATATGGCCATATAGTGCTGAATACCTCATCTATGGTGCTATATATCGCCAGATAGTGTCACACCCCATATAGTGCTGTGTGCCAGGATATAATGCCTCATACACTGCATATCGTGCTGTATTCCTCCATGTGACGCGGTCTATGCCCAAATAGTACCATACACCCTCCATATAGTGCTGTATACGGCCATATATCATTTCCCTCCCTCCATACAGCGCTCTGCACCACGTGTTACTGAGGAGAACAAAGAGCGGGAGAAACTATCAGCCGTTGGGCGGGAATTTCATATTCAGCGCTCAGCCAATCAGCACTCAGTAGGGCTATGGCTCCGCCCACAGGGTCACTTCCCCGCAGACGCTTGGTGTTAACCCTTTAGTATCCGATGTTTCCAGCTCCCGCAGAGCAGACTGCAGCCATCCGGGCACCGGGCGATCACCAGCCCCTCCCCCAGCAGCAGGAGCCGCGGCTTCTCCTCACATGTGGGCGGAGCACAGAACTGTTGGGGATTTTGAATTTCCCGCACTTTTTCCTGTCATTTTCCCGCTTTTATCGCGAGGACGTTACATCTAGTCACAGACCTGAGTCCTCCCCGGTGACCTCCTGCTCGGAACAATGGCGGCGTGAGACCGAGAAATCACAGATACAGAACTATATGTGTATACCCCATATCCTACTGTATACCCCAATATATTGCCGTATAACCTCCATATCTTGTTGTATACCGCTATATTGTGCTGTATCTCCTCCATAGCCTCCTTTATACCCTCCATATCCTGCTGTATACTTCATAATATAATGCTATGTACCCTTCATATCCTCCTTTATACCCCATATATTGCCGTATAACCTCCATATCTTGCTGTATACCCTTCTATTGTGCTGCATCTCCTCCTTTATACCCCCATATCCTGCTGTATACTCCATATAGTGCTATATACCCCCATATAGTGCTGTATAAATCCATATTATACCCCTGTATAGCGCTATACACCCTCCGTACTGTGCTTTGCTCTTGTAGCTCCGGCTGCGATAAACCAGTGGGATTCAGACCCAGACATAGATCAGTGATTGTGAGCTCATCATTGATCAGGAGCCTGTGGTCCGGGGAGTGACCGCTGCGTTATTTCATTAGAACATTTTGAACAGAACAATGAGAAACTGCTGAAAATATCGCTAAGCGCTGAAAGAGTTAACAGCTCATCTGCGCCTATTACCAGGAGACCACTGGAGTCTGGCGGCACTAGGGCCCAGCGCTCTGGGATCAGTGGAAGGTGACAGCGGGAGGTGTTGCCGCTTTTTTTTTTTTATTTGATTTTTATAATGTGCCGCAAACTGGATTCCGTATTGTAGATGTTTCCCCTCTATAAATAAGGCCGGGTCCTCCCTCCCTCTGTGCTCCTGTGCGCCTTGTGTTACTCAGGTCTATTGTATTTGTCTATATTCGCCCCTTTCACATGTAAAGCGCCATGGAATAAATGCGGCTATAGAAATGTATAATAATTATTTTATTATTATACATTTTTATAGCGCCATTTATTCCATGGCGCTTTACATGTGAATACGGGGCAAATATAGACAAATACATTAAACATGAGCAGATAACAAGGCACACGAGTACATGAGGAGGGAGGACCCTGCCCGCGAGGGCTCACAGTCTGCAGGGGGTGGGTGAGGATACACTAGGAGAGGGAAGAGCTGGCTGTGCGGCCGTTCAGTAGGTTGAGGATCACTGCAGGCTGTAGGCTTGTAATGGCATTGTAATATCGAGGTCAGTTTATTATCCTGCATAGTGGTGTCAATAGCAAAGGCTGACACTTTACTCAGTCCCATCCACAAGGCCATTGTTTGTTATAAAAAAAAAAACTATTTACACCAGTTCCCTGTTTTTTAGCCAGTTCTCCCATCTGCATATAGTGTATATATTCTATATTCCCAGGTTCTGGAGCGTCGGTATAAGGCTGTTGTGTGGTTTAGTATAATCAATCCACATATCACATTGGCCGCATTACAAATATCCAGATTGGCACTTACCTTCTAGACACCCAACATTTGGGTTGAGACATTTTTCAGGATTCCATACTGGTGGTCGGTAATTAAATTACTTTCTAAAACATATTTTGCAAATCATCCCTTTCAATGCCGGTCAGTGCAGCAGGACACAGACCCAGCCAGTGCAGCCACAGCTCTGATGTAGACAGGGTGGGTGGCTCTTAGAAGAGCCTTTGGGTTGTGGGTGCAGAGCACGGAGCAGATCACTTGGCGCTGGTGTACTTGGTGACAGCCTTGGTGCCCTCAGACACGGCGTGCTTGGCCAGCTCTCCGGGCAGCAGCAGGCGCACAGCGGTCTGGATCTCCCGGGAGGTGATGGTGGAGCGCTTGTTGTAGTGAGCCAGGCGGGAGGCTTCCCCTGCAATGCGCTCAAAGATGTCATTGACAAAGGAGTTCATGATGCCCATGGCCTTGGAGGAGATGCCGGTGTCAGGGTGGACCTGCTTCAGCACCTTGTACACATAGATGGCATAGCTCTCCTTCCTGGTCTTCCTCCGCTTCTTACCATCCTTCTTCTGAGTCTTGGTCACAGCTTTCTTGGAGCCCTTCTTGGCTGCTGGTGCAGACTTGGCAGGATCAGGCATGATGATAGCAGAATGTTCTCTACACTGGAAAAGAAAATAATGATCCTGCTCTTCCCAGAGCGGCCGTATTTATAGACCGGCCATGCAAATGAGCAATGCTGTCAGATCGCTGTTCTATTGGATGAGAAAGTCATGTGACCAATGTAAGCGTTATGATGTTCGCCCACTGCAGCTCATTGGTGTTTCGACAAGCCTTGTTTGCATTAGTGACTTAAGATTCAGCCAATGGCAGGAGAGGAGGCGGGGCAGTAGTAGGTTATAAAAGGCGCAGGAGGCGGCACAGTCACCACACAATAGAGTTCTCTATCTGCTGATAACTGTGAGTGCAGTGATGTCTGGACGTGGCAAACAAGGAGGTAAGGCCCGTGCTAAAGCCAAGACCCGCTCATCCCGGGCAGGACTGCAGTTCCCCGTTGGTCGTGTGCACAGACTTCTCCGCAAGGGTAACTATGCTGAGAGGGTGGGCGCCGGTGCTCCGGTCTATCTGGCTGCTGTGCTGGAGTATCTGACCGCTGAGATCCTGGAATTAGCCGGCAATGCCGCCCGGGACAACAAGAAGACCCGCATCATCCCCCGACACCTGCAGCTGGCCGTGCGCAATGACGAGGAGCTGAACAGGCTGCTGGGTGGGGTGACCATCGCCCAGGGGGGCGTCCTGCCCAACATCCAGGCCGTGCTGCTGCCCAAGAAGACCGAGAGCAGCAAGGTGAGCAGCAAGTCAGGCAAGAGCAAGTGAGCGACACTGATCCCTTCTATCTACACAACCCAAAGGCTCTTCTAAGAGCCACCCACACCGTCACAAGAGCTGAAGCCGCTGATCTCTGCTGTGATGTTCTGTGCATACAGATCTGTTATGTGGCTGATTCTCTGTATAACATCAGTATACAAGAGCTGTAGTGTAGATGCAGTGGGTATAATCCTGTCACTATTGGGTTGGCACAGTGGGACTGATGATGGTTTATAATCTGCTGTGAACTGGCACTTACTGGTCTGGTATCAGGTCTTACACCCTCCTCTCCCCCAACCTCCAGGTCCTGTAGTCTAAGGTGTGAGTAATAAACATGCAGTAAGGTAACACGTTCATAGTTATGACCTGTGATGGGCACTGTGCATTAGATGAGTATTGTGGGCAGATGCTGCTCCTGGTGGCAGCACTAGTGCACTGCAGTATGACCCTATGTGCTGCCACATGTGATGTGAGGACTGTGCATTAATTGTGGTGTATGGGGGGGGGGATATCCAAATATATACACACCCCATATTGTGTTATGCCACCATGTAGTGCGATTGCGATGTACCTCCTATATAGTGCTGAATACGGTCATATAGCTCTATAAGATGTTGTTTCCCTTCATTTAGCGCTGTGCACCACTTATTACACTGAGGAGAAACTATCAGCTTTAATATGGGAATTTTACATTCATTGTTCTGTAGGGTGGTGACTCTGCAAAGAGCCTTTGTGGAAGGACAGGGCAGAGAGATAGAGATAGCTATATATAGATAGATAGCTATATATAGATATAGATACTTACCTACAGTATCCTCACCCGTCCCTTGTAGATTGTGAGCCCTTCCAGGTATATACCAAACCTCATGCTATTGTCCAGAAAAATGAAGGCAGCACTCTAATAGAAAAAATAGGTGATTTATTTATTATTTATGTACAGATAGAGATATAGATAGATATAGATAGAGATGGAGAGATAGATATAGATACTCACCTACTGTATCCTCACCCATCCCTTGTAGATTGTGAGCCCTCGCGGGCAGGGTCCTCTCTCCTTCTGTACCAGTTATGACTTGTATTGTTTAAGATTATTGTACTTGTTTTTATCATGTATACCCCTCCTCACATGTAAAACGCCATGGAATAAATGGCGCTATAACAATAAATAATAATAGATATATATATAGATAGATTTATAGATAGATATATATAGATAGATAGATCCAGTGTGTGCAGAGTGTGGGGGGCAATGTCCACATTAGGGGTCACAGGAATCACAACCTTCCATCATTAAGCTAAAATGTCATATAACCAACAATCTCACTGCCATGTCATGTACTCCCATATAGTGCTGTGTACCCCAATATTGTGCTATATACCAAAATATAGTTCGGTATAAATCAGCGTAGTGCTTCATAACCTCCAAATTGTGCCATATAATGTTTAGTTATATAGCGCCAACATATTCTGCAACACGTTACAATGTAATAGCTCATATACGACAGTCGTAAGTAACAATGTGAAAAATAATACAATAATTAAAGCTAAATAATGACGATCCTGCACATGAGAGCTTACAATCAACAATGAGGTGGTGGGGAGATAAAGTACAGGGGCTTATTTACAATGATGGTCCAGCCATCTTGAGGGAA
Organism: Ranitomeya imitator; assembly: GCF_032444005.1. Lineage (NCBI taxonomy): Eukaryota > Metazoa > Chordata > Amphibia > Anura > Dendrobatidae > Ranitomeya > Ranitomeya imitator. The sequence continues at coordinate 13,037,071 of NC_091285.1, read as the reverse complement.
TGGGGATAAAGGATGCTTGAGCTGTGGAGTTTACTAGTTATCAGAGGTAGAGAATGGACTATATAAGTATAAAAAGAACTTTGATTAGGGAACGTGATAGGTCGCGAGTAGTGTTGAGCATTCCGATACCGCAAGTATCGGCCGATACTTGCGGTATCGGAATTCCGGTACCGAGTTCCGATACTTTTGTGGTATCGGAAATCGGTATCGGATCCATATTAATGTGTAAAATAAAGAATTAAAATAAAAAATATTGATATATTCACCTCTCCGGAGGCCCCTGGACATCACCGCTTGTAACCGGCAGCCTTCTTTGTTTAAAATGAGCGCGTTTAGGGAGTTCCATGACGTCACTGTCATGATCTGTACTTTTGCCCTGTCCTGTATTTGAATAATACGCCATTTGATGTATGTAACTGTTCTCTGGTGTCTATTAGCTGTAATTTATGTATTTTCTTGGGCTGGGAGTTCACCTGGAACAGTATGTCTCCTTCCCCAATACTTGCAGCCCTAAGCTATAATGTGATTAAGCTTTGTCAATACCACTAGTGAAAGAATAGCCATTCTTCCTCACAGCAGGTGGCTAGTCAAATGTACATACTACATAGACTATGTGGAGCCCACCAGTCTAGAATCTTCTGGTGGACCCAACCATTGAATAGAAAGTGTGACCCCTACCCCCCTTCATGGGCGGATCCCAGGAGCTCAGACAATCCATTCTTATTTTGAGATCAGATGTGAGTTGATCATTGAAGGAGAAGGAGTGGGGATTCTTAGCTGAGGCAAGACCCCACGTCCATCTGGGACTGCGGAAGCAAACGGGGCGAGACTTGAGCTGAGGACATATCTCGTCGTTCGTGAGATTGTTTTGGGATCCCTTGGACTAATTGTGGACTATTGCTTTGTTACCTGGCACAAGGATTATCGGGAGGTGCCCCCGAATATGTTCCGTTGGACTAATTGTGGACTCTGAAGATCTACCTGCATGTGTTGTTCCAGCGTTCTTGATAATAAATCTGTTGAATCATCCCTCGGCCTGTTGTCCCTTCTTGCTCTGCCGTACACCCCATCACAGTCACGGCTTCTGATTGGTCGCGTGCCGCTCATGTGACCGCCACGCGACCAATCACAAGCCGCGACGTCATTCTCAGGCCCTAAACTCCTCATTCTAGGAATTTAGGACCTGAGAATGATGTCGTGGCTTCTGATTGGTCGCGTGGCGGTCACATGAGCGGCACGCGACCAATCAAGCCGCGACGTCATTCTCACGTCCTAAACGCGGTGATGTCCAGGGGCCTCCGGAGAAGTGAATATGTCAATATTTTTTATTTTAATTCTTTATTTTACACATTAATATGGATCCCAGGGCCTGAAGGAGAGTTTCCTCTCCTTCAGACCCTGGGAACCATCAGGATACCTTCCGATACTTGGTGTCCCATTGACTTGTATTGGTATCGGGTATCGGTATCGGCGATATCCGATACTTTTCGGGTATCGGCCGATACTATCCAATACCGATACTTTCAAGTATCGGACGGTATCGCTCAACACTAGTCGCGAGGGATTGTCTAAACTCTATAACTTGTGATCATCCCTGATTTCTTGGGGTAGAGCATTCCAGAAAATTAGTGCAACTCATGAGAAGTTGGGAGTGGGAGGTACGGATTAGTACGGATATGAGTCAAAAGTCACTTGCAGAGTGAAACAAGCGGGTAGGCTGATAAACAGAATTGAGGGAGATGTAGGGGAGTGCTGCACTGTATACATCCATATAAGGCTGAAATCCCTCCATATAGCTATTAACTGATGTGTATACGAACATAGTGTTTTTTCCACATATAGTGCCAAATATCCCTATATAGTGCTATATACCCTCCAAATAGTGCTGTATATGTCCTTACACTTAAGTTATATATTACTGTATAGTGCTGAATACCTTCTATGTATCCTGCTATATATCGCCATAGAGTGTCACACCCCATATGGTGCTGTATTAATGTCTCATACACTGCATATCGTGCTGTATTCCTCCCTATGATGCGGTCTATGCCCAAATAGCACCATACACCCTCCATATAGCCCCATATACGGCCATATAATGTTTTGTCCCTCTATATAGCAGTGTGCACCACCTGTTACACAGAGGAGAACAAAGAGCGGGAGAAAGGGCCCACTGAGACTTTTCTGCCTAGGGCCCACGAAAACCTGGAGCCGGCCCTACATTGCTGCTTAAAAACAAAAACACATTTTGAAGAGGTTACAGTTTGCCAAAGAACACATCGACTGGCCTAAAGAAAAGTGGTGCAACATTCTATGGACAGATGAGAGCAAGATTGTTTTGTACTGGGTCTAAAAGCCACAGACAGTTTGTGAGACGACACAAACACAAAATTCAAGCCAAAGTACACTGAAGACTGTAGAACATGGAGGTGCAAGCAGAATGGTTTGGGGATGTTTCTCATACTGCGGAGTTGGGCCCATTTATCACATAATTATGGACCAGTTTGAATATATCAAAATACTGGAAGAGGTCCTGTTGTCTTATGCTGAAGGAGAAATGCTCTTGAAATGGCTGTTTCGGCAGGACAACAACCTCAAACAGAGCAGATCAACGATATTTTGAAGTGGCCGCCCATTCATCAGACCTCAATCAGATTGAGAATTTGTGAAGTGACATCGGAAAGATATATATCTTGGTACCATGTTAGCCAGTAGATAGAAAAATATTTAGAATTGAGTGTCCTCAATAGTTGATACCTTTTAATGGCTAACTGAAAAGATGGTAACAAATTGCAAGATTTCGAGACTACACAGGTCTCTTCATCAGGCAAAGAGTAAAAGTAATTCTGAAGAATCACTTATTTTTGATGCGGAGTTGGGTGCGAGAAACGATGCAGATCGGGAGGGGGAAGAGTGTGTGGGCAGAGACTGTCTGGGTGCGGGTGTTTGTGTGTGTGGCTGTGCGGGGATCACGGGGCTGTGCGGGAATCGTAGGCTTGTGCGGGGATCACGGGGCGTTGTGTGCAGAGCTGCGTGTGTGCGAGGATGTATGTAGGCAGGCATCAACCGATGGGACTGCTAGTCCTATCCGGCAATGCCTGCTACAGTGACAGGTAGCCGGATAATGGGACAGTATAGTCCCATCATCAGGCTACTGTGTTCAAGTGTAAAAAAAAACCAAAACACATACACACATATACAGAACATACAACATAGAGTACATACTCACCAATCACCTTGTCCCAGAAGCCATTGATTACCTGCAAAAAATATTAAAATAATAAAACAACAATATACTCCCTGATCCGCAGTAATCCTTTTAATAACGAGTGTCCCATGATGATATCCCGTGGAGATCTGTCACATCTGTAGATGCGACCACTCTCCATTGATCCGGGATTCAATGACTGAAGGCATCCCTCCGCCGCTGTGAGTATTGTTGTTCATACTGTCACTTTCGGCACTGCTGCGTGGAAAATTTCCCACACAGCATTGCCATAAAGTGAGAGCAATGAACTAAAGTAACCTCTTCAGTGATGCACTGCAGGAGCCATTGTCTCCTGTCGTGCGTCACTGGAGGCCTATGGAGCAGTGATATCACCCGATGTCACTGTTCTATAGGGGAGATCGTTGTCGGACACTCGTTATTAATTGGACTGCGTCACACAGGGAGTATACGGTTCGTTTATTATTTTTATTTTTTGCAGGCGATTGAGTATGGTAAGTATGGTGAAATTAAGAATATTAAAATACTTTTTTCTGGCTGTCTTTTTTTTTTTTTTTTTTTAAACTCTTTCGCTACTATAGGATTAGTAATATATAGGTACCTTATTGACGCCTCTCCATTATTAACCGGGCTTAATGCCACCTTACAATTCAAAGGTGACATTAAAGGGCCACTGTCACCACAGGTCCCCCGCCTTCCAGCGTTGTTCTGTGCGGCTGTTCCAGACGCCGGCAAGGATACCTGTATATTCCGGCAACGCTGAAAGGCGGGGGACCTGGGGAGCGTCTGAGAAGCGCAGTGCGCATGCCCAGGAATCCCAGCCCCGCACTGTGCATAATGCATAACACAGTGCGGGGCGGGGATTCAGTAACAGGGTGGCCGCACAGGCGCAGAACGGAACCCGGCACCAGCGCTAGGACGGCAAATGCTCTAAGCGCCTGCACAAGGCAGAAGAGCAGAGCGCAGGCGCCGGAATTCACACAATAACAGCGCTGAGGGGGCGGCGAAAATCTACACAAGAGATGACTGACGGCAGTTGGGCGATTCTAAGAGGAGGCTTCAGACCCGCCTCCATGGACAAAGACAGGTATTTCAGCAGAATTATAAATACATTTATTGTGGGAATAGCAGAAACAAAAACTAAAAGAGCCACCTTGTTAGAATGCAGCATCACCTGCTGCACAAGGTGGCTCTTTTAGTTTATAACGGCTGGAGGGGGGTGACAGTTGCCCTTCTTACCCCATATCCCACCGCTACAGGGCAGTGGGAAGAGAGGGGCTAAGTTCCAGAATTGGCGCGCCTTACAGATGCGCCATTTCTGAGGCGGTTGTCGGCTGGTATTTGAAGCTGGGGGGGGGCAATATCCATGGCTCCTCTCTAGGCTATGAATATCAGGCCGCAGCTGTCTGCATAGCCTTTTTGGCTATAAAATAGAGGGGGACCCCACATCATTTTTTTGGGGTCCCCCTATTTTAATAGCCAGTAAAGGCCGCGCAGACAGCTGTGGGCTGATATTCATAGCCTGGGAGGGGGCCGTGGGTATTACCTGCTTCCTAGGCTATCAGCACCGACCCCCAGTCGCTGGCTTTCCCACTCTGGACTTGAAAATTGCGCGGGAGCCCACACAATTTTTTTTTTTTTTATTAAACATATTGCGTTTATGGTTGAGGTCACACTTACTAGAAAGTTGCACGAGTCTCTCGCCTTAATACCCGACACTGCAAGTGGCATTCTGGACCGGAGTGTGCGGCTCCATGTATTTCTATGCAGCTGAACGCTCCTGTCCGAGGCAGTGTTGGGTATTGAGGTGCGAGATTCTCGTAAATTGTGACCCCGGCCTAAAGCAGTTTTTTTCTATCTATAGATAGACAGATCTATAGATGGATAGATGTATCGATAGAAAGATTTATACTGTAGATAGATTTAGATAGAGATAGATCTATAGATATATATATATATATATCTATAGAGATATCTACTGTATCTATAGATATATATGTCTATCTCATTCCTTCTATTTATCTATCTTGTCTATCTGTGTGTGTAATGGAGTGTGGGTTGGACAAATGTTAAAGGGGAGGTTGGACCAGAAATCACTTTTTTTTTTTTTGTTCAATAATAGATCTGTATTTAGATTTCAAAAACGAATACAAATCTGCATGAAGAAAAAAACGCATAAAAAAAAAACAGCAAAAAAGCAGCAAATCCACACCTGCATTTTCTGGCAAGAGAGGGAAGAATCTGCACAGAAAATTCCACAGGCAAATCTGCAACGTGTGCACAGACCCTGTAAATCAAGTTTCAGTTTATGCTGTAAATATTCAAGTTTGTAAATGAAATTGCACACACTGGTATTTTTTGTTGAGCATCCGATTATTCCTTCTTCATTTTCAGCTTAAGAACTGATATTTTGTTCATGTTTTCATCTGTAATAGAGTGTGCAGCTCCCAGCGCCTCTGTATATATGGAAATAAAGGCTATTGTGAGGATTCAGATTTCTTCTATTATTTTGCGCATAATGTAAATTTCTGCTTATTTAGACTCAGCCAGGATTATATAGACAAGTATGCAAATTAATTGTAAGTGTTCAGGGTGATCCTGACAAGCACAATGGATATGGCCTGCCCTCATACAAAGTCCAGAACTTGTTCTTCAAGGTTGGGGGATGCTTGGAGTAAAGTACATGAACATGGTTAATTCAGGGAACAAGGTGGATGATAAAATGGTTTCCTTCACAATCCCGTTCATCTAGTGCCGTATACACAAATTGTGCTATTGATGCCTATACGCTTTCCACACTGTGCTGTATACCCTCCATATAGCCTGTATATTCCTGACATGAACACCAAATAGTACTATGGATCCACCCCACACAGCACCAGATTCCTTAACCCCCCCAAGACCCTCAGTGTTAACCCATTAGTGCCTGCAATGTTCCCAGCTGCAGTCATCCCAGCACAGTACTATCTGCAGCCCCTTCCCCTCCTCCCCAGCAGCTGTAGCTTCTCCTCAGAAGATGTGGGGGGCTCTTAGAAGAGCCTTTGTGTTTCAGCAGAACAGAGATCTTAACCTCCGAAGCCGTAGAGAGTGCGGCCCTGGCGCTTCAGCGCGTACACCACGTCCATGGCGGTGACGGTCTTCCTCTTGGCGTGCTCAGTGTAGGTGACGGCGTCACGGATCACATTTTCCAGAAAGACTTTCAGGACACCGCGAGTCTCCTCGTAAATGAGGCCAGAAATGCGCTTGACGCCTCCCCTTCGAGCGAGACGGCGGATGGCAGGCTTGGTGATGCCCTGGATGTTATCGCGGAGTACCTTCCTGTGCCGCTTGGCACCGCCCTTCCCCAGACCTTTCCCTCCTTTGCCGAGACCAGACATCTTCCTTGTAGTCAGCAGAAAACTATGACTAATGAGTGCACAGTCCTCCTTTATATAGTCCGTGAGTGGACCAGAAAGAGAACTGCAGCGATGACACGTTTCATGGGCAGGGATGTAAATTAAATAGCATAGTCAGCTCCGCCCCTTCCTCTGCTGATTGGCCAAGCACAGAACTGTTAGTGAATTTGAATTTCCCGCTTATTTTGTTTTTTTTCCAGCTTCTACCAGGATGACCCTAAAAATAGTCAGAAACCCGATTCCTCTCCCCAGTGACCTCCTGCTCCGAGTGATTACAATGTGAGAACCAGATCTGGAGATCAGTCTGTCAATTTTAGTGCTGTATTCTCACCATCTACATAGTGGTGTTTAACCTCCATTTTTTATTTTGCTCCAATTATTGTATTCTTGTTAACGTTGTTATTTATGACTGTTGTGTTTGAAATTGTGTTTGAAACTGTTAAACTGTAAAGCGCTGCGGAATATGTTGGCGCTATGTAAATTATTATATACTACTGTATTCCTCCATGTAGTGCTATAAACCCTCAAAGTGCTTTATACCCTCCGTATTGTGCTCTGCTCACGTAGCAGCAGCGCCTGTGTCAAGACACTACTGCTCCATTAATGTGAGATTCAGACCTACAAATAGATCATCCTTTAGGAGCTTATTGACCCTGTGCCTTCAGCTGTTTGCAGAGCAGAGGGTGTGTAATATCAGGAATATCAGCGAGAACACACAGAGCTCCAATGAGATTTAATAGAAACTGCTGGAAACATCACTAACACTGAAAGCCCTTACACAGCCCATCTCCACCTATTGTCAGCAGAACAACGTAACCAGAGAACTAGGACTCCGCACTCTGGGAGAACAGGATCCAGTGAAGTGCAATAGGGCATTAATGGTGGCCGGCATCTGCCCCTTTATGGCCAGACCATTCCCAGCATTCCACATCCGCTCTATAGACCACTATCAACATCATCATTCTCCCCATCTTTATATCACCTTCCTCTAATCTCCCTCCAACTTGTGCTCTAAGGATAGAAACAGACCCTCGTCTGAGCCTCTGAACAAATGAGATGCCGGTCAGTGCAGCGACATGTTCCCCATTGAAAAGAGTAGAACAAAAGCAGCCACAGCTCTGATGTAGATGGGGTGGGTGGCTCTTAGAAGAGCCTTTGGGTTGTGGGTGCAGAGCACGGAGCAGATCACTTGGCACTGGTGTACTTGGTGACGGCCTTGGTGCCCTCGGACACGGCGTGCTTGGCCAGCTCTCCGGGCAGCAGCAGGCGCACAGCGGTCTGGATCTCCCGGGAGGTGATGGTGGAGCGCTTGTTGTAGTGAGCCAGGCGGGAGGCTTCCCCTGCAATGCGCTCAAAGATGTCATTGACAAAGGAGTTCATGATGCCCATGGCCTTGGAGGAGATGCCGGTGTCAGGGTGGACCTGCTTCAGCACCTTGTACACATAGATGGCATAGCTCTCCTTCCTGGTCTTCCTCCGCTTCTTACCATCCTTCTTCTGAGTCTTGGTCACAGCTTTCTTGGAGCCCTTCTTGGCTGCTGGTGCAGACTTGGCAGGATCAGGCATGATGAGAGCAGAATGTTCTCTTCACTGGAAAAGAAATAATGATCCTGCTCTTCCCAGAGCGGCCGTATTTATAGACCGGCCATGCAAATGAGCAATGCTGTCAGATCGCTGTTCTATTGGGTGAGAAAGTCATATGACCAATGTAAACGTCATAATCTCCACCCTCTGCAGCTCATTGGTGTTTACACAAGTTTTGTTTCTATTGGTGACTTCAGATGCAGCCAATGGCAGGAGAGGAGGCGGGGCAGCAGTAGGTTATAAAAGGCGCAGGAGACCGCACACTCACCACACAATAGAGTTCTCTATCTGCTGATAACTGTGAGCTCAGTGATGTCTGGACGTGGCAAACAAGGAGGGAAGGTCCGTGCTAAAGCCAAGACCCGCTCATCCCGGGCAGGACTGCAGTTCCCGGTTGGTCGTGTGCACAGACTTCTCCGCAAGGGTAACTATGCTGAGAGGGTGGGCGCCGGTGCTCCGGTCTATCTGGCTGCTGTGCTGGAGTATCTGACCGCTGAGATCCTGGAATTAGCCGGCAATGCCGCCCGGGACAACAAGAAGACCCGCATCATCCCCCGACACCTGCAGCTGGCCGTGCGCAATGACGAGGAGCTGAACAGGCTGCTGGGTGGGGTGACCATCGCCCAGGGGGGCGTCCTGCCCAACATCCAGGCCGTGCTGCTGCCCAAGAAGACCGAGAGCAGCAAGAAGAGCAAGTGAGCGACACTGACCCCGTATCATCCACACAACCCAAAGGCTCTTCTCAGAGCCACCCACACCGTCATCACAAGAGCTGACACCGCTGATCTCTGCTGTGATGTTCTGTATGGATGTGTTACATGGCACAGATTTTGCGTAGCATTGGGGGATATAGCTGCAGTTAATCCTGTCTCCATAATTGCTTGGCACAGTGGGGATTATCGTGTAACTTCCATCATTGTGACGTTTCATACATGTAATATTGTATTACAGCATCACTCCACATAAAACAAGGATAAGAGCCTTGTTTAGCTTGAAGGATCCGGAGGATTGATGGCTGCATGCGGCTGTTCTTCTCTACATCTTATCCTCCGGAGTCGGAGCCTCCAGGGCGGCCAGAGCTGCCGCTCTATGTATATATCCAGTGTGTGCAGGATATGGGGGGCAGTGTGAACATCAGGGGGCATAGGAAGCACAACATTCCATTATTAGGCTAAAATGTCATGTAACCCAATAATCTCACTGCTATAATGTCATGTACCCCTATATAGTGCTTTATACCCTCTGTATAGTGCAATATGCTGTGGTATACCATACATCACTAAGTGCTGTATTAATCCATATTGTTCTGTAAACCCCCCATATAGTTAAACCGTTGTATATGGCAAAATAGTGCTGTATTCTCCCCATATAGTACCAAATACTCCTATTTAGTGCTGCATACTGCCATATTGTGCTAAATAGTTCTCAATATCTTATCTATAGTGCTATATATTATCATTATGGGCTGTACATATCAATATAGCATTGTGTATGAGGCATATTTATTGTACTTATCTATATTTGCCCCTTTTCACGTGTAAAGCGCCATGGAATAAATGGTGCCATATATGTGACTATGGAGGAATACTGTTCTATAGAGATATATACACTATATAGCACAACATATGTAGAATGTAAGCCCGCAGGGTCCTCGCCCCTCTGTATCAGTCAGTCATTGTTAGTTTGCTTACTGTTAGTGATATCTGTAATTTGTATGTAACCCCTTCTCGTGTACAGCACCATGGAATCAACGATGCTATATAAATAATAAGGTATTCAGCAATATATGGGCATATAGCACAATGTGGCAGTATACAGACATTAATACCTACTTTGCCATATACATCAGTCTATAACACGATATAGGGGTATACAGAATATGGAGGGGGATATAAAGCACCATATGGCAGTATACAGAGGTCTATTGAGGATATATAGAGCTTAATTGCCTGGTACACAGTATAATTGCATTATGTCCTCAATACACGTATTCTATAGTATCACACAACATATAGCGCTACATAACCCCATATAAAGCCGTATATACGGCCATAGGATGATCTTTCATCAAAAAGTATAATATACATTCACATGAAATCTACCAGATCCCCTCAGTCTGTCAGGAGCCGCCGCCATGACACCACGTGTTACTGAGGAGAACAAAGAGCGGGAGAAACTATCAGCCGTTGGGCGGGAATTTCATATTCAGCGCTCAGCCAATCAGCACTCAGTAGGGCTATGGCTCCACCCACAGGCTCACTTCCCCGCAGACACTTGGTGTTAACCCTTTAGTGCCCGATGTTTCCAGCTCCCGCAGAGCAGACTGCAGCCATCCGGGCACCGGGCGATCACCAGCCCCTCCCCCAGCAGAAGGAGCCGCGGCTTCTCCTCACATGTGGGCGGAGCACAGAACTGTTGGGGATTTTGAATTTCCCGCACTTTTTCCTGTCATTTTCCCGCTTTTATCGCGAGGACGTTACATCTAATCACAGACCTGAGTCCTGTCCTCATCACTGGTCAGGGGAGAAAAGGGTTATAGTCTCTGTATACCCCCCATATAGTGCTATTATATACATTCCATATCCTGCTATATACCCCCCATATAGTGTTATTATATACCCTCTATATCTTCTGTATACCCCCATATAGTGCTATATACCCTCCATATCCTGCTCTATACCCCCATATAGTGCTATATACCCTCCATATCCTGCAGTATACCCTCATATAGTGCTATATACCCTCCATATCCTGCTCTATACCCCCATATAGTGCTATATACCCTCTATATCCTGCTGTATACCCCCATATAGTGCTATATACCCTCCATATCCTGCTGTATACCCCCATATAGTGTTATATACCCTCCATATCCTGCTGTATACCCCCATATAGTGCTATTTACCCTCCATATCCTGCTGTATACCCCCATATAGTGTTATATACCCTCCATATCCTGCTGTATACCCCCATATAGTGCTATATACCCCCATATAGTGTTATATACCCTCCATATCCTGCTGTATACCCCCATATAGTGTTATATACCCTCCATATCCTCTGTATACCCCCATATAGTGCTATATACTCTCCATACTGTGCTTTGTTCATGTATCTCCATGTTGTTGATCGCTTTCTCCATTAATGACAATGTGAGATTCAGACCTAGAAATAGATCAGTCTTTAATTCATCATTGATCAGGAGCCTCCACCGCTCTGGGGGGTGAAGGGTGCGTAATATCAGGGGAATATAAGCAAGAAATTGCAGAGAGCTCCAATCAGAACCAGCAGACTCTGCTGAAAATTAACAGCCAATCTCTGGCTACAACCAGCAGAACACTGGAGGCAGAGGCTAACTGAAAAGAGGGTAACAAATTGCAAACTTTCCAGACTACACAGGTCTCTTCATCAGGCAAAGACATAAAGAATTTCTTAACCCCTTCATGACCAGGGATTTTTTCGTTTTTCCGTGTTCGTTTTTCGCTCCCCTCCTTCCCAGAGCCATAACTTTTTTATTTTTCCGTCAATTTGGCCATGTGAGGACTTATTTTTTGCGGGACGAGTTGTACTTTTGAACGATATCATTGGTTTTAGCATGTCGTGTACTAGAAAACGGGAAAAAAATTCCAAGTGCGGTGAAATTGCAAAAAAAGTGCAATCCCACACTGTTTTTTTTGTTTGGCTTTTTTGCTAGGTTCACTAAATGCTAAAAATGACCTGTCATTATGATTCTCCAGGTCAGTACGAGTTCATAGACACCTAACATGACTAGGTTATTTTTTATCTAACTGGTGAAAAAAAATTCCAAACTTTGCTAAAAAAAAAAAAAAAAAGTGCGCCATTTTCCGATACTCGTAGCGTCTCCATTTTTCATGATCTGGGGTCGATTGAGGGCTTATTTTTTGCATGCCGAGATGACGTTTTTAATGATAGCATTTCGGTGCAGATACTTTCTTTTGATCGCCCGTTATTGCAATTTAATGCAATGTCGCGGCGACAAAAAAAAAACATAATTCTGGCGTTTCGAATTTTTTTCCCGCTACGCTGTTTAGCGATCAGGTTAATACTTTTTTTTAATTGATCGGGCGATTCGGAGCGCGGCGATACCAAATATGCATAGATTTGATTTTTTTTATTGATTTAAGTTTTGCCATGCTTCAATAGCCTCCATGAGAGGCTAGAAGCAGGCACAGCACGATCGGCTCTGCTACATAGCAGCGATCTGCTGATCGCTGCTATGTAGCAGAATTGCAGGTGTGCTGTGAGCGCCGACCACAGGGTGGCGCTCACAGCCACCGGTCATCAGTAACCATAGAGGTCTCTAGGACCTCTATGGTTACAATATACAAGCATCGCCGACCCCGATCATGTGACGGGGGTCGGCGATGACGTCATTTCCGGCCGCCCGGCCGGAAGCGGTGGTTAAATGCCGCTGTCTGCGTTTGACAGCGGCATTTAACTAGTTAATAGGTGCGGGCAGATCGCGATTCTGCCCGCGCCTATTACGGGCACATGTCAGCTGTTCAAAACAGCTGACATGTCCCGGCTTTGATGCGGGCTCACCGCGGAGCCCTGCATCAAAGCAGGGGAGCCAGCATCGGACGGTATAGTACGTCCAATGCCGGTAAGGGGTTAAGAATCACATATTTATGCTGGGGAGTTGGGTGCGAGAACTGCTGCAGATCGGGAGGGGGAAGAGTGTGTGGGCGGAGACTGTGTGTGTGCGGTGAAGATGTGTGTGTCTGTGTGCGGGTGTTTGTGGGTGCCTGCGGTGGTCTCCGGGGCTGTGTGTGTGACTGTGCGGGGGTCTGCAGGGCTGTGCGGGGATCACGGAGCTGTGTGTGTGCGTGACTGCGCGGGGATCGCGGGGCTGTGTGTGCAGTGCTGTGTTTGTGTGAGGCTGTATGTAGGCAGGCATCAACCGATGGGACTACTACCACTTGTCCCATCCGGCTATGCCTGCTACAGTGACAGGTAGCCGGATAATGGGACAGTATAGTCCCATCATCAGGCTCCTGTGTTCAAGTGTAAAAAAAAAAGCAAAACACATACAGAACATACAACATAGAGTACATACTCATCAATCACCTTGTCCCAGAGAAGCCATCGATTACCTGCAAAAAATATTAAAATAATAAACCAACAATATACTCCCTGATCTGCAGTAATCCTTTTAATAACGAGTGTCCCACGATGATCTCCCGTGGAGATCTGTCACATCGGCAGATGCGACCACTCTCCAGGGTATCCGGGATACAATGACTGAAGGTATCCTTCTGCACTGTATCCCTCCGCCGCTGTGAGTACAGTGTTGTTCATCATACTGTCACTTTCGGCACTGCTGCATGGGAAAATTCCCACACAGCATTGCCATAAAATGAGAGCAATGAACTAAAGTAACCTCTTCAGTGATGCACTGCAGGAGCCATTGTCTCCTGTCGTGTGTCACTGGAGGCCTATAGAGCAGTGACATCACCCGATGTCATTGTTCTATAGGGGACATCGTCATGGGACACTCATTATTAATTGGACGGCGTCAGACAGGGAGTATACAGTTGGTTTATTATTTTTATTTTTTACGGGCAATCGAGTATGGTAAGTATGGTGAAATTACGAATATTAAAATACTTTTTTCTGGCTGTGTCTTTTTTTTAAAACTCTTTCACTACTATAGGATTAGTAATGTATAGGTTTCTTATTGACGCCTCTCCATTATTAACCGGGCTTAATGTCACCTTACAATTAGTGTTGAGCATTCCGATACCGCAAGTATCGGGTATCGGCCGATATTTGCGGTATCGGAATTCCGATACCGAGTTCCGATATTTTTGCGATATCGGGAATCGGTATCGGGATGAAGATTGATGTGTAAAATAAAGAATAAAAAATATTGATATACTCACCCTCGGATGCGCCCTGGTTGTAACCGCTGCAACCGCCATGCTTCTGTTCCTAAGAATGAGCGTGTGAAGGACCTTCGATGACGTTGCGGCTTGTGATTGGTCGCGTGAGATGTCACATGAGCGGTCACGCGACCAATCACAAGCCGCGACGTCATCGAAGGTCCTTTACGCGCTCATTCTTAGGAAGGGAATCATGGCGGTTGCAGCGGTTACAACCAGGGCGCGTCCGAGGGTAAGTATATCAATATTTTGTATTCTTTTACACATGAATATGGATCCCAGGGCCTGAAGGAGAGTTTCCTCTCCTTCAGACCCTGGGAACCATAGAGCAGGGGTCCCCAACTCCAGTCCTCAAGGCCCACCAACATGTCATGTTTTCAGGATTTCCTTAGTCTTGCCCAGGTAATAATTGCATCACCTGTGCAATGCAAAGGAAATCCTGAAAACATGACCTGTTGGTGGGCCTTGAGGACTGGAGTTGGGGACCTCTGCCATAGAGGATACCTTCCGATATTTGTGTCCCATTGACTTGTATTGGTATCGGATATCGGCGATATCTGATATTTTTCGGATATCGGCCGATACCGATACTTTCAAATATCGGACGGTATCGCTCAACACTACTTACAATACAAAGGTGACATTAACCCCTTATTACACCATATCCCACTGTTACAGGGCAGTGGGAAGAGAGGAGCTAAGTGCCAGAATTGGCGCATCTTATAGATGCGCCATTTCTGGAGCGGTTGTGGGCTGGTATTTGCAGCAGGGGGGGCAATATCCATGACTCCTCTCTAGGCTATGAATATCAGCCCGCAGCTGTATGAGTAGCCTTTCTGGCTATAAAATATAGGGGGACCCCACATCAGTTTTGGGCTGATATTCATAGCCTGGGAGGAGGCCATGAGTATTACCTGCTTCCTAGGCTATAAACATCGACCCCCAGTCGCTGGCTTTCCCACTCAGGACTTGAAAATTGCACAGGAGCCCACGCAAATTTTTTTTAAAAATTAAAAAGATATGGTGTTTCAGGCCGGGGTCACACTTGCGAGACACTTGCACGAGTCTCTCGCCTCAATACCCAACACTGCAACTGGCACTCTGCACCGGACTGTGCGGCTCCATGTATTTCTATGCAGCTGGACGCTCCTGTCCAAGTACCGGGTATTGAGGTGCGAGACGTGTGCAAGTTTCTCGTAAATTGTGACCTCGGCCTAAAGCAGATTTTTTCTATCGATAGATAGATTTAGATATAGATTCAATTGACAGATGGATATAGATAGATCTATATCTATAGAGATATCTATCTATACATAGATATATCTATCTATAGATATGTTTATCTATCTAGGTTTTCATTTGGAATTGAGTGTGCAGCTCCCAGCGCCTCTGTATATATGGAAATAAAGGCTATTGTGAGGATTCAGCTTTTTTCTATTATTTTGCGCATAATGTAAATTTCTGCTTATTTAGACTCACCCAGGATTATATAGACAAGTATGCAAATTAATTGTAAGTGTTCAGGGTGATCCTGACAAGCACAATGGATATGGCCTGCCGTCATACAGAGTCCAGAACTTGTTCTTCAAGGTTGGGAGATGCTTGGAGTAAAGTCCATGTACATGGTTAATTCAGGGAACAAGGTGGATTACAAAATGGTTTCCTTCACAATCCCGTTCATCTAGTGCCGGATACACAAATTGTGCTATTGATGCCTATACGCTTTCCACACTGTGCTGTATACCCTCCATATAGCGCTGTATATTCCTGATATTCTGTTCTTCCCCAAATATTGCAGTATACAACACATGAACACCAAATAGTACTATGGATCCACCCCCACACAGCACCAGATTCCTTAACCCCCAAGACCCTCAGTGTTAACCCATTAGAGCCTGCAATGTTCCCAGCTGCAGTCATCCCAGCACAGTGCTATCAGCAGCCCCTTCCCCTCCGCCCCGGCAGCTGTAGCTTCTCCTCAGAAGATGTGGGGGGCTCTTAGAAGAGCCTTTGTGTTTTAGCAGAACAGAGACCTTAACCTCCGAAGCCGTAGAGAGTGCGGCCCTGGCGCTTCAGCGCGTACACCACGTCCATGGCGGTGACGGTCTTCCTCTTGGCATGCTCGGTGTAGGTGACGGCGTCACGGATCACATTTTCCAGGAAGACTTTCAGGACACCGCGAGTCTCCTCGTAAATGAGGCCAGAAATGCGCTTGACGCCTCCCCTGCGAGCGAGACGGCGGATGGCAGGCTTGGTGATGCCCTGGATGTTATCGCGGAGAACCTTCCTGTGCCGCTTGGCACCGCCCTTCCCCTCCTTTGCCGCGAACAGACATCTTCCTTGTAGTCAGCAGAAAGCTATGACTAATGAGTGCTCAGTCCTCATTTATATAGTCCGTGAGTGGACCAGAAAGAGAACTGCAGCGATGACACGTTTCATTGGCAGGGATGTAAATTAAATAGCATAGTTAGCTCCGCCCCTTCCTCTGCTGATTGGCCAAGCACAGAACTGTTAGTGAATTTGAATTTCCCGCTTATTTTGTTTTTTTTCCAGCTTCTACCATGATGACCCTAAAAATAGTCAGAAACCCGATTCCTCTCCCCAGTGACCTCCTGCTCGGAGTGATTACAATGTGAGAACCAGATCTGCAGATCAGTCTGTCAATTATAGCATACGCCATACCTCCCAACCGTCCCTCATTGTGCGGGACTTTCCCGGATTTCATGCTTGTCCCGGCTGTCCTGCACGGGACGCAGAGCGTCCTGCAGACAGAACAGGAGAAGCTGCTGTCACGCCCCCTTTTGTTAGGCCACGCCCCTTCCCCATCGGTACGTTCCTGAGTCTTCCAGTGTGCCTCACAGTTCAGAGAGAGAGGACACCTGAGGTGACATAACACATCCGGACACAGCCTGGGTGCCGGGGGCAATGTAAGCAGCAGACCATGAGTGGACTGACAGATGCAGATCAGTGAGTAGTGGATGTCACAGAGATGACTCACTCCGTCCAGTGCATTGTGGAGGAGGAGCAGCTGCAGCTCCCTGGGAGATAGTGACAACACATCAATGTGGCTGCTTTTTTTCCCCAGGCATAAAAGTGCTAAGCCTAAGCCCCTATGACAGTCAGTCACTGTATCATCATGTGCTAATTACAAGCTGCAGCTCCACTCGGTACACACACGCGGCTGAGGCTCCGCTCGGTACACTTCGTACACAGACACACACACGCGGCTCTGCTCGGTGCACCTCGTACACACACGCGGCTCCGCTCGGTTCACCTCGTGTATACACACACACGCAGCTCCGCTCGGTGCACCTCATACACACACGCGGCTCCGCTTGGTACACCTCACACACGCACGCGGCTCTGTTTGGTACACCTCGTACACACGTGGCTCCGCTCGGTGCACCTCCTACTGTGAAAGGTGTACGGAGCAGAGTCGTGTGTAAGAGGTGTACGGAGCCATGTGTACGAGGTGTACGGAGTACAGCCGCGTGTGTACGAGGTGTACAGAGCGGAGTCGTGTGTACGAGGTGTACGGAGCACAGTCGCGTGTGTACGGAGCAGAGCAGCACGTGAAAGGTGTACGGAGCAGAGCAGCATGTGAAAGGTGAGCGGAGTCGTGTGTACGGAGCACAGCCGCGTGTGTGCGAGGTGTACGGAGCACAACCGCGTGTGTACGAGGTGTACGGAGCGGAGCAGCATGTGAAAGGTGTACGGAGCAGAGTCGTGAGTACGAGGTGTACGGAGCACAGCCGCGTGTGTACGAGGTATACGGAGCGGAGTCGTGTGTACGAGTCGTGTGTACGAGGTGTACGGAGCGGAGTCGTGTGTACGAGGTGAATGGAGCGGAGTCGTGTGTACGAGGTGTACGGAGTGGAGTCGTGTGTACGAGGTGTATGGAGCGGAGTCGTGTGTACGAGGTGTACGGAGCGGAGTCGTGTGTACGAGGTGTACGGAGCGGAGTCGTGTGTACGAGGTGTACGGAGCGGAGTCGTGTGTACGAGGTGTACGGAGCGGAGTCGTGTGTACGAGGTGTACGGAGCGGAGTCGTGTGTACGAGGTGTACGGAGCACAGCCGCGTGTGTACGAGGTGTACGGAGCACAGCCGCGTGTGTACGAGGTGTACGGAGCACAGCCGCGTGTGTACGAGGTGTACGGAGCACAGCCGCGTGTGTACGAGGTGTACGGAGCACAGCCGCGTGTGTACGAAGTGTACGGAGCACAGCCGCGTGTGTACGGAGCACAGCCGCGTGTGTACGGAGCACAGCCGCGTGTGTATGAGGTGTACGGAGCACGGCCGCGTGTGTACGAGGTGTGCGGAGCAGCATGTGAAAGGTGTACTGAGCAGAGTTGTGTGTACGAGGTGTACAGAGCACAGCCGTGTGTACGAGGTGTACGGAGCAGAGCAACATGTGAAAGGTGTACAGAGCAGAGTCGTGTGTACGAGGTGTACTGAGCAGAGTCGTGTGTACAGAGCACAGCCGCGTGTGTGCATGAGGTGTACGGAGCGGAGCAGCATGTGAAAGGTGTACGGAGCGGAGTCGTGTGTAAGAGGTGTACGGAGCCGTGTGTACGAGGTGTACGGAGCACAGCCGCATGTGTACGAGGTGTACGTAGCGGAGCAGCATGTGAAAGGTGTACGGAGCGGAGTCGTGTGTAAGAGGTGTACGGAGCCGTGTGTACGAGGTGTACGGAGCACAGCCGCATGTGTACGAGGTGTACAGAGCACAGGCGCGTGTGGACGACGTGTACGGAGCACAGCCGCATGTGTACGAGGTGTACGAAGCACAGCCGCGTGTGTACGAGGTGTACGGAGCGGAGCAGCATGTGAAAGATGTACGGAGCGGAGTCGTGTGTAAGAGGTGTACGGAGCACAGCCGCGTGTGTACGAGGTGTACGGAGCGGAGCAGCGTGTGAAAGGTGTATGGAGCGGAGTCGTGTGTGTAAGAGGTGTGCGGATCAGAGCAGAGTGTGAAAGGTGTATGGAGCGGAGCCACGTGTGTACGAGGTGTACGGAGCGGAGCCATGTGTGTACGAGGTGTACAGAGCAGAGCCACGTGTGTACGAGGTGTGCGGAGCAGAGTCATGCATGTACAAGGTATACGGAGCAGAGCAGCGTGTGCAATGTGTATAGAGCAGAGCCGTGTGTGTATGAGATGTATGGAGAGGAGCCGTATGTGTACGCAGCGGAGCCGTGTGTGTAGAAGGTATACGGAGCGGAGCAGCATGTGCAATGTGTATGGAGCGGAGCGGTGTGTGTATGAGGTGTACGGAGTAGTGCAATGTGTATGAGATGTATGGAGCGCAGCCGTGTGTGTATGAGGTGTATGGAGCGGAGCCGTGTATGAGGTGTATGGAGCGGAGCTGAATGTTTACGAGGTGTACGGAGCGGAGCTGAATGTGTACGAGGTGTACGGAGCGGAGCCGTGTGTGTATGAGATGTATGGAGTGGAGCCGTGTGTACGGAGCGGAGCCGTGTCTGCAAAGTGTAGGAGTAGCTATGCGTGGCCATTATACGATACGAAGTATCATGTGCGGCCAATATACAGTATTGAGCATCATGTGGGGCCATTATACAGTATGGAGCATCATGTGTGGCCATTATACAGTATGGAGCATCATGTGTGGCCATTATACAGTATGGAGCATCATGTGCGGTCATTATACAGTATGGAGCATCCTGTGCGGTCATTATACAGTATGGAGCATCATGTGCGGCCATTATACAGTATGGAGCATTATGAGCGGTCATTATACAGTATGGAGCATCATGTGCAGCCAATATACAGTATGGAGCATCATGTGAAGCCAATATACAGTATTGAGCATCATGTGTGGCCATTATACAGTATGGAGCATCATGTGTGGTCATTATACAGTATTGAGCATCATGTGTGGCCATTATACAGTATGGAGCATCATGTGTGGCCATTATACAGTATTGAGCATCATGTGCGGTCATTATACAGTATTGAGCATCATGTGTGGCCATTATACAGTATGGAGCATCATGTGTGGTCATTATACAGTATTGAGCATCATGTGCTGCCATTATACAGTATTGAGCATCATGTGTGGCCATTATACAGTATGGAGCATCATGTGCGGTCATTATACAGTATGGAGCATCCTGTGCGGTCATTATACAGTATGGAGCATCATGTGTGGCCATTATACAGTATGCAGCATCATGTGTGGCCATTATACAGTATGGAGCATCATGTGTGGCCATTATACAGTATTGAGCATCATGTGCTGCCATTATACAGTATTGAGCATCATGTGGGGCCATTATACAGTATGGAGCATCCTGTGCGGTCATTATACAGTATGGAGCATCATGTGTGGCCATTATACAGTATGGAGCATCATGTGTGGCCATTATACAGTATGGAGCATCATGTGTGGCCATTATACAGAATGGAGCATCATGTGCTGCCATTATACAGTATTGAGCATCATGTGGGGCCATTATACAGTATGGAGCATCATGTGTGGCCATTATACAGTATGGAGCATCCTGTGCGGTCATTATACAGTATGGAGCATCATGTGTGGCCATTATACAGTATGGAGCATCATGTGTGGCCATTATACAGTATGGAGCATCATGTGTGGCCATTATACAGTATGGAGCATCATGTGTGGCCATTATACAGTATGGAGCATCATGTGTGGCCATTATACAGTATGGAGCATCATGTGCTGCCATTATACAGTATTGAGCATCATGTGTGGCCATTATACAGTATTGAGCATCATGTGTGGCCATTATACAGTATGGAGCATCATGTGTGGCCATTATACAGTATGGAGCACTGTGTGGCCATTATACAGTATGGAGCAGTGTGGCCATATTTTTTTGTTTATAATTATTCTTTATGAACAGTGTGATCAGCAGTGCTAAATGGGTGTGGTTGGGACGTGGATATGGGTGTGACTAGTGAATGGGTGTGGTCAGAGGCGTGGCCTAAAATTTGCGTTGCGCGCCGCAAACTTTGTCCCTCTTTCCCAACTTCAAAAGTTGGGAGGTATGATTATAGTGCTGTATTCTCACCATCTACATAGTGGTGTATAACCTCCATTTTTTATTTTGCTCCAATTATTGTATTCTTGTTAACGTTGTTACTTATGACTGTTGTGTTTGAAATTGTGTTTGAAACTGTTAAACTGTAAAGCGCTGCGGAATATGTTGGCGCTATGTAAATTATTATATACTACTGTATTCCTCCATGTAGTGCTATAAACCCTCAAAGTGCTTTATACCCTCCGTATTGTGCTCTGCTCACGTAGCAGCAGCGCCTGTGTCAAGACACTACTGCTCCATTAATGTGAGATTCAGACCTACAAATAGATCATTCTTTAGGAGCTTATTGACCCTGTGCCTTCAGCTGTTTGCAGAGCAGAGGGTGTGTAATATCAGGAATATCAGCGAGAACACACAGAGCTCCAATGAGATTTAATAGAAACTGCTGGAAACATCACTAACACTGAAAGTCCTTACACAGCCAATCTCCACCTATTGTCAGCAGAACAACGTAACCAGAGAACTAGGACTCCGCACTCTGGGAGAACAGGATCCAGTGAAGTGCAATAGGGCATTAATGGTGGCCGGCATCTGCCCCTTTATGGCCAGACCATTCCCAGCATTCCACATCCGCTCTATAGACCACTATCAACATCATCATTCTCCCCATCTTTATATCACCTTCCTCTAATCTCCATCCCAACTTGTGCTCTAAGGACAGAAACAGACCCTCGTCGGAGCCTCTGAACTAATGAGATGACGGTCAGTGCAGCCACATGTTCCCCATTGAAAGGAGTAGAAAAGCAGCCACAGCTCTGATGTAGACGGGGTGGGTGGCTCTTAGAAGAGCCTTTGGGTTGTGGGTGCAGAGCACGGAGCAGATCACTTGGCGCTGGTGTACTTGGTGACGGCCTTGGTGCCCTCAGACACGGCGTGCTTGGCCAGCTCTCCGGGCAGCAGCAGGCGCACAGCGGTCTGGATCTCCCGGGAGGTGATGGTGGAGCGCTTGTTGTAGTGAGCCAGGCGGGAAGCTTCCCCTGCAATGCGCTCAAAGATGTCATTGACAAAGGAGTTCATGATGCCCATGGCCTTGGAGGAGATGCCGGTGTCAGGGTGGACCTGCTTCAGCACCTTGTACACATAGATGGCATAGCTCTCCTTCCTGGTCTTCCTCCGCTTCTTACCATCCTTCTTCTGAGTCTTGGTCACAGCTTTCTTGGAGCCCTTCTTGGCTGCTGGTGCAGACTTGGCAGGATCAGGCATGATGATAGCAGAATGTTCTCTTCTTCACTGGAAAAGAAAATAATGATCCTGCTCTTCCCAGAGCGGCCGTATTTATAGACCGGCCATGCAAATGAGCAATGCTGTCAGATCGCTGTTCTATTGGGTGAGACTATGGTGTGACCACAGCAGGCATAATGATCTCTGCCCACTGCAGCTCATTGGTGTTTCCTCAAGTCTTGTTTCTATTGGTGACTTTAGATTCAGCCAATGGCAGGAGAGGAGGCGGGGCAGGAGTAGGTTATAAAAGGCGCAGGAGACCACACAATAGAGTTCTCTATCTGCTGATAACTGTGAGTGCAGTGATGTCTGGACGCGGCAAACAAGGAGGGAAGGTCCGTGCTAAAGCCAAGACCCGCTCATCCCGGGCAGGACTGCAGTTCCCGGTTGGTCGTGTGCACAGACTTCTCCGCAAGGGTAACTATGCTGAGAGGGTGGGCGCCGGTGCTCCGGTCTATCTGGCTGCTGTGCTGGAGTATCTGACCGCTGAGATCCTGGAATTAGCCGGCAATGCCGCCCGGGACAACAAGAAGACCCGCATCATCCCCCGACACCTGCAGCTGGCCGTGCGCAATGACGAGGAGCTGAACAGGCTGCTGGGTGGGGTGACCATCGCCCAGGGGGGCGTCCTGCCCAACATCCAGGCCGTGCTGCTGCCCAAGAAGACTGAGAGCAGCAAGAAGAGCAAGTGAGCGACACTGATCCCATCTATCCACACAACCCAAAGGCTCTTCTAAGAGCCACCCACACCGTCACCACAAGAGCTGACGCCGCTGATCTCTGCTGTGATGTGTACATATGTTGTACGGTTGACTATGTATGAGGGGTGTACACTGGGTAGATCCCTATTATGTTAGTGTTATCCAGCCACTTTGTGCAGGGGTGAAATATCCCTATTCTGTGCTGTGTAGCCTCCATACAGTGCTGGCGTCCGGGGAGTAAATCCCACCAAGAACATCTGCAAGGAGTTTGTATGTTCTCCCCGTCATTACCTGGTTTTTCTCACAAAAAGCTTTAATGCTGAGGAATAGTGTGATCCCTAATGTGCACATTGATGAAAACGTGTCTAACGCTGTGGAATTAATAGCACTAGATGAGGGCGTAAAATATATTGGGATAAAACCCCCATATAGCGCGGTATATACCGCCATATGCTGTATACACTGTCACATAGTGAGGAATCTACAAGATCCACTCAGTCTGTCAGGAGCTGCCGCCATGACACCACGTGTTACTGAGGAGAACGAAGGGCGTTGGGCGGGAATTTCATATTCAGCGCTCAGCCAATCAGCACTCAGTAGGGCTATGGCTCCGCCTACAGGGTCACTTCCCCGCAGACACTTAACCCTTTAGTGTCCGATGTTTCCAGCTCCCGCAGAGCAGCCTGCAGCCATCCGGGCACCGGGCGATCACCAGCCCCTCCCCCAGCAGCAGGAGCCGCGGCTTCTCCTCACATGTGGGCGGAGCACAGAACTGTTGGGGATTTTGAATTTCCCGCACTTTTTCCTGTCATTTTCCCGCTTTTATCGCGAGGACGTTACATCTAGTCACAGACCCGAGTCCTCCCCGATGACCTCCTGCTCGGAACAATGGCGGCGTGAGACCGAGAGAAATCACTGAGATCATCACTGGTCAGGGGAGCAAAGGGTTATATCCTGCTGTATGCCCCCATATAGTGCTATATACTCCATATCCTGCTGTATACCCCCATATAGTGCTATATACTCTATATCCTGCTGTATACCCCCATATAGTGCTATATACTCTCTATATCCTGCTGTATGCCCCCATATAGTGCTATATACTCTATATCCTGCTGTATACCCCCATGTAGTGCTATATACTCTCCATATCTTGTTTTATACCCCCATATAATGCTATATACGTCTGGAAATCCTTATCATATTGTGCTGCTTTATCTCCATATACTGCAGTAAACCATCAGTGCAGTACTGTATACCGCTATAGTACACACGCCATAGTGCTTTGTACCTATATATAGTGCAGTATGTGAAAATGTGTGTAAATGGGTTAGTAACTGGCTTAGTGATAGAAAGCAGAGGGTGGTTATAAATGGTATAGTCTCTAACTGGGTCGCTGTGACCAGTGGGGTACCGCAGGGGTCAGTATTGGGACCTGTTCTCTTCAACATATTCATTAATGATCTGGTAGAAGGTTTACACAGTAAAATATCGATATTTGCAGATGATACAAAACTATGTAAAGCAGTTAATACAAGAGAAGATAGTATTCTGCTACAGATGGATCTGGATAAGTTGGAAACTTGGGCTGAAAGGTGGCAGATGAGGTTTAACAATGATAAATGTAAGGTTATACACAAGGGAAGAAGGAATCAATATCAACATTACACACTGAATGGGAAACCACTGGATAAATCTGACAGGGAAAAGGACTTGGGGATCCTAGTTAATGATAAACTTACCTGGAGCAGCCAGTGCCAGGCAGCAGCTGCCAAGGCAAACAGGATCATGGGGTGCATTAAAAGAGGTCTGGATACACATGATGAGAGCATTATACTGCCTCTGTACAAATCCCTAGTTAGACCGCACATGGAGTACTGTGTCCAGTTTTGGGCACCGGTGCTCAGGAAGGATATAATGGAACTAGAGAGAGTACAAAGGAGGGCAACAAAATTAATAAAGGGGATGGGAGAACTACAATACCCAGATAGATTAGCGAAATTAGGATTATTTAGTCTAGAAAAAAGACGACTGAGGGGCGATCTAATAACCATGTATAAGTATATAAGGGGACAATACAAATATCTTGCTGAGGATCTGTTTATACCAAGGAAGGTGACGGGCACAAGGGGGCATTCTTTGCATCTGGAGGAGAGAAGGTTTTTCCACCAACATAGAAGAGGATTCTTTACTGTTAGGGCAGTGAGAATCTGGAATTGCTTGCCTGAGGAGGTGGTGATGGCGAACTCAGTCGAGGGGTTCAAGAGAGGCCTGGATGTCTTCCTGGAGCAGAACAATATTGTATCATACAATTATTAGGTTCTGTAGAAGGACGTAGATCTGGGGATTTATTATGATGGAATATAGGCTGAACTGGATGGACAAATGTCTTTTTTCGGCCTTACTAACTATGTTACATATAGTGCTGATTACCCTTCATAGTGCCGTATGTCTACAGAGTGCCAAATACTCTACATATAGTGCCATATAAGGGCTCTTTAACCCTAAACTCCTGTGCTGTGTACACCAAAGTAGTGCTTAATGCTCCCCATTTACTGCTATATACCCTCCATATCTTGCTAAATCTGTTTAATGCTGTATACATATAGTGCTATATACCCCTATATAATATATATCCTTCATTTCATGCTTAACCCCTTCACCCCCGGAGCTTTTTCTGCTTTTTCATTTTTCGCTCCCCTCCTTCCCAGAGCCATAACTTTTTTAATTTTCCGTCAATATGGCCATGTGAGGGCTTATTTTTTGCGGGACGAGATGTACTTTTGAACGATATCATTGGTTTTACCATGCCATGTAACAGAAAACGGGAAAAAAATTCCAAGTGTGATGAAATTGCAATAAAAGTGCAATCCCACACTGTTTTTTTGTTTGGCTCTTTTCCCTGGATCACCAAATGCTAAAACTTATCTGACATTATGATTCTCCAGGTCATTACGAGTTCATAGACACCAAACATGTTTAGGTTATTTTTTTTATCTAAGTGGTGAAAAAAAATTCCAAAGTTTGCTTAAAAAAAAAAAAAAAATTGCGCGATTTTCCGATACCCGTAGCGTCTCCAATTTTCGTGATCTGGGGTCAGGTGAGGGCTTATGTTTTGCGTGCCGAGCTGGCGTTTTTAATGATATCGTTTTGGTGTAGATACGTTCTTTTGATCGCCCGTTATTGCATTTTAATGCAACGTCGCGGTGACCAAAAAAACGTAATTTTGGCGTTTTGATTTTTTTTCTCGCTACGCCATTTAGCGGTCAGGTTAATCCTTTGTTTTTATTGATAGATCGGGCGATTCTGAACACGGCGATACCAAATATGTGTGTTTGATTTTTTTTTTAATTGTTTTATTTTGATTGGGGCGAAAGGGGGGTGATTTGAACTTTTATATATTTTTTTTTTTTTAATCACTTTTTTTTCTTAATTTTGGCATGCTTCAATAGCCTCCATAGGAGGCTAGAAGCATGCACAACTCGATCGCCTCTGCTACATAGAGGTGATTCACAGATCACCTCTATGTAGCAGAAATGCAGGGTTGCTTTGAACGCCGACCACAGGGTGGCGCTCAAAGCAATCGGCCATCAACAACCATAGAGGTCTCAAGGAGACCTCTGGTTGTTATGGAAATGCACTGCTGACCCCCGATCATGTGACGGGGGTCAGCAGTGCGAGTACGAGCGCTAGTTAAATGCCGCTGTCAGCGCTTGACGGCGGCATTTAACTAGTTAATGGGCGCGGGCGGATCGCGATTCCGCTCGCGCTCATTGCGCGCACATGTCAGCTGTACAAAACAGCTGACATGTCGCGGCTTTGAGGTGGGCTCACCGCCGGAGCCCACCTCAAAGCAGGGGATCTGCCAGCTGACGTACTATTCCGTCAGCTGGCAGAAAGGGGTTAATACCCAAAAATAGTGATCTGCCCCCTCCATATTGAGCAGTCTACACCATGTACTGCTGTATTGTATACACTGAAAATACTACTGTATTCCTACATGTAGTGACACAGGTAAAGTACAGGGGCTTATTTACAATGATGGCTCAAATTACAACTAATATCCCACGGAGGTCTGGAGTTGGAATGATGCTCAAAATCAGAGTGGAAATGCCTCAAGACAAGGAAATGATGCTCAGTAGTGTGTGGCCTCCATGTGCCTGTATGACCACACAACAACGCCTGGGCATGCTCCTGATGAAACGGCAGATGATCTGAGGGATCTCCTCTCAGACCTGGACTAAAGTATCCTCCAACTCCTGGACAGTCTGTGGTGCAACGTGACGTTGTTAGGGGTCGAGTTCCTGCTTATGCACATGGGGAATCTCGGGCCATTTCTGCTGCGGTCTCCCATTCTTCTCCTGCTGCAGTGGAACCTGCTCGGCGGAGACATCGGTCCTTGCATCTGGCTCAGTCTCACTCTGTGCTTAGGCTTGTTTTCCAGCTTTTGCCATTAAAGCCAGTGCTGCAGAGGCGAACGGACACTTTTGGGACGAAGTCCTGCTTTTTCCCTTCTGAGCATGCCCAGGGTGAGATCTCCCGTTGGAGATCAAGGGTCACATGCTCAGATGCTGCAGCAGTTCCCATTGGTCCTCCTGGAAGGTCCTGAAAGTGCTAAACTTATGTGGCAGCTTCCCATTGGTCCTTTTTTGGAAAGTCCTATACGTGCTGCAGCTATATAAGCTTTGTATGACCGCACGGCCATGCGCTAGTGTACAATTGTATACGTGTGTTTGTTGATGAGTGCAAGTCGTCCTTGGATACCCTACCCTATTGTATGGCTGCTGTCTAGCACCCGACTATCCTCACAACGTGTTACACACGAATCAGCGTCCATAGCTGTGACTGCCAGTGCGGCGCCAGTAGTGCGCTTCCTACCCACGTCCGGGTGTTTAGTGGTGTCTGCCAGCATGGCACAGTTCACACTTCGGTGCTCTTAAACTATTTGTCTCAGTTGCTTATTACACCCAGTTGTGGTGTTGTGCGCAAGTAGTCAGAACGGACTTCTACCCTGAGTCTTGGGACTGAGTTCGCCGACTCCTTGCTTGCACTCATTAGTGCGGTATTGCGGTCCTGTGGCTTAACAGGGTTCGCTTCCACCGCCATATAGCGCTGCCATTTACTAGCAGCAGGTTTTCACCTGCACGGTGGACTCCGGACTGCGAACGAACCTATATTATTTCACCTTATACTTGGTGTGTTCCGCCAGTCCTAACAGACGTTGGTGGATGGTGCAAGACATGATGTCCCAGATGTGTTCAATCGGATTCAGGTCTGGGGAACGGGCGGCCAGTCCATAGCTTCAATGCCTTCATCTTGTAGGGACTGCTGACACTCCAGCCACATGAGGCCTAGCATTGTCCTGCATTAGGAGGAACCCAGGGCCAACCGCACCAGAATATGGTCTCACAAGAGGTCTGAGGATCTCATCTCTGTACCTAATGGCAGTCAGGCTACCTCTGGCGAGTACATGGAGGGCTGTGCGGCCCATGTTCAAGAAATGCCACCCCACAATATTACTTATCCACTGCCAAACCAGTCATGCTGAAGGATATTGTAGGCAGCAGATCGCTCTCCACGGTGTCTCCAGACTGTCAAGTCTGTCACATGTGCTCAGTGTGAACCTGCTTTCATCTGTGAAGAGCACAGGGCGCCAGTGGCGAATTTGCCAAACCTGGTGTTCTGTGGCAAATGCCAAGCGTCCTGCACGGTGTTGGGCTGTGAGCACAACCCCATCTGTGGACGTCGGGCACTCAGACCATCCTCATGGAGTCGGTTTCTAACCGTTTGTGCAGACACATGCACATTTGTGGCCTGCTGGAGGTCATTTTGCAGGGCCCTGGCAGTGCTCCTTGTGGGGACAGGAGTATGCCAACCCCAGCACATGTCTGTTTGCAGGTCTCAGGGAATGATGTACATGTCATAATATAATTGTTCAAATATGGAGCCTAAACTGGATCCCTTATTTTGGATGTTATGCCTCTATAAATAACTTGAGGCCACAAATCTATTGGGATCAAAGGATTTTGTCTTTTTATAAACGCTAAAATCTTGTTTGCTGCAGCTGCCTGACAGTACTGCTGCTCCGCTTACTTGTAACCAGAACACCCAAGTCCTTCTGTTCTGTAGTCTGACACTAATCTCTTTATTATTGACCTTGTGGATGGGAAGGAGATTAAAGGGAACCTGTCACCCCGAAAATCGCGGGTGAGGTAAGCCCACCGGCATCAGGGGCTAATCTACAGCATTCTGTAATGCTGTAGATAAGCCCCCGATGTTACCTGAAAGATGAGAAAAAGACGTTATATTATACTCACCCAGGGGCGGTCCCGCTGCTGGTCAGGTCGGATGGGTGTCTGGTCCGCTGCGGCGCCTCCCATCTTCATTACAAGACGTCCTCTTCTGATCTTCAGCCACGGCTCCGGCGCAGGCGTACTTTGCTCTGCCCTCTTGAGGGCAGAGGATAGTACTGCAGTGCGCAGGCGCCGGAAAGGTCAGAGGCCCGGCGCCTGCGCACTGCAGTACTTTGCCCTCAACAGGGCAGAGCAAAGTACGCCTGCGCCGGAGCCATGGCTGAAGATCAGAAGAGGACGTCTTGTAATGAAGATGGGAGGCGCCGCAGCGGACCAGAGACGCCCATCTGACCTGACCAGCAGCGGGACCGCCCCTGGGTGAGTATAATATAACGTCTTTTTCTCCTCTTTCAGGTAACATCGGGGGCTTATCTACAGCATTACAGAATGCTGTAGATAAGCCCCTGATGCCGGTGGGCTTACCTCACCTGCGATTTTCGGGGTAACAGGTTCCCTTTAAACAGAAATTGTTTTAATGGGTCCATTACTACTCCCAGTACAGATCCTAGTGGTTCCCACTCCTGACCATATTTAATTTAGAGACTGCACCATTTACAACAGATTCTTATCCCTTAACCCCTTTCCGACATTAGGCGTACATTTACGCCGATGTCGAACTCCCTCCCTTTGATGTGGGCTCCAGCGGTGAGCCCACATCTATCCTGGCATATGTCAGCTGACTTGTGCCCAGAACAGCCGTGGGTGGAATCGCGATCCACCCTTGGCTAGTAACCCATTAAATGGCACCATCAAACTCTTGACAGTGGCATTTAATGCTCACTTTTCAGCCATCGGGCCAAAAATCCACCCATCGGTGACCCCCGTCACGTTATCGCAGATCACAGATAGGTTGGCATGATAACCAGGGGTGTCCTGGACACCTCTATGGTCGTCACTGCCGGATTCCAATGAGCACCACCCATGTGATAAAAAAAAAACACCCAAAAAAGTGTGGGATTGCACTTCGTTTGCAATTTCACTGCACTTGAAATTTTTTTCTAGTCGAGTACACAACATGGTAAAACCAATGGAGTTGTTCAAAAATACATATTGTCCCACAAAAAACAAGCCCTCACATGGCCATTTTGACCAAAAAAGAAAAAAGTTATGGCTCTAGGAAGAAGGGGAGCAAAAAATGAAAATGCAAAACCATATACCTCTGGTTAAGGGGTTAATCAGTTAGCCGCCCATCTGCATAGTGTCCCTAGTCCCGGCTTCTGGAGTGTCTGTACAAGGCTGTTGTGTGATTCAGTATCGGATGCCTTTGCACAGTCCAGATATATCACATAAGCCCCATGACCAACATCTAGAATAGCACTTACCTTCACATAGAAAGCCAATGTGCTGGTGGTTATTATATTTTCTGCAATATTTTGCAGGTCATCTTTTATAATGCCGGTCAGTGCAGCAAAACACAGACAAGCAGCCACAGCTCTGATGTAGACGGGGTGGGTGGCTCTTAGAAGAGCCTTTGGGTTGTGGGTGCAGAGCACGGAGCAGATCACTTGGCGCTGGTGTACTTGGTGACGGCCTTGGTGCCCTCAGACACGGCGTGCTTGGCCAGCTCTCCAGGCAGCAGCAGGCGCACAGCGGTCTGGATCTCCCGGGAGGTGATGGTGGAGCGCTTGTTGTAGTGAGCCAGGCGGGAGGCTTCCCCTGCAATGCGCTCAAAGATGTCATTGACAAAGGAGTTCATGATGCCCATGGCCTTGGAGGAGATGCCGGTGTCAGGGTGGACCTGCTTCAGCACCTTGTACACATAGATGGCATAGCTCTCCTTCCTGGTCTTCCTCCGCTTCTTACCATCCTTCTTCTGAGTCTTGGTCACAGCTTTCTTGGAGCCCTTCTTGGCTGCTGGTGCAGACTTGGCAGGATCAGGCATGATGAGAGCAGAATGTTCTCTTCACTGGAAAAGAAAATAATGATCCTGCTCCTCCCAGAGCGGCCGTATTTATAGACCGGCCATGCAAATGAGCAATGCTATCAGATCGCTGTTCTATTGGGTGAGAATGTCATGTGACCAATGTTAACGTCATGATCTCCGCCCTCTGCAGCTCATTGGTGTTTCCACAAGCCTTGTTTGCATTAGTGACTTCAGATTCAGCCAATGGCAGGAGAGGAGGCGGGGGAGCAGCAGGTTATAAAAGGCGCAGGAGACTGCACACTTCCCACACAATAGAGTTCTCTATCTGCTGATAACTGTGAGCTCAGTGATGTCTGGACGCGGCAAACAAGGAGGGAAGGCCCGTGCTAAAGCCAAGACCCGCTCATCCCGGGCAGGACTGCAGTTCCCGGTTGGTCGTGTGCACAGACTTCTTCGCAAGGGTAACTATGCTGAGAGGGTGGGCGCCGGTGCTCCGGTCTATCTGGCTGCTGTGCTGGAGTATCTGACCGCTGAGATCCTGGAATTAGCCGGCAATGCCGCCCGGGACAACAAGAAGACCCGCATCATCCCCCGACACCTGCAGCTGGCCGTGCGCAATGACGAGGAGCTGAACAGGCTGCTGGGTGGGGTGACCATCGCCCAGGGGGGCGTCCTGCCCAACATCCAGGCCGTGCTGCTGCCCAAGAAGACAGAGAGCAGCAAGGTGAGCAGCAAGTCCAGCAAGAGCAAGTGAGCGACACTGACCCCGTATCATCCACACAACACAAAGGCTCTTCTAAGAGCCACCCACACCGTCAATACAAGAGCTGACGCCACTGATCTCTGGTGTGATCTGTAAATACGTTACATGGCTGATTCTCTGTATAGCACTGTGGTGTATGAGGGATATAGCTGCACCAGGCAGTGGGTATAGGGCTGCCTGCTATTAATGGCCTGGCATAGCGCACGTAATTTTTTTTATGGTAGGAGGGAAGGCAGGAAAAAATGTGTGCTGTATAGCTTCCGGTATTCCATTTAATGTGTTAATCCCATATAGAGCAGTATAATGCCATGTGATGCTGTTCATCCCCAAAATAGTGTTCTACACATCCAAACGGTGTAAGTCACATAGTGACAAAATATACCAGATCTACTCTGAGTGGAGCTGCCGCCATGACACCATGTGTTACAGGAAGAGAACAAAGAGCAGAGAAACCAATCAGCACTCAGTATGGCTCCTCCTTCACGCAGCACAGGATCACTTCCCCGTCTACACTCAGTTTTAACCCTTTAGTGCTTGATTTTTCCAGCTAGCTCCCATAGAGCAGAGCACATGGCGATCACCAGCCCCTCCCCCAGCAGCAGGAGCTGTGGCTTCTCCTCACATGTGGGCAAAGCACAGAACTGTTGAGGATTTTGAATTTCCCCCGCACTTTTTCCTGTCATTTTCCCGCTACCCCCCCAAACTACCTATCCCAGTAGTGGAAGTCGTGTGGATGTTTGTCCGGATGTGTGGAATCCTGAACATGAATGTGCTAAAAGTGAGACGGTTCTTGTCTGAGGTCCCAGGTAAAAACTTGTGATCCGGCCAGTAAGAAAGTGTTTCATCAACTCGTGCAAGTTAGACAAATCCAGAAGTTACCGGCTGCTTCCAAGTGTCTTGGCAAAGTGTTAACGCTTGAAGCTACCGTGACATTGCCAGTGGAACAGACTGTACTCACTATGCCGGTACTGGCCCATGTGTCTTTGGAGGGTGTGGACGTACAGATTGAACAGACAGATGGAAAGAAATGATGTTAAGATTGTTGGTTTGCCGTGCGTTGTAGAAGTTTGAGTGGAGCAAGTTTACAGTTGATACTCTGACAAAGTGTCTGAGTTTGCATAATGCCGGAAGATCTCAGCAGAGCTGACGCTAAAGGACTGACACCTGTGGGAGATCTGTGGACCTTGGTTGTGTTGTTGGATAGTCATGAAGGCAGAAGTGAATCACCTCTTTGAACAGATGGAGACCACCTCATGGAATTCTCCTCGAGGCAAGGTGGACAGATCAGTTATTGCATAGATATCAGGGAGTGTTTGCACTGCATGAAGATGACTTTGGGTGCACCAAGGCTATTCAGCATGAGATCCCCACAGGGACTATGGCTCCCAATCGAGAGAGGTATCGGCAGATTCCACCTCAGATGTGACAGGTGAAAGAACTGCTAAACTATATGCTACACAATTGTGTGATTCAGGAGAGCCAGAGTCCCTGGGTGGCCCCCATCATGTTAGATTGTAAAAAGGATGGCATCCTGAGGTTGTGTAGACTACCAAATGTTGAACGCATGCACTGTAGGGGACTTCTATCCCTTGCCCCAAATCAAGGCTTTTGTATCCGCATTGGGAAAAGCTAAATATTTCTCCTCCCTCGACTAGGCCTGTGGCTACTGGCAAGTTCAGATGGCTGCAAAGGATTGCACGGAGACAGCTTTTGTTCTCCACATGGCTCTGTTTAAGTTCATCCGTATGCCTTTTCGGCCTGACGCACACACCAGGAATGTTCCAGCATTTGACTGAAAGATGCTTGGTAGATGTGAATTTCGGAGCCACTTTGATATATCTACAGGTCCTTCTCAAAAAATTAGCATATAGTGTTAAATTTCATTATTTACCATAATGTAATGATTACAATTAAACTTTCATATATTATAGATTCATTATCCACCAACTGAAATTTGTCAGGTCTTTTATTGTTTTAATACTGATGATTTTGGCATACAACTCCTGATAACCCAAAAAACCTGTCTCAATAAATTAGCATATCAAGAAAAGGTTCTCTAAACGACCTATTACCCTAATCTTCTGAATCAACTAATTAACTCTAAACACATGCAAAAGATACCTGAGGCTTATATAAACTCCCTGCCGGGTTCATTACTCAAAACCCCCATCATGGGTAAGACTAGCGACCTGACAGATGTCAAGAAGGCCATCATTGACACCCTCAAGCAAGAGGGTAAGACCCAGAAAGAAATTTCTCAACAAATAGGCTGTTCCCAGAGTGCTGTATCAAGGCACCTCAATGGTAAATCTGTTGGAAGGAAACAATGTGGCAGAAAACGCTGTACAACGAGAAGAGGAGACCGGACCCTGAGGAAGATTGTGGAGAAGGACCGATTCCAGACCTTGGGGAACCTGAGGAAGCAGTGGACTGAGTCTGGTGTGGAAACATCCAGAGCCACCGTGCACAGGCGTGTGCAGGAAATGGGCTACAGGTGCCGCATTCCCCAGGTAAAGCCACTTTTGAACCATAAACAGCGGCAGAGGCGCCTGACCTGGGCTACAGAGAAGCAGCACTGGACTGTTGCTAAGTGGTCCCAAGTACTTTTTTCTGATGAAAGCAAATTTTGCATGTCATTCGGAAATCAAGGTGCCAGAGTCTGGAGGAAGACTGGGGAGAAGGAAATGCCAAAATGCCTGAAGTCCAGTGTCAAGTACCCACAGTCAGTGATGGTGTGGGGTGCCATGTCAGCTGCTGGTGTTGGTCCACTGTGTTTCATCAAGGGCAGGGTCAATGCTTTATGGTGATGAAGATTTCATTTTTTCAGCACGACCTGGCACCTGCTCACAGTGCCAAAACCACTGGTAAATGGTTTACTGACCATGGTATTACTGTGCTCAATTGGCCTGCCAACTCTCCTGACCTGAACCCCATAGAGAATCTGTGGGATATTGTGAAGAGAAAGTTGAGAGACGCAAGACCCAACACTCTGGTTGAGCTTAAGGCCGCTATTGAAGCATCCTGGGCCTCCATAACCTCTCAGCAGTGTCACAGGCTGATTGCCTCCATGCCACGCTGCATTGAAGCAGTCATTTCTGCCAAAGGATTCCCGACCAAGTATTGAGTGCATAACTGAACATTATTATTTGATGGTTTTTTTGTTTGTTATTAACCCCTTAATCCCATATGACGTACTATCCCGTCCAGGTGACCTGGGACTTAATTCCCAGGGACGGGATAGTACGTCATATGCGATCGGCCGCGCTCACGGGGGGAGCGCGGCCAATCGCGGCCGGGTGTCAGCTGCCTATCGCAGCTGACATCCGGCACTATGTGCCAAGAGCGGTCACGGACCCCTCCCGGCACATTAACCCCCGGCACACCGCGATCAAAGATGATCGCGGTGTGCCGGCGGTGCAGGGAAGCATCGCGCAGGGAGGGGGCTCCCTGCGGGCTTCCCTGAGACGATCGGTACACGGTGATGTGCTCACCGTGTACCGAGCGTCTTCTCCCTGCAGTCCCCGGATCCAAAATGGCCACCGGGCTGCATCCGGGTCCTGCAGGGAGCACTTCCGGGTCAGGATCAGGCTGCAGCTGCAGCTCTAATCCTGCCCGGCTGTATGTCAGATCACCGATCTAACAGAGTGCTGTGCACACTGTCAGATCGGTGATCTGTGATGTCCCCCCCTGGGACAAAGTGAAAAAGTAAAAAAAAAAATTTCCACACTTGTAAAAAAAAATAAAAAAAAAAATTCCTAAATAAAGCAGAAAAAAAAAAAATATTATTCCCATAAATACATTTCTTTACATAAAAAAACCCAAAAAAACAATAAAAGTACACATATTTAGTATTGCCGCGTCCGTAACGACCCGACCTATAAAACTGGCCCACTAGTTAACCCTTTCAGTGAACACCGTAAGAAAAAAAAAAAAAACGAGCCAAAAAACAACGCTTTATTCTCATAACGCTGAACAAAAAGTGGAATAACACGCGATCAAAAAGACGGATATAAATAACCATGATACCTCTGAAAACGTCATCTTGTCCCGCAAAAAAC
The DNA here is from genome assembly GCF_032444005.1 of Ranitomeya imitator. Lineage (NCBI taxonomy): Eukaryota > Metazoa > Chordata > Amphibia > Anura > Dendrobatidae > Ranitomeya > Ranitomeya imitator. The sequence continues at coordinate 13,000,916 of NC_091285.1, read as the reverse complement.
GAGCCGCCATATAGCATCATAACCAAAAAAATAAAAAAGTTATAGTCCTCAGAATAAAGCGATGCCAAAATAATTATTTTTTCTATAAAATAGCTTTTATCGTATAAAAGCGCCAAAACATAAAAAAAATGATATAAATGAGGTATCGCTGTAATCGTACTGACCCGAAGAATAAAACTGCTTCATCAATTTTACCAAACGCGGAACGGTATAAACGCCTCCCCCAAAAGAAATTCATGAATAGCTGGTTTTTGGTCATTCTGCCTCACAAAAAATCGGCATAAAAAGCGATCAAAAACTGTCACATGTCCGAAAATGTAACCGATAAAAACGTCAACTCGTCCCGCAAAAAACAAGACCTCACATGACTCTGTGGACCAAAATATGGAAAAATTATAGGTCTCAAAATGTGGAGACGCAAAAACTTTTTTGCTATAAAAAGCGTCTTTTAGTGTGTGACGGCTGCCAATCATAAAAATCCGATATAAAAAACTCGCTATAAAAGTAAAACAATCCCCCCTTCATCACCCCCTTAGTTAGGCTAGGTTCACATTGCGTTAATGGGTTAACGCTAACGGACAGCGTTGCACGGCGAAAATGTCACAATTAACGCCGTGCAACGGGTCCGTTAGCACAACCATTGACAGCAATGTGATTTTCGGGTGTAGCGCATCGCTAGAGCGTGCCATTTTCGGCTCGCGCTAGCAAGGTGCCATTCTTTTGTGGCGCGCCTCAGACGCTGCTTGCAGCGTCCGCGGTGCGCCCGAGGTCCGATCCCCGATCTTCCAGAGCGGGGACGTTAACGCGACCACTAAACACGACACCTAAAAAGACATTGCGTTAGCGCAATCCGCTAGTGCTAAACGGATTTCCCTAACGCAATGTGAACCTAGCCTTAGGGAAAAATAATAAAATTAAAAAAAATGTATTTATTTCCATTTTCCCATTAGGGTTAGGGCTAGGGTTAGGGTTTGGATTACATTTACGGTTGGGATTAGGGTTGGGATTAGAATTAGGGGTGTGTCAGGGTTAGGTGTGTGGTTAGGGTTACAGTTGGGATTAGGGTTAGGGGTGCGTTTGGATTAGGGTTTCATTTATAATTGGGGGGTTTCCACTGTTTAGACACATCAGGGGCTCTCCAAACGCGACATGGCGTCCGATCTCAATTCCAGCCAATTCTGCATTGAAAAAGTAAAACAGTGCTCCTTCACTTCCGAGCTCTCCCGTGCACCCAAACAGGGGTTTACCCCAACATATGGGGTATCATCGTACTCGAGACAAATTGGACAACAACTTTTTGGGTCCAAGTTCTCTTGTTATCCTTGGGAAAATAAAAATTTGGGGGGCTAAAAATCATTTTTGTGGGGAAAAAAAAGGATTTTTTATTTTCACGGCTCTGCGTTGTAAACTGTAGTGAAACACTTGGGGGTTCAAAGTTTTCACAACACATCTAGAGAAGTTCCATGGGAGGTCTAGTTTCCAATATGGGGTCACTTGTGGGTGGTTTCTACTGTTTGGGTACATCAGGGGCTCTGCAAATGCAACGTGACGCCTGCAGACCAATCCATCTAAGTCTGCATTCCAAATGGCGCTCCTTCCCTTCCGAGCTCTGCCATGAGCCCAAACAGTGGTTCCCCCCCACATATGGGGTATCAGCGTACTCAGGACAAATTGAACAACAACTTTTGGGGTCCAATTTATTCTGTTACCCTTGTAAAAATACAAAGCTGGGGGCTAAAAAATCATTTTTGTGAAAAAAAAAAAGAATTTTTATTTTCACGGCTCTGCGTTATAAACTGTAGTGAAACACTTAGGGGTTCAAAGTTCTCACAACACATCTAGATAAGTTCCTTGGGAGGTCTAGTTTCTAATATGGGGTCACTTGTGGGGGGTTTGTACTGTTTGGGTACATCAGGGGCTCTGCAAATGCAACGTGACTCCTGCAGACCAATCCATCTAAGTCTACATTCCAAATGGCGCTCCTTCCCTTCCGAGCTCTGCCATGCGCCCAAACAGTGGTTCCCCCCCACATATGGGGTATCAGCGTACTCAGGACAAATTGGACAACAACTTTTGGCGTCCAATTTATTATGTTACCCTTGTGAAAATACAAAACTGGGGGCTAAAAAATAATTTTTGCGAAAAAATTTTTTTTATTTTAACGGCTCTGCGTTATAAACTGTAGTGAAACACTTGGGGGTTCAAAGCTCTCAAAACACATCTAGATAAGTTCCTTAGAGGGTCTAGTTTCCAAAATGGTGTCACTTGTGGGGGGTTTTAATGTTTAGGCACATCAGGGGCTCTCCAAACCAACATGGCATCCCATCTTAATTCCAGTCAATTTTGCATTGAAAAGTCAAATGGCGCTCCTTCCCTTCCGAGCTCTGCTATGCACCCAAAAAGTGGTTTACCCCAACACATGGGGTATCGTCGCACTCAGGACAAATTGCACAACAACTTTTGTGGTCTAATTCCTTCTCTTACCCTTGGGAAAATAAAAAATTGGGGGCGAAAAGATCATTTTTGTGAAAAAATAAGATTTTTTATTTTTACGGCTCTGCATTATAAACTTCTGTGAAGCACTTGTTGGGTCAAAGTGCTCACCACACATCTAGATAAGTTCCTTAAGGGGTCTACTTTTCAAAATGGTGTCACTTGTGAGGGGTTCCAATGTTTAGGCACATCAGGGGCTCTCCAAACGCAACATGGCGTCCCATCTCAATTCCAGTCAATTTTGCATTGAAAAGTCAAATGGCGCTCCTTTCCTTCCGAGCTCTGCCATGCGCCCAAACAGTGGTTTACCCCCACATATGGGGTATCAGCGTACTCAGGACAAATTGGCCAACAATTTTTGAGGTCCAATTTCTTCTCTTACTCTTGGGAAAATAAAAAATTGGGGGCGAAAAGATCATTTTTGTGAAAAAATATGATTTTTTATTTTTACGGCTCTGCATTATAAACTTCTGTGAAGCAATTGGTGGGTCAAAGTGGTCACCACACATCTAGATAAGTTCCTTAGGGTGTCTACTTTCCAAAATGGTGTCACTTGTGGGGGGTTTCAATGTTTAGGCACATCAGTGGCTCTCCAAACGCAACATGGTGTCCCATCTCAATTCCTGTCAATTTTGCATTTAAAAGTCAAACGGCGCTCCTTTCCTTCCGAGCTCTGCCATGCGCCCAAACAGTGGTTTACCCCCACATATGGGGTATCAGCGTACTCAGTACAGATTGTACAACAATGTTTGGCATCCATTTTATCCTGTTACCCTTGGTAAAATAAAACAAATTGGAGCTGAAATAAATTTTGTGTGAAAAAAAGTTAAATGTTAATTTTTATTTAAACATTTCAAAAATTCCTGTGAAACCCCTGAAGAGTTAATAAACTTCTTGAATGTGGTTTTGAGCACCTTGAGGGGTGCAGTTTTTAGAATGTTGTCACACTTGGGTATTTTCTATCATATAGACCCCTCAAAATGACATCAAATGAGATGTGGTCCCTAAAAAAAAAATGGTGTTGTAAAAATGGGAGATTGCTGGTCAACTTTTAACCCTTATAACTCCCTAACAAAAAAAAATTTTGGTTCCAAAATTGTGCTGATGTAAAGTAGACATGTGGGAAATGTTACTTATTAAGTATTTTGCGTGACATATCTCTGTGATTTAAGGGCATAAAAATTTAAAGTTGGAAAATTGCAAAATTTTCAAAATTTTCGCCAAATTTCCGTTTTTTTCACAAATAAACGCAAGTTATATCGAATAAATGTTACTACTAAAATGAAGTACAATATGTCACGAGAAAACAATGTCAGAATCGCCAAGATCCGTTGAAGCGCTCCAGAGTTATAACCTCATAAAGGGACAGTGGTCAGAATTGTAAAAATTGGCCCGGTCATTAACGTGCAAACCACCCTCGGGGCTTAAGGGGTTAAAAAACACTTTTATTTGATTGGATGGGTGAAATATGCTAATTTATTGAGACAGGTTTTTTGGGTTATCAGGAGTTGTATGCAAAAATCATCAGTATTAAAACAATAAAAGACCTGACAAATTTCAGTTGGTGGATAATGAATCTATAATATATGAAAGTTTAATTGTAATAATTACATTATGGTAAATAATGAAATTTAACACTATATGCTAATTTTTTGAGAAGGACCTGTAGATGATATAATCATTTATTCCACCATGTTTGAAGATCACCTTAACCAGCTGGAGCAAGTATTGGAGCAGCTTCAAAGGCATGAATTAAAAGTTAAGCCCCGGAAGTGTCACCTATTTAAGTGGGAAATGGAGTACCGGGGACACACTGTCTAGTGCGGAAGGTGGCTGCAGTGCAAAAGTGGCCCACGCCGGTCAACCTGAGGGAATTGAGAGAATTCCTAGGGCTAGCCTGGTACTACCGCAGGTTCATAAAAGACTTCAACAAGACTGCGGTACCACTCAATGAACTGTTAAGGAGGTCGGCTGGAGAAGCCAAGCGTCAACCAATTCGGTGGTGCCCACAACAGGAGTTTCAGGAGTTAAAGATGACATTGACCAATGCACCAGTTTTTGTCTATGCTGACTTCTTGCAACCCTTCGTAATGTACACTGACGAGAGCCTACACAGACTGGAGGCCGGACTGTAGAAAGACCTAGATGAAGAGCTTGTAGTAACAGCCCAGGAGTCCAGAGAAGAGTCTAGACCCATCTAGATCCTGGGTCGTTCCAGGGAAGAATGGATTCACCTGCGGGCAAATGCCAAATCAGAAGGCTAGGACCGCTTCACCCCCAAGTACCCTACAGATCTTGGGCCAGTGGGAAAGGATCTTCCTGACAAATTACCTTGTGTGTCGAAGGATTCAACTTCCTTGTGAGTTCAATTTTACTTGACATGTAGTAGTTCCAGAAGCGGTGGATATAGAACTGGCTAAAGAAGCCCATTTTGGGGGGTTGCCCCCCTCGGTGTGGAGAAGACCTTTCAGTCGTTGGAACAACTGGTATACTGGCCTCAACTGCGATAGGAGGTTGAAGGTGTTTCCTGATGGTGTCACCAGTGTGAGCTGAACAAACCCCCGGGTCAATAGTGACTTTTAGGATTGCTACTTCCAATAAGTGGAACTAGAATCCAACTCTTTCTCGCTGTAGAGAAAATGATGGCCAAGAGAAAATGCCACATGATGGCAGTAGAGAGTGTTTTTTCTCATTCATCAATTTCTTGTGTCTAGATAATGTATTCTGTAGTCTTCTGCCCCCGTGTGGCTCATTAGTAGAATGCAAGAATTACATTTTTTATTTTCTGAACCCACAAGGCTTTTTGGCTGTAAAATTTAGTATAATCAACTTTCAGAAAAGATGAATAGATAATTTTTCAGCATAACCTAGCTATCTAACTCTAATTAACTCTTACTTTCCACTGTGCTAGGAAACAAACCATAAACATTTTCTATCGATTTACGGGACGGTTGGGAGCTATGGCTTCTGTGCAACTATCATTAATCAAAGTGTAATGTACAAACAAATGCTAATATGATCTGCAGATTGCACTGTACATATCATTATAAAGTAAGTAATACTGCCATTTAACTAGACCTTTATAATGAGGATCCTCCGCATGGTGCGACATCCTGCAGGTCGTGAGCTTCAAGGTATATTAGTAATTGGGTATTTAGGTCACTAAGTTCTTCTGTCCCACATCAGTAACATGAAAATATCAGCTTATTATTTAATAAACCAGGAAATGGTCACATCGGCAGGCTGAGTGTTTGACGTCGCTTCTCTGTGCACTATGTGTCAGTATTATCTGCTAGCTATTGAAGCCATTCTACGCTTGGGTTGCGAGCATTTTTATTGGTATATTTACAGTGTCTTCAATACAATGTCGCCGGAGATTGCGGCATGCGCACGTGCTGACTCCGGTGCCATTTTTTGAAGTAATGAACTACAACGTCAACATAACAGTGTGCATGTGCCAGTCATAGGGATTATGGCGATGGCCGATACATGCTCATTACTATGTTGACGTTGTGGCACCACTTTTTATTAAAATGGTGCCGGAGTCAATATGTGTTTATCCCGCGATATCCGCCACCATTTCACCGACAGAAGAACATGAATAAAATGGCGCTGAAGTGCGGTATGGCACATTCTGACTCTGGCACCACACTGCATAGGCAGCTTCAGACATAAGGACGCATCCACCATTATATATAAGATTATTTCACTTGTCACCTGGAAATGATTTCAGGATTTTGATAGCTATTAAGATTGTTTGAAGGGACGCTGCACCTGCTATGTATTGTTCTCTGTTATCAGCCCTGGCAGATTGGGGATAGACTGAATGTAGTGCTCAATGGGATGAGTGACGGGAAGTGAAGAGACCTCCCTGACCCATTTGATCAGAGTTCTCCAGTTCTGGAACCATATGTGACTAATATCTTCTGCTCCTCTTATAAAGCTGTTAGAGGACCCTCCATTTACCATAGATAGTATGTCTTGCTGTGTTAGAAGGTGCCGTTCAGCACCAGGGCCCATGTTCAGCCTCGTCCATCTTCTTTTGCTTCCTCATATCTCTTATAATTGAAGATACAGTCTCAAGTATATAACAGGCGATCAGGCGTGTTGAGATATGGAATTACAGGAAAATAAAGCATTAAATTATAAAATAAAAATGAAACTCATTTGCAAATTTGTATGACTAGAAATATAATGGATCTACTTAATAGACTGCCACTTAGCGATTCTTTATTTCCCTTACACATAAGGAACAATACGGACGGTATCAGTGACGCAGGAAGGAATGAAGAATCGGAAAATTTATACATTTTCTGTGATTGTCTCCTCAATATCCTCTGGTGACTCTGCGGCATCAGATGCTGTCCTCTAACTTTCTAGCCTGGATCTCTAGATACAGCTGTACTTCATTGTTTCTTCACCTAGTGGCAGACATGTGGAATGCAGACACGTTGTTTTTATATGTACAGTGGCGTTAAGATGATAATAATAAACTAAATGGAGGCCGGGTGCTATCGCATCAGGAGGGCGGTAATGTCACGATGGGGGCTGGCTTTGCAGCATTGAGAATCTCTCTCCTCCATGTCCTCACCCACCTATCCACTCTCTTTCCCCATGTGCTGACTTCTCCCGTCTGTGCTCTCTGCTTTGACCTGTCTACCCCATGTGCTATCCCCCGTGTCTGCTGTCTCTCTCCTTCCCGTGCTGTGTTCTCCCCTCATGTGCTGTCTCGTTTCAGCTGTCTCCCCTTGTGCGCTTTCTCTCTCCCCCATCTGCTGTCTTCTCCTCTCATGTCATCTCTTCTTTGACCTGTGTACCCCATGTGCTCTTGTACACGGTCAGACACAGACAATTTTTAAAATGAACTTTTGTTCGTGGGAAAACCCCTTTAATGTGATCGGCTTCCTCTGCCTGTAGACACGTCGTGCATCTGCCGCCGGGATCAGCTGAATTATTCACTGCACCTGTGCGGAATTCATGCAGGCGCAGCAAATCAGACCGCCGCCATCTTTGTGCAGACAGATAGTGGCGGTCACATTAAGGCCATGTTCACACAGTGCGTTTTTTTCTGCGGAACCACAGCGTTTTTGCCGCTGCGGTTCCGCAGCTGTTTTCCATGCAGGGTACAGTACAATGTACCCTATGGAAAACAGGAACCACTGTGCACACGATCCTGAAATTCAGAAAAAAAGCCGCGCTGAATAGCTGCGGGAAAAAAGAAGTACCATGTCACTTCTTTTTACGGAGCCGCAGCGGTTCTGCACCCATTGACCTCCATTGTGAGGTCAAACCCGCAGTAAAACCCGCAGATCAAAAATATATCTGCGGGTTTTATTGCGGTTTGTGGTGCCGAACCGCTGCAGCAGGAAGTGCGGGGAAGCGGGCGGAAGTGCGTGGGTGGAGTGTGGCTGCCCCGATCCCACCCCCCCCATGCTCCGATGCCCCACCCCCCGTGCTCCGATGCCCCCCGTGCCCTAATCTCCCCCCCTTATACTTACCGGGACTCCCGGTGTCCGTCCGGCCGTCTTCTCCCTGGGCGCCGCCATCTTCCAAAATGGCGGGCGCATGCGCAGTGCGCCCGCCGAATCTGCCGGCCGGCAGATTCGTTCCAGGCACATTTTGATCACTGTGATAACCTCACAGTGATCAAAATAAAAAAAAGGTAAATGCCCCCCCCTTTATCACCCCCATAGGTTTTCACAATAATAAAATAAAGAATTTTTTTTTTTTTCCCCACTACAGTTAGAACTAGGGTTAGGGGGTAGGGTTAGGGTATTTTCAGCCATTTTAACCCTAAAAAAACCTCCTAGAAAACACACTGAAACTGCACTAAAAACCGCATCAAAAAGCACCAAAAAACACACCTGCGTTTTCTGCCAAGAGCTGCGGTTTTTAGTGCAGAAAAACAGCAGGGAAAAAAGGATGGTGTGAACATGGCCTAAAACTGAGCATGCGCTCCTCCTGTACAAAGATGGCGGCAGTCTGTGAATCATTCAGCTGATCCTGGCGGCGGAGTGTTCACGACGGTGTTCTGCTGGTGGTACCACGCAAGAGGTTGCATACAGCGTATACAGTGTGTGTGTGTGGTGCGTACGGCGTATACAGTGTGTGTGTGGTGCATACGACGTATACAGTGTGTGTGTGGTGCGTACGGCATATACATTGTGTGTGTGGTGCATACGACGTATACAGTGTGTGGTGCATACGTCGTATACAGTGTGTGTGTGTGGTGCATACGGCGTATACAGTGTGTGTGTGGTGCATACGGCGTATACAGTGTGTGTGTGGTGCGTACAGCATATACATTGTGTGTGTGGTGCGTACGGCGTATACAGTGTGTGGTGCGTACAGCATATACATTGTGTGTGTGGTGCGTACGGCGTATACAGTGTGTGGTGCGTAAGGCATATACATTGTGTGTGTGGTGTGTACGGCATATACAATGTGTGTGTGTGTGTGGTGCATACGGCATATACATTATGTGTGTGGTGCGTACAGCATATACATTGTGTGTGTGGTGTGTGCAGCATATACATTGTGTGTGTGGTGTGTGCAGCATATACATTGTGTGTGTGGTGTGTGCAGCATATACATTGTGTGTGTGGTGTGTGCAGCATATACATTGTGTGTGTGGTGTGTGCAGCATATACATTGTGTGTGTGGTGTGTGCAGCATATACATTGTGTGTGTGGTGCATACGGCATATACAGTGTGTGTGTGTGTGGTGCTTACAGCATATACATTGTGTGTGTGGTGCTTACGGCGTATACAGTGTGTGTGTGTGTGGTGCGTATGGCATATACACTGTGTGGTGCGTACGGCATATATATTGTGTGTGGTACATACGGCATATACAGTGTGTGTGTGGTGCGTACAGCATATACAGTGTGTGTGTGTGGTGCGTACAGCATATACAGTGTGTGTGTGTGGTGCGACAGTGTTGCGCTGGTGGTACCGCACAAGAGGCTGGTACTACCAGCAGTTTCCATATTGAGACACCCATCACTTGGGTGTCCCAATATGGAGGTCGGTGAACTTCCGCAGCTTGGAATGCTGGGATCCGGACACATCTGGACAGAACAGGATGTGAAGACATTACAAGGTAAGCATGAAAAGATTTTTGGCCACGTTCACACATTCAGTATTTGGTCGCAGCAGAGGAACAATCGGAGGAAAAGTATAATAGAAACACGTCACCACATTTGCATTTCTCACCTATTCCTGGTTTTGTCTTACAAATACTGATGTAAAATCTTACCAAATCCTGAATGTGTGAATGTGACCTTATTGTAATTCATGATTTCGGTTTGATTGTGCCTATGTAAGGCTTCTTTCCCACTTCCTGGTGATTTCTGTACTTGGAAAACCAGTACTGGTGAGATCCGTGATCCACGTCCCATCCATACGCATGTGTGTGCCATCCAGTATCAGTTTGCTGTCCGTGTGACACGTACCGGCACCTGGGAAAAGCAGTAGAGTTCTCGCTGTTCCCAGGTGCCGGGTGCTGAAGGCAGCTCTCATCATTGTCTCCTGGTCTCTGAGATCAGCGCTATCAGGTGACAATGATGGGAGTTGTATTCAGCACCCAACCCATTGCTTACATTGTGTGTAAAATTAAGCATTAAATAAAAAAAAATGTTGTGGGCTCCTGTGTAATTTTCACAACTAACAGAGAGAAGGCATATGGAGAAATATACGACACTCCTGTGTAGTGGTTCCAACCCGGAAATAGTCTAGTTAAATACTTGCCAATTCTTGGGTTGCAGTGAACGAAAAGGTTTGTTTGTTTATTTGGTAGCTTTAGAATTAACGTTTCAGTCCTATACTTGGACCTTCATCAGAACTGTACAAGACATATGAAAATATGATATGTTGGAACGCCCGATATAGTAAACAATCATCAATAGAAAATAACATCCGTAAAGAGCGATTACCGTAGTACATTGTGAAACCGATATTTACAAATAAAGACCAAAAAGTCAATCATACACATAGCGTTAGATTAGTGTGATACCAGAAGGATACGGGAAGATCGAGTTTGTGATCTGTGCCGAGTTTCCAGTCTCTGCCACTACGTGGTGATCTGTCCCATGAAACAGATAGTAGCACAAGATCATGGAAGGGATTCTCAATCTGGACTGTGAACGCTAATATCCACACTATGTATCTGGGGTGGGTGAGAGCCAGAATAAGGCTCCTGGGAAAAGTGAGTATATTAGTGAGAATGAGGTAATAGTTGATCTAAATGAGAGGAAACAAAAGGGTTAAAGAGACTTGGTCAACCACGATGTAACTAGTGTTTCAGTAGGAAAACAGGCACTGAGTCAAAGATAAGCCAGGAGGTAAAAAGAGGTTAATAAAGGCGACCTGATTACCACTGAAGAACTTTAATTATAAAGTTACCAAAGAAATAAACCTTTTCGTTCACTGCACCCTTTTGAGTGCCAAACATTTAGCAGAGAGAAAGCCCACGGCTTGGGGATGTTGTTAATAATCTGGGAAAGGGAACAATATCCCAAAAAGTTTCCACGAGGCTATTAATAACAGCTCACAGCTGTTTGCTTAGCAATTACTGTTTAGTGTACAGAAGACCCCAGATTTTAAAAAATGACATACGGTCCTCCTATAGATTCAAACCAGCAAAGGCTAAACAGACAGCTGTTGGTTGACATTAATAGCCTGGGAAGAGGCAAGAGATATTGTTTCACCCCACAGGCTACCAACATCAGAGCTCAGCCAACCTAGAAATGGTGCATCAATAAGATGCACCAAATCTGGCTCTTAGCCTTTCTCTTCCCACCCTCATGCAGTGGCAAGTGGGGTAATAGGGTTGGGGTTGATGTCAGCTTTGTATTGTCAGCTGACATTAAGCCCAGGGGTTAGTAATGGAGAGCCATCTAGAAGACGTCCCCATTACTAACCCCATAGTAAGTTTTGAAATAAACACACAGCAAGAATAAAATTATTTGATAGATATACTCCCCAACCCACTTTTTCCCATTTATTACTATGTAAATGAAAATAATAAAAAAAACAAAAAACACATTCCTCATCTGTCCGACGAGAAGATAATCAATTTGCCTCACCTATGCTACATCTGGAGGTCTTGATGAAAGGTGGCATAATGCGAACGTTCACCCTGACATCCAGGAAATGCTGAGCTTGGGACGCAGCTTCAGTGACAAGCGGTAACGTCATAGAGTTTACCGCCGATCACTGCCAGCTGTTCCAACGCTCAGTTCACTGTGAGCCAGCTGATGAACTGCGGTGACCTCAATGAGATCTCTGCTAGCATTGTGAGAAAAATCTCACTAATCAATTACTAATTTGCCAGATGACACCAGTAACAATAATCTCTGTGCACTTGGTATAATCCTACTCTCTCATCCGTCCTCTAGTGCAAAATGAGTCAAGAGAAAATGTACACTTGTGTTGGCTACAAGATCTATGGACTATACAGCTTCTACGTAATCCCAAATTAGAGGCAAACAAAGAATAAAATTATCATGTAATGTTTTATTTGGTAGCAGAAGTAACCTTCATTATTAGCATCTTTGTTCATCTTTTTTGGGCAATTTTTTTTTACTTTTTTTTAATATCTATTAAGAAAGTAAAAAAACATTAGTGAAAATGCTAAGATAACGCTAAAAAAGACAATCGTGTATCTTCTGTGCATTATTTCAGCATTCCAGTTGACTTTTATTGTAAAGAATGGAACACCTTCCTAGCTGAAAACACCTTAAGAATGGACTCGTCACTTCTTTTATATGCTTGACATTTTTTAAAACCTTAGGTCTCTGTGCCCACAATGAGCTTTTGATGAGTTTTTGAAGTTGCTCTTCATCTATTAGATATATTAAGTTACTTATGTTTTTTCATTGGGTTTTTTAGTGCACTTTTTTACATTTGTTTTTAGCACATTTTTGATTATGCGTATTTTATGTGTTTTTGGTATATGTCATGTTCTAAATAAAACAGTGCGCCGCCCGTGTGCCCACTGGGTACCACACGCACCGTGCCGGAGACAGCGCTAAAGTTTAGCGCTGTCCCCGGCATCGTGCTGAAGCCCCATTCATATGTTCCCTGCAGCAGTGTTTGCTGTAGAGAAGATAAGAATATTAGTGTGTAAAATGCAGATCCAGGTCCCTTTGGGAGGTGGAGCCGCATATTCATGATTGTAATCGGCGGCCCCACGTGACCGTATACAGGAGAAGCTGCGGCCAGGAGAGGACGCTGCGGCGAGGGATCCGGAAGCTAGGTGAGTATTTTAATTACAGTGGGGAGGGGGCAAACAGGGGGTGGGAGGTTGTTTGGGACCTGGATCTGCATTTTACACACTAATATTCTTATCTTCTCTACAGCAAACGCTGCTGGAGAGAAGATATGAATCGCGGCTTCAGCACTAGTGGGGGGGACAGCGCTTAATGTAGCGCTGTCTCCTGCACGGCACACGGACTGCACACGGACCACATCCGTGTGCAGTACGTGTTTTACACGGACCCATTGACTTTAATGGGTCCGTGTAATCCGTGCGCTCCCACGAACACTGACATGTCTCCGTGTTTGGCACACGGAGACACGGTCCGCAAAAAATCAATGACATCTGAACAGATGCATTGATTTTTATGTGTCTACGTGTGTCAGTGGCTCCGGTACGTGAGGAAACTGTCACCTCACGTACCGGAGCCACTGACGTGTGAAACCAGCCTTAGCAAGCCTTTCACGTCGCTTTGCTGTATCATGTGAGGCATTACAAGTTCATGACAAAGGTCTTTTAAAAATAGGCGTCTCCTGTCCTTCCTCCACGCATGGAATTCTGGATGAGTTTCTGTATAAATGCTGAATGAATTTAGGGCTGCTACATCAAGCATATTTGAAAAAAGTACTACAGGCCATCGTTTTGTTTGCCTCTTGCATGAATATTCTCCCACCATCTCATCCATTTTGTCTACACCTCCTTTTGTTTTATTGTAATGCAGGATGATTTCTGGTTTTAATTTTCTGTCATTGCTGTCAATACTGCAATTGTGATGCATGGTACTGAGTAAAATCACTGATTTCTCTTTCTTCGCTTTGTAAGATACTAAAGTCGCTTTGTTATTGAATCCAAAGACACTCTCATAAAGTGCTCGCTGACGATTGTGATTCAGTTCTTCTGGAATTTCTCGTCAGCTCGGCTTGATAGTACCAACAAGTGTAATAGCTTTTTGAAGCAGAAAATTGCCTAGTTCAACATTGGTGAAATAATTGTCCATGGTAATGTTTCTACCTGAATTGAATATTGGAACAGCAAGAGTTTTGACAATTTCAGACCCCAGATCCTTCTGTACTCGTGCACCAACCTCTTTGCCACAGTAGATTACACCATTTATGCCATAATAATTTGCAGAATCACACATCCAGAAGATTTTGATTCCATATTTGGCAGACTTGCTGGGCATGTATTGTATGAACTTGCAGCGTCATTACTGTGTTCAGAAGGACTTGAGATGATGTCATGGCCTTATCTCTCCCTCCAAAAATCACATAACCTCCTCATATGGCATTATCCACACCCTGGCCCCTCCACCAGCATTACTGAGTACAAATAAAGTAACTTGAGACACAAACACTACTGAGAACATGATAAAAAATACATGGGGGCCTAAAAGGCCCCCAATCCGTACAGATGTGGTTTTCACCATTAAAGCATTGTTACACCGAAATGCCTATGAAAAAAATTATATGAACAACTGGATATTACCAACAACGACATACTTGAGGATTAAATGGAGTTTCAAAATTCTAACTTAAGTAATTTTGCAGAAATTAGCAAAAAAGTAAGCATGGGGGCCTAAAAGGCCCCCAATACGCATGCTAGGGTTAAACCAGTTTTTGTTCACGGTGTTTGTGAGGTTGTGTGGTGTTAGCCACAGGTTGGTGGCATTTTAAGAAAGAATTCCTACATGGTCAGAAATCTTGAAAGTTTCTAAGGAGCCTTAGGCCTCATTCACACATCCGTGATTTTTCATGGTACGCAAAAGCAGATTCATTTTCTATCTGATAAATCACGGATAGAACACTTACATGAACATCTGAATAAGGCCAAATAATCTATGGATGTTGTTTTGTAAATGTTTTGGAAAAAAAAAATAGTTATCTCTTATCTGCATTTGTGAAATTATTGTCAAAATGCACCACAAAGAAAGAAATCCTTCATAAAGGTCCACCCAGTATCTGTATGAGCCACCAGTCATATATTCTGCTCCCTGGGTAGATTTCTTCTATGAAAATAGTTTCTCAGCTGTTTCCCAATATCCTTATAGAACCCTTAGATACAGCTAATAGAGCATGAAGGGGCTCGGAGAAGGTGGCAGTGAAGGTGTGTAAGTGTCTGATGGGGTCACACAGCTCATAAAAGGACAACTGCCCGGCCTCATAATCCAGACATATCCTGAACCGATCACTGGAGATCTGGTGAGGTAACCGGATCACTTTACTGTCATGTCTCACTGAATACTGATTATTATTCCCCTGCCCTCCATATAAACCCCAGGACTTTTTATTATACCCAATATATGACTGATCTCCTCTCCTGTCCATTGTGGGATAACATATCGCCACCCTCCAACTAGGTGATCCCCTGGTCTCCACATCCCAGTAATGTCGTCCTGAGGTAAATCTCCTCCCGCTCATCACCTTATTAATCTGGAATCTCTCTGCTGTTTCTGGACGATTCTGCGTTATTTCTGTCCAGGTCGCAGTTTTCAGGTCGTCTGATATAAGGAGATTATTAGCGGCCGTGTTTACATCCAGTAATATGTCTGCAGAATCCTCCACATGAAAGATCACATTTGTATCAGTTATCATAGCAGATAATGTCTGTGATATGTGTGAAATGAGCTCCGCACCCCAATCACCTCCATCATGTCCTCCTGTGGCCTCATCACCTCCATCATGTCCCTCTGTTTCCTCATTACCTCCATTATGTCCACGTGTGTCCTCATCACCTCCTTCCTCCCCCTCAGGATCACACAAGTCACCGGTGTCTGGTTCCTGTAAGACAGTCAGTGGATCCGTCATGTTACACAGCTCCTCAATGTGCCTCATCTTCCTGGACAGCTCGTCCTTTTTTATTTCCAGTTTCTGGATCACATCAGACAGTGATAGTAACATCTTCTCTTCCGACCTGAAGATGTCACTCAGGACCTTCTTCTCCATCTCATCCAGTTGTCTCCTGATATCTGTACACAGGGCAGTGACTCTCTCGGCTTCTCCAGCTGCTTTTTCTTGAGCTTTTCTCTTGCTCTCCTCCAGACTCCGGACTCTTTCCTCAGTTTTCTTTCTCTTTGTGAGCAGTTGTTGCAGAACATTTCTCAGTTTCTCCTTTTTCTTTCCAAAGGCCTCCTCCAGCATCTCCACCCGGTGTCCCCGATGTTCTCCGGCCAAACTGCAGGACACACAGATACAAGCAGCGTCCTCAGTGCAGTAATATTCCAGGATCTTCTTATGGACAGAACATTTCCTTATCTCCAGAGAAGTGCTGGGATCAGATAAGACATGTTCTGATGATTTGCTGTGAATTTTCAGGTGATTATCACACAGAGAAGCTTCACACATCAGACAGGACCTAACAGCAGGTACCGGAGAGTGAATGCAGTAAGTGCAGCAGATCCCGGTGATCTCCCCCTGATGTCTCTGAGTAGACAGGAAATTCTCCACTACATTACACAGAGTTATGTTCTTCTGTAGTGGAGGCCGCTTGTGAAATGTTGCTCTACATTCAGGACAGGAATATTCTCCATACCCGCCATCTGTATCCGGCAAACGATCAATACAGACCCGGCAGAAGTTGTGTCCACATCTCAGGGTTACAGGATCTGTATAAATGTCCTTACAGATGGAGCAGGTTAGCTCGTCTCGGAGATCAGCAGACGCCATGGCTTCCGGATTTACAACAAATTAATCTTCAAATGTATGTTATAGGCCACCTTGTTCCAGCAAATATGACATTGCACATCCTGTGGGAAGAGCTATTATTAACCTTATAATCTGATTGATGGGAACAGATGTCTTATCTACAGTTACAGGAAACAAAGTTGATTTCTTCATGTTTAAAAAAACACTATAGTGCTATGTTCACATGTATATGTTTTTGCTGTGTATTTTTTAATGCAAATTTTCAGCTGCGTATCACAGTACCAGCAAAGTCTATGAGATTTCAGAAATCTCATGCACACTGTTTGTTTTTGTTTGTTTTTTTTCCTCAACATTTTGTGCTTTGCTTGGTTTTTGCAAAAAGCAGCATGTCTTTTTTTCAGCATTTTTTCAGCATTTTTCACCCATTGAAAGTAATGGGTGGTGAAAGAACGCTAAAAAAAACCTCTGAAAATATGCAGTTATCAGGTTGTGGAATAGACTATGATTTTTTGGGGGGCGGGGCACAAAACTTTATCAGCATGCACAAGAGATAAAAGTAGCATAATAAAAAACAACAAAAATGCACAACAAAAAACAAGGAAAACCTGCTTTTTTCCGCAGCTTCTTTACTGCCAAGAAAGCAGATTTTGCTGCAGTAAAAAAAAAACGCCACGTTTGAATGTAGCCTTAGCCTGCAGACATGAGGTTAATCTGCAGTCAATAGCATTCTGAAACTATACTACATGTTCTGTCTTCATACACATTGATACGGTGTGTGATCCAACATACAGCATAAACCACTTCTGTCTCCCAAATAAGCAGACTGTTCTCTGTAGTCTAACTTGTTTATTGGTAACAGGTATTGAAATGCAGTAAAACTATAAGGATACAAATGACATATATAAGTATTGGGCAAATAATAACACGACTGCAACTAACAGGGAAAGCATACAGGATGATGCAACTTCTACATATAACTACATACAGCAGGTAACTGATAATCACATTTCCTGTGTACTAGCTGCTATACAGTTAATCACACTCTGTACAACACTACATTGCAAGAACAGGGATAATGAGCTTACCGGATAAACTTAACCAGAATGGCAAGTAAGTGAGGTAGTTCCAACACAACAGAAGAACACGTGTGTCCAGGGAGATACACAGAGAGAAAATGGTAGAGGCTAAATCCAAGTCGGCTAAGGTACCTCTGCTGACGTCGTGCTCATGTGACCGGAAGGGGCGGCGCTTCTTCCTCCATAGAGCAGACATGAGGAAGCTGTGGATGTCATGGCGGATTTCGTGCAGGATTTAGATTTTGAGTGTTTTGTGCAGGATTTGCCTCTTCCTCCATAGAGCAAAGCAGACAGGAGGAAGCTGTGGAAGTCATGGCGGGATTTCAAGGATTTTGTGCAAGATTTGGAGTGTTTTGGGTCGTTCTCCATAGTCACAGATCAGATAAGTGGGAGTCTGCCTGGGGAGAAAGGAGTGATGTTGCATGGGGCCGCATGTGCATGCTGGATGGGGGTCTGCCTAGGGAGAAAGGGGTGATGTTGCTTGCATGGGGCTGCATGTGCATGGGGCTGCATGTGCATGCTGGACGGGGGTCTGCCTGGAGAGAACGGGGTGATGCTTGCATGGGGCTGCATGTGCATGCTGGACGGGGGTCTGCCGGGGGAGAAAGCGGTGATGCTTGCATGGGGCTGCATGTGCATGGGGCTGCATGTGCATGCTGGACGGGGGTCTGCCTGGAGAGAAGGGGGTGATGCTTGCATGGGGCTGCATGTGCATGCTGGAGGGGGCTTGCATGGGGCTGCACGTGCATGCTGGAGGGGGCTTGCATGGGGCTGCATGTGCATGCTGGAGGGGGTCTGCCTGGGGAGAAGGGGTGATGTTTGCATGGGGCTGCATGTGCATGCAGGACGGGGGGTCTGCCTGGGGAGAAAGGGGTGATGCTTGCATGGGACTGCATGTGCATGCTGGACGGGGGGTCTGCCTGGGGAGAAGGGAGTAATGTTGCTTGCATGGGGCTGCATGTGTATAGTGGAGGGGGGTCTGCCTGGAGAGAAGGGGGTGATGCTTTCATGGGGCTGCATGTGCATGCTGGAGGGGGGTCTGCCTGGGGAGAAGGGGTGGTGATGTTTGCATGGGGCTGCATGTGCATGCTGGAGGGGGGCTGCATGTGCATGCTGGAGGGGGTCTACCTGGGGAGAAGGGGGTGATGTTTGCATGGGGCTGCATGTGCATGCTGGAAGGGGGGGTCTGCCGGGGGAGATGGTGTTTGCATGGGACTGTGTGCTGGTGGTCTGCCTGGGGAAGCTGGTGATGCTTGCATGGCACTGCGTGCTGGTGGTCTGCCTGGAGAAGGGGGTACGTTGCTTGCGTGGGACTGCGTGCTGGGGGTCTGCCTGGGGAAAGGGGTGATGCTTGTGTGGGACTGCACGCTGGAGGGGCCTGCCTGGGGACGGGGGTGATGCTTGCATGGGACTGCACGCTGGAGGGGCCTGCCTGGGGAAGGGGGTGACGTTGCTTGCCTGGGACTGCATGCTGGAGGGGCCTGCCTGGGGAAGGGAGACTGCATGCTGGGGGTCTCTGTTGGAAGGGGGTCATGTTCCTTGTGAGTGGGGCTGGGTGTCTGTTGGGAAGGGGGGCAGCGTGCTGGGGGTCTCTGGGGAAGAGAGGCTGTGTGCTGGAGTCTCTGTTGGGAAGGGGGTCATGTTGCATGCGTGGGGGATCTGTGTGCAGGGGGGTCTACCTGCTGAGTAGGGCTGATGTTATTTGCATGGGTCTGCATGGTGTGGGGGGCTGTTGTCACGTACTGTGCAGGTCAGTGTGTGATGTCACTTGCGGTGGGGGGGGTGAGTAGGGAAGTATAGTGCTACGTGTGAGGGGGCGAACAGGGGAGGGGATGAATGATGATGGAGATCTGAGGGATTGATATTACTTAACATGAGAATCTCTGCCTGATGGTGAGTCGGTCCTGTTGTGTTTTTTTTTTTAACATAAAACTTTCTCATTAATATTATTGGGCGCACATGATGTCAGGTTGATGACTGACCTATGACCTCTGGGAGCAAAACTGCGTGATAATGTCTCCAGATCCCGGGCTTTATTCTCTCCTCGCACGCTATTCTGTTCAGTATTAGCCTGGTGGCCACTGGTGTCAGCCACTACTTGAGTTTTCTGCATGATTTTTTCTGTTTTATTCTAGGTATTGTGGCTTTTCCCCATCCTGTGTCCCCCAGAGCAGTGACCTCCCTGCAGATGTCATTTCATCACTGGACTTCTCTTCACCAAGTGGAATGCTTGTGCCCCCACAATCCATGCGAGGACCCAAAGTAATGGCACTGTGGGTGTCTGATAATGTCAGATAGATGAGTATATTTCCTAAAAAAAAAAAAACAAGAAAGCAAAGGGTCCCTCTGCCTCCCCGGCCCCGTCGGGTCCCTCTGCCTCCCCAAAATTCAAGTTGAGCTGCGCCCACCAGCATCAGGGGCTTATCTACAGCATTCTGTAATGCATTCTGTAATGCTGTTGCTGTAGATAAGCCCCCGATGTATCCTAAAAGATGAGAAAAAGAGGTTATAATATACTCACGCAGGCAGTGCGATCTGATGGGCGTCGCGGTCCGGGGCCTCACATCTTGTTAGGACGACGTTCTCTTCTTGTCTTCACGCTGCGGTGCGCAGGTGCCGGGAAAGGTCAGAGAGGCCTGGGGCCTGCGCACTGCAGTACTTTGTGCTGGAGCCGCAGTGAGAAGACAAGAAGAGGACGTCATCTGATGAAGATGGGAGGTGCTGGACCGGACCGCGATGCCCATTGGACAGGACCGGGACTGTCCCTGGGTGAGTATAATCTAACCTCTTTTTCTCATTTGTTTAGGATACATCGGGGGCTTATCTACAGCATTACAGAATGCTGTAGATAAGCCCCTGATGCTGGTGGGCTTAGCTCGCCCTTGACTTTGGGGGTGACAGGTTCCCTTTAAGCACCACAATACAATTTTGCAGCTAAAGCACCGGGGACTTTGGTACAAAATGTGTTTTGCTTTTTTATCATTAATCTGTCATGTTTAATTTATTGTTTTGATTTCTAAAACACAACTTATTCATTTGTATTTATGCATATATTTATATATCTCTTTTATTTCTAACTATTTGACTTGTAATAAAATTGTTTGACAGCTATGAGTTGAATTTTCATTTCTATAATTCTTAAGCGCGGGGTGACATTAGTGGAGAGTAAGGAGTTGGATCTGTATCAGGCTGAGTTTACACATTGTAGGTTATTGGGGAAACTATCTGTAGGGACGTCCTCACCAGTAGACCGGACCCGCACTTGGGTGTTTTTTTTTAAATCCATAATTGTTTTTTCTGTAAAAGACATAAGCTGCTTTTCTCTGAGGGTGCTGCTGCCACCACTGATGGGACAGGCTGTGACATATTTTCCAGAGGAATAATGTATCTCTGGAGTGTTAGGCAATATTTACATACATTTTTATTTTTTTTTGTACTAATGGTTTACAAAACTCTGACGACCTGTGACACAGCTGGAATGAATGTGTCGCATTTATTTGTCTTGCTCCATCAATTAAGGAATGTTTCCCTCAGACCTCCTGGAGACTTCACAACCCTGGATCAGACCTAAATCACAGGACAATAAAACCTCACCCTCCTCATCTATGATGGCTGAGAGCGCCTCTAGTTCCTTCCACTGGGTCCACTGCTGAAAGCAGAGTTTTCACCTGAGAACCGTGGGCATCTTTCTACCACCTCACCCCTTTGCAAATCGGCCAAGCAGTATGAGCCCAAAGTCATGAAGCAGTCTCTTCTGATTTTTTTTATTTTTTTTTTTAACATTTTCTTAACCTGAGCACCACCTGCATCTGAGTTCTAAGTACGAGCAGCAGTAGAGTAGACACCTTAAAAAAAAACATGACAGATGTGAGCTTTCCTCCTGCTTCCTCTTCTGCTGCGGTCTTGACCTCTTCATCCAGCTCACGAACAACAGCCTACCCGCAAAGACAGGATGTGACCACACCACCACCAGCAGCAGTGTCACCAAGCATCTCCACCCTGTCCCATGGAAGTGTTCATCTCTCCATCACCCAAACCCCATAGAGAAAGAGGAAATACCCCACTACCCGCCCACAGGCCCTGGTCCTGAATAACAGCAGTTACCAATTCCTGGCCTTTGAAACACTGCCATTCCAGCTGATGGAGAAAAACCATTTTAAATAAATGATGGTGGTGGCTGTTGCTAAGTACGTGGTTCCCATCCACCACTAATGTTTCAAGTTGACCATCCCTGCCCAGCACACACATGTTGCAACCAAAATCAGGTGTGCACTGTGCAACGCCATCAGTGGCAAGGTCCAGATAACTACCGATACGTGGACCAGTAAGTATTGGCAGGGACGTTACATCTCCCTATCTGCACACTGGGTAAATGTGGCAGCTGGGACAGAGGATGAAGGCGTTCTAGCGCATGTTCTACATCTATTGTTGGACATTGCTCTGCCCATGTGGCCTACTCCGCTTACTCCATCACCTAGTCAAATGGCGCGCCTTCCCTTCCGAGCCCTGCCGTGTGCCCAAACAGTGGTTTACCCCCACATATAAAGTATCGGCGTACTCGGGAGAAATTGCCCAACAAATTTTAGGATCCATTTTATCCTATTGCCCATGTGAAAATGAAAAAATTGAGGCAAAAAGAAATTTTTTGTGAAAAAAAAGTACTTTTACAGATCAATTTGTGAAGCACCTGAGGGTTTAAAGTGCTCACTAGGCATCTAGATAAGTTCCTTGGGGTGTCTAGTTTCCAAAATGGGGTCACTTGTGGGGGAGCGCCAATGTTTAGGCACACAGGGGCTCTCCAAACGCGACATGGTGTCCGCTAACGATGGAAATAATTTTTCATTCAAAAAGTCAAATGGCGCTCCTTCCCTTCCGAGCCTTACCATGTGCCCAAACAGTGGTTTACCCCCACATGTGAGGTATCGGTGTACTCAGGAGAAATTGCCCAACAAATATTAGGATCCATTTTATCCTGTTGCCCATGTGAAAATGAAAAAAATGAGGCTAAAAGAATTGTTTTGTGAAAAAAAGGACTTTTTCATTTTTACGGATCAATTTGTGAAGCACCTGGGGTTCAAAGTGCTCACTATGCATCTAGATAAGTTCCTTGGGGTGTCTAGTTTCCAAAATGGGGTCACTTGTGGGGGAGCTCCAATTTTTAGGCACACGGGGGCTCTCCAAACGTGACATGGTGTCCTCTAAAGAGTGGAGCCAATTTTTCATTCAAAAAGTCAAATGGCGCTCCTTCCTTTCCAAGCGCTGCCGTGCGCCTAAACAGTGGTTTACCCCCACATATGAGGTATCAGCGTACTCAGGACAAATTGGACAACAACTTTCGTGGTTCAGTTTCTCCTTTTACCATTGTGAAATCAAAAACATTGTTGCTAAAAGATAATTTTTGTGACTAAAAAGTTAAATGTTCATTTTTTCCTTCCATGTTGCTTCTGCTGCTGTGAAGCACCTGAAGGGTTAATAAACTTCTTTAATGTGGTTTTGAGCACCTTGAGGGGTGCAGTTTTTAGAATGGTGTCACTTTTGGGTATTTTCAGCCATATAGACCCCGTAAACTGACTTCAAATGTGAGGTGGTCCCTAAAAAAAATGGTTTTGTAAATTTCGTTGTAAAAATGAGAAATCGCTGGTCAAATTTTAACCCTTATAACTTCCTAGCAAAAAAAAATGTTGTTTCCAAAATTGTGCTGATGTAAAGTATACATGTGGGAAATGTTATTTATTAACTATTTTGTGTCACATAACTCTCTGGTTTAACAGAATAAAAATTCAAAATGTGAAAATTGCGAAATTTTCAAAATTTTCGCCAAATTTCCGTTTTTATCACAAATAAACGCATAATTTATTGACCTAAATTTACCACTAACATGAAGCCCAATATGTCACGAAAAAACAATCTCAGAACCGCTAGGATCCGTTGAAGCGTTCCTGAGTTATTACCTCATAAAGGGACACTGGTCAGAATTGCAAAAAACGGCAAGGTCTTTAAGGTCAAAATAGGCTGGGTCATGAAGGGGTTAAATAAAAAAAAAATGTGAGCTCCTGTGTAATTTTCACAACTAACAGAGAGAAATCATATGGAGAAATATACGGCACTCCTATTCTGTGTAGTGGTTCCAACCCGGAAATAGTGTAGATAAATACTTGCCAATACTTGGGTTGCAGTGAACGAAAAGGATTGTTTATTTGGTAGCTTTATAATTAACGTTTCAATCCCTTACTTGGACCTTCATCAGAACTTTACAAGACATGAAAATATGATATGTTGGAACGCCCCATATAGTAAACAATCATCAATAGAAGATAACATCCGTAAACAGCGATTACGGTAGTACATTGTGAAACAGATATTTACAAATAAAGACCAAAAAGTCAATCATACTAATATTATAGCGTTAGATTAGTGTGATACCAGAAGGTTACGGGAAGATCTAGTTTGTGATCTGTGCCTAGTTTCCAGTCTCTGCCACTACGTGGTGATCTGTCCCATGAAACAGATAGTAGTACAAGATCATGGAAGGGATTCTCAATCTGGACTGTGAACGCTAATATCCACACTATGTATCTGGGGTGGGTGAGAGTCAGAATAAGGCTCCTGGGAAAAGTGAATATATTAGTGAGAATGAGGTAATGGTGGATCTAAATGAGAGGAAACAAAAGGGTTAGGGTATGTTCACATTTGCGTTGTGTGTTGCGTCGGCGACGCAACGCACAACGCATGCAAAAACGCATGGTTTTGTCACGCATGCGTCCATTTTTGGCTTGCTTTTGGACGCATAAAAAATGCAACTTGCTGTGTCCTCTGCGCCCTGACGCTTGCGCCAAAAATAACGCATGCGTCACCAAACGCAAGACAATGCATGTCCATGCGCCCCCATGTTAAATATAGGGGCGCATGACGCATGCGTCGCCGCGGCTGTGCCCGACGCAACGCAAATGTGAACGTAGCCTTAAAGAGACTTGGTCAGCCACGATGTAACTAGTGTTTCAGTAGGAAAACAGGCACTGAGTCAAAGATAAGCCAGGCAAAAAGAGGTCAATAAAGGCGACCTGATTACCACTGGAGAACTTTAATTATAAAGTTACCAAAGAAATAAACCTTTTCGTTCACTGCACCCTTTTGAGTGCCAAGCATTTAGCAGAGAGAAAGCCCACGGCTTGGGGATGTTGTTAATAATCTGGGAAAGGGAACAATATCCCAAAAAGTTTCCACAAGGCTATTAATAACAGCTCACAGCTGTTTGCTTAGCAATTACTGTGTAGTGTACAGAGGACCCCAGATTTTAAAAAATAACATACGGTCCCCCTATAGATTGAAACCAGCAAAGGCTAAACAGACAGCTGTGGGTTGATATTAATAGCCTGGGAAGAGGCCAGAGATATTGTTTCCCCCCGCAGGCTACCAACATTAGACCTCAGCCAACCTAGAAATGGTGCATCAATAAGATGCACCAAATCTGGCTCGTAGTCTTTCTCTTCCCACCCTGATGCAGTGGCAAGTGGGGTAATAGGGTTGGGATTGATGTCAGCTTTGTATTGTCAGCTGACATTAAGCCCAGGGGTTAGTAATGGAGAGGCATCTAGAAGACGTCCCCATTACTAACCCCATAGTAAGTTTTGAAATAAATACACAGCAAAAATAAAAATTATTTGATAGATATACTCCCCAACCCACTTTTTCCCATTTATTACTATATAAATGAAAATAATTTAAAAAAAAAAACATATTCCTTATCAGTCCGACGAGAAGATAATCAATTTGCCTCACCTATGCTACATCTGGAGGTCTTGATGAAAGGTGGCATAATGCGAACGTTCACCCTGACATCCAGGAAATGCTGAGCTTGGGACGCAGCTTCAGTGACAAGCGGTAACGTCATAGAGTTTAGCGCCGGTCACTGCCAGCTGTTCCCAAGTTCAGTTCACTGTGAGCCAGCTGATGAACTGCAACCTCAATGAGATCACTGCTAGGATTGTGAGAAAAATCTCACTAATCAATTACTAATTTGCCAGATGACACCAGTAACAATAATCTCTGTGCACTTGGTATAATCCTACTCTCTCATCAGTCCTCTAGTGCAAAATGAGTCCAGAGAAAATGTACACCTGTATTTGCTACAAGATCTATGGACTATAACGCTTCTACGTAATCCTGAATTAGGGGCAAACAAAGAATAAAATTATCATGTAATGTTTTATTTGGTAGCAGAAGTAACCTTCATTATTAGCATATTTGTTCATCTTTTTTGGGCAATTTTTTTAACTTTTTATTAATATCTACTAAGCAATGAATAAAACATTAGTGAAAATGCTAACATAACACTCAAAAAGACAATCATGTAACTTCTGTGCATTATTTCAGCATTCCAGTTGACTTTTATTGTAAAGAATTGGACACCGTCCTAGCGGAAAACACCTGAAGAATGGACTCGTCACTTCTTTTATATGCTTGACATTTTTTAAAACCTTAGGTCTCTGTGCCCACAATGAGCTTTTGATGAGTTTTTGACGTTGCTCTGCATCTATTAGATAAATTAAGTTACTTATGTTTTTTCATTGGGTTTTTAGTGCACTTTTTTACATGTTTTAAGCACATTTTTGAGTATGAGTATTTTATCTGTTTTTGGTATATGTCATGTTCTAAATAAAACTACTTTGTCTTTGGTATTTCCTGGTCTTTGGCTTTTATAAAATGTTATTGATACAGTCATGTGCGGATTACCTGCGTTTTTAGTGCTTTTCCACCGCAGAAATGTGCTAAAAACGCACGTGCCTTTTTACCTGCAGATTTATTGAATCTAATGCAAGTCTATGGGGAAAATCTGCACATAAATAGATAGATAAGAAATGATGACATTTTTGGAGGTGTACATCTAGATGATAATTATGTGCTGGAAACTTTGGGTACGGAGGTCTATGTAGTGATATCATATTATTACATATATAAAAATATAGACCGGTATTATGCCAAATCTATATACTCGTATATTGCCGCCTTATGCCATTTTACATGTTCTCTATTTTTAAATACGGTTTGGGGGGTCAGGATTTCCCTAGCTATAGGTGTGACCTGTGTCTAGACATTAGGGGATCCTTTAGTCACTCACCTGGGTAGAGGGACTAAATAGGTTCTGCAGGGCGCATCTAGGGACCCTAGGGATAGCCATCGTTGAACGGGGGTGCCACGACGCTCCCCCTAGGGTGCCAACCCCCACAGCCAGGCACCACAACAGGCAAAAAGTATCCCTTAAACCAGTTTTTGTTCACGGTGTTTGTGTGGTGTTAGCCACAGGTTGGTGGCATTTTAAGAAAGAATTCCTAAATGGTCAGAAATCTTGAACGTTTCTAAGCAGCCTAAGGCCTCATTCACGCATCCGTGATTTTTCATGGTACGCAAAAGCAGATTCATTTTCTATCTGATAAATCACGGATAGAACACTTACATGAACATCTGAATAAGGCCAAATAATCTATGGATGTTGTTTTGTAAACGTTTTGAAAAAAAAATAGTTATCTCTTATCTGCATTTGTGAAATGAATGTCAAAATGCACCACAAAGAAAGAAATCCTCCATAAGGGTCCACCCAGTATCTGTATGATCCACCAGTCATATATTCTGCTCTCTTGGATTGATTTCTTCTATGAAAATAGTTTCTCAGCTGTTTCCCAATATCCTTATAGAACCATTAGATACATATGAAGGGGCTCGGAGAAGGCGGCAGTGAAGGTGTGTAAGTGTCTGATGGGGTCACACAGCTCATAAAAGGACAACTGCCCGGCCTCATAATCCAGATGTATCCTGACTCCATCACTGGAGATCTGATGAGGTAACAGGATCACTTTACTGTCATGTCTCACTGAACACTGATTATTATACTGCCTCCCTCCAAATAAACCCCAGGACTTGTTATTATACCCAATGTATGACTGATCTCCCCTGTCCATTGTGGGATAACACATCACCACCCTCCAACTAGGTGATCCCCTGATCTCCACATCCCAGTAATGTCGTCCTGAGGTAAATCCTCTCCCGCTCATCACCTGATTATACTGGAATCTCTCTGCTGTTTCTGGACGATTCTGCGTTATTTCTGTCCAGGTCGCAGTTTTCAGGTCGTCTGATATAAGGAGATTATTAGCAGCCGTGTTTACATCCAGTAATATGTCTGCAGGATCCTGAACAGAGAAGATCATGTTTATATCTCTTATCATAGCAGATAATGTGTGTGATATGTGTGAGATCAGCTCCGCACCCCGATCACCTCCATCATGTCCTCTTGTGTCCTCATCACCTCCATCATGTACCTCTATGACCTCATCACCTCCATCATGTCCTCCTGTGTCCTCATCACCTCCATCATGTCCTCCTGTGTCCTCATCACCTCCATCATGTCCTCCTGTGTCCTCATCACCTCCCTCCTCAGGATCACACAAGTCACCGGTGTCTGGTTCCTGTAAGACAGTCAGTGGATCCGTCATGTTACACAGCTCCTCAATGTGTCTCATCTTCCTGGACAACTCGTCCTTCTTTATTTCCAGCTGATGGATCCGAGCAGACAGGGACAGTGACATCTTCTCTGCCTGCCTTTTGATATCACTCAGGACCTTCTTCTCCAGGTCGTCCACCCATCTCCTGATATCTGTACACAGGGCAATGACTCTCTCGGCTTCTCCAGCTGCTTTTTCTTGAGCTTTTCTCCAGTGCTCCTCCAGACTGTGAAATCTTTCCTCGGTCTTTTTCTTCCTTGTGATCAATTTTTGCAGAACATTTCTCAGTTTCTCCTTTTTCTTTCCAGAGGCCTCATCCAGCATCTCCACCCGATGTCCCCGATGTTCTCCGGCCAAACTGCAGGACACACAGATACAAGCCTCGTCCTCAGTGCAGTAATATTCCAGGATCTTCTTATGGACAGAACATTTCCTGGTCTCCAGAGAAGTGCTGGGATCAGTGAGGACGTGTTCTGGTCCATTGCTGTGAACCCTCAGGTGATTATCACACAGAGAAGCCTCACACAGGAGACAGGATTTAACAGCAGGTACTGGAGGGTCCACACAGTAAGTGCAGCAGATCCCGGTGATCTCCTCATGATGTGGCTGAGTAGACAGGACATTCTCCACCACATTACACAGAGTTATGTTCCTCTGTAGTGGAGGCCTCCTGTGAAATGTTGCTCTACATTCAGGACAGGAATATTCTCCATACCCGCCATCTGTATCCGGCACACGATCAATACAGACCCGGCAGAAGTTGTGTCCACATATCAGGGTTACGGGATCTCTATAAATGTCCATACAGATAGAGCATGTTAGCTCGTCTCGGAGATTAGCAGACGCCATGGCTTCTGGATTTACCACAAATGAATCTTCCAAGTGTA
The DNA here is from genome assembly GCF_032444005.1 of Ranitomeya imitator. Classification (NCBI taxonomy): domain Eukaryota; kingdom Metazoa; phylum Chordata; class Amphibia; order Anura; family Dendrobatidae; genus Ranitomeya; species Ranitomeya imitator. Next base: position 12,972,062 of record NC_091285.1, on the reverse strand, counting down.
TGTTCCAGCAAATATGACATTGCACATCCTGTGGGAAGAGCTATTATTAACTTTATAATCTGATTGATGGGAACAGATGTCTTATCTACAGTTACAGGAAACAAAGTTGATTTCTTCATGTTTAAAGGGAACCTGTCATGTTAAAAAAAAACACTATAGTGCTATGTTCACATGTATACGTTTTTGCTGTGTATTTTTTAATGCAAATTTTCAGCTGCGTTTCACAGTACCAGCAAAGTCTATGAGATTTCAGAAATCTCATGCACACTGTTTATTTGTTGGGTTTTTTTGTCCTCAATATTTTGTGCTTTGCTTGGTTTTTGCAAAATGCAGCATGTCTTTTTTTCAGCATTTTTTCAGCATTTTTCACCCATTGAAAGTAATGGGTGGTGAAAGAACGCTGAAAAAACTCTGAAAAATGCAGGTATCAGGTTTTGGAATAGAATATGATTTTTGGGGGGTCACAAAACTTTATCAGCTTGCACAAGAAATAAAAGTAGCATAATAAAAAACAACAAAAATGCGCAACAAAAAACAAGCAAAACCTGCTTTTTTCCGCAGCTTCTTTACTGCCAAGAAAGCAGATCTTGCTGCAGAAAAAACGCCACGTGTGTATGTAGCCTTAGCCTGCAGATATGAGATTAATCTGCAGTCAATAGCATTCTTAGGGTATGTGCACACGTATAAAAATCCGCTGCGGTTTTTACTGCAGATTTATCGCGGTTTTTAATGCGGATTCTACTGCGGTTTTCCATCTGCAGTTTTCTATTGGAGCAGATGGAAAACCGCTGCGGATTCTGCACAAAGAAGTGACATGCTGCGGAAAATAATCCGCTGCATTTCCGCGCGTTTTTTTCCGCAGCATGTGCACATCGTTTTCTATTTCCCATAGGTTTACATTGTACTGTAAACTTATGGGAAACTGCTGCGGATCCGCAGGTGCGGAAACGCTGCGGATCCGCAGCAAAATCCGCAACGTGTGCACAGAGCCTGAAGCTGCCTAGTGCCAGCACTCAGTGCCCAGGAGGAAGTTAACTTTATACCCGCCTGGCAGCATTTGGCATTCAGCCATAAGGGTGGGCCAGCGAGGGTTAAGTCACTGTTCAGTGCATAGCGATCACTCCCGCGGCTGTAACTGTGCTCCCCGCACTGACTGACAGCCCACTCTTAGGCTATGTGCACACATTCAGGATTTCTTGCAGAAAATTCCTGAGAAAAACCTGAAATTTTCTGCAATAAATCTCCATGCGTTTTTGCCGCGTTTCTGACGCGTTTTTGATGCGTTTTTTCCGGACATCTCCCAATGCATTTTATAGTAGGAAATCCGCAAAAAAAAACAGCAAAATTAATGAACATGCTGCGTTTTTTACCGCGATGCGTTTTTTTCGCGCACAAAACATGCAGAATTCATTCAAAATGATGGGATGCATATTGTATGCTTTTTTTTGCGGTTTTATAGTGTTTTTATAGCGAAAAAATGCGAAAAATCAGCAATGTGTGCACACAGCCTAATACCCTAGCCGCCCTGACTAAAAAGGCAGAACAAAATGCTGCAGTGCGCAGGCTTCAGAAAGAGTCAAAGAACCCCAACACATACAGGTCCTTCTCAAAAAATTAGCATATAGTGTTAAATTTCATTATTTACCATAATGTAATGATTACAATTAAACTTTCATATATTATAGATTCATTATCCACCAACTGAAAATTGTCAGGTCTTTTATTGTTTTAATACTGATGATTTTGGCATATAACTCCTGATAACCCAAAAAACCTGTCTCAATAAATTAGCATATCAAGAAAAGGTTCTCTAAACGACCTATTACCCTAATCTTCTGAATCAACTAATTATCTCTAAACACATGCAAAAGATACCTGAGGCTTTTATAAACTCCCTGCCGGGTTCATTACTCAAAACCCCCATCATGGGTAAGACTAGCGACCTGACAGATGTCAAGAAGGCCATCATTGACACCCTCAAGCAAGAGGGTAAGACCCAGAAAGAAATTTCTCAACAAATAGGCTGTTCCCAGAGTGCTGTATCAAGGCACCTCAATGGTAAGTCTGTTGGAAGGAAACAATGTGGCAGAAAACGCTGTACAACCAGAAGAGGAGACCGGACCCTGAGGAAGATTGTGGAGAAGGACCGATTCCAGACCTTGGGGAACCTGAGGAAGCAGTGGACTGAGTCTGGTGTGGAAACATCCAGAGCCACCGTGCACAGGCGTGTGCAGGAAATGGGCTACAGGTGCCGCATTCCCCAGGTAAAGCCACTTTTGAACCATAAACAGCGGCAGAAGCGCCTGACCTGGGCTACAGAGAAGCAGCACTGGACTGTTGCTAAGTGGTCCCAAGTACTTTTTTCTGATGAAAGCAAATTTTGCATGTCATTCAGAAATCAAGATGCCAGAGTCTGGAGGAAGACTGGGGAGAAGGAAATGCCAAAATGCCTGAAGTCCAGTGTCAAGTACCCACAGTCAGTGATGGTGTGGGGTGCCATGTCAGCTGCTGGTGTTGGTCCACTGTGTTTCATCAAGGGCAGGGTCAATGCTTTATGGTGATGAAGATTTCATTTTTTCAGCACGACCTGGCACCTGCTCACAGTGCCAAAACCACTGGTAAATGGTTTACTGACCATGGTATTACTGTGCTCAATTGGCCTGCCAACTCTCCTGACCTGAACCCCATAGAGAATCTGTGGGATATTGTGAAGAGAAAGTTGAGAGACGCAAGACCCAACACTCTGGATGAGCTTAAGGCCGCTATTGAAGCATCCTGGGCCTCCATAACATCTCAGCAGTGTCACAGGCTGATTGCCTCCATGCCACGCCGCATTGAAGCAGTCATTTCTGCCAAAGGATTCCCGACCAAGTATTGAGTGCATAACTGAACATTATTATTTGATGGTTTTTTTGTTTGTTATTAAAAAACACTTTTATTTGATTGGATGGGTGAAATATGCTAATTTATTGAGACAGGTTTTTTGGGTTATCAGGAGTTGTATGCCAAAATCATCAGTATTAAAACAATAAAAGACCTGACAAATTTCAGTTGGTGGATAATGAATCTATAATATATGAAAGTTTAATTGTAATCATTACATTATGGTAAATAATGAAATTTAACACTATATGCTAATTTTTTGAGAAGGACCTGTACATACTGCTGTACTTTAATCTGCCTTAGAGCAGATAAGTAGGCCTGCGCAGGAGCGCAATGCCGAGGAGACTGTGTGGATGACTTAGGGACGCGTCATCCACAAGAAGGAGGACGGCATCGAAAGAAGAAAGGAGGCACCAGATAAAGAAGAGCAACATCTCTCATTCCGGACCGCCCCATAGGTGAGTATAACAAGAGCTCTTTATGTTGTCTTGTAGGTCGGATCGGGGCTTATTTACAGCATTATAGAATGCAGGTATCGGTCAATCCTGGTGACAGGTTCGCTTTATTAGTGTTAGAAAGTTGCCCTGTTGCCGTACTGAAAGTGCTGCTTCTAGGAGAAAATTAACTTTATTCTTCCTGGGAGCTGCTGACTTTCAGTCATACAGGTGTGCAGCTACAGTCACTGTTCACATCTGTGCAGATGCTTGAAGAAACAGCCGCATTCAAGATATGGGTTTTCAAATGCATAATATAGATGAAATTTATGGAAATCACCACAGTAGTACTAAAGTGTCGAGGTAACATTTCGATCTCGTGATGGGTCTGTTGGGGGTCGAGTTCCCGCCTCTGCACAGGGGGAATCTCGGGCCATCTCCCATTCTTCTCCTGCCGCAGTGGAGCCTGTTCAGCGGAGACGTCGGTCCCAGTGTCTCGCTCAGTCTGACTCTGTGCAAAGGGTTACTGCTGCTTTTCCAGCTTCTGCCATTGAAGCCAGTGTTGGGCAGCGGCGAGCAGATGCTTTTGGGACTAAGTCCTGCTTTTCCCCTTCTGAGCATGCCCAGGGTAAGATCTCTAATTGGAGATCGAGGGTCACATGCTTAGATACTGCAGCAAAACCCATTGGTTCTCCAGGAAGGTCCTGTAGTTCCTCAGGCTCTGTGGCAGCCTCTCATTGGTCCTTCTAGGAAGGTACTGTACGTGCTGCAGCTATATAAGGTTCGCATGGCTGCACTGCCATGCGCTAGTATCAATGCATGACATGAAATTTGCGCCAGTGTGGTCACGCTTGTGTATATTCAGGGACCCGGCTGAAATAAGCCACTAGAATACCGGCACCTCTGGTGAGGAGATTGTGTGTTTAGTTTCAGGGCCCCGACTGAAATAAGCCACTAGAATACCGGCTCCTCCGGTGAGGAGATTGTATGTTTGCCTCCTGGACTGCATGACCACAAGCTGCTATCTGCTCAGCAGTTACTGTATATTCCTGTGGAGTTTAACAGGACACAGTCCTTTCTTTATAGCGACTCTGTGAAGCAACAGAGTTCGCTTCTACCGCCATATTGTGCATCTCTATATTTACTCGGTGTGTTCCGCCAGCCCTAACAGGGTCTTTATCAAACCTCACTTTTAGGTAGAAGTAAATAGGAGAGGAAGACACCGCGAAGAGAGTTGTAGAGGCTCCTAGAAAGAGCTATAGGTATAGAGTACAGGGGTCTGGTAAGGCACAGGGAGCGAATGCGATCCCAGTGAGAGCTGCGGGTACGGAGTGTGGGGATGCCTGTGGTGGTGCCTTACCGGACCCCTGTACTCTATACCTATAGCTCTTTCTAGGAGCCTCTACAACTCCCTTCGCGGTGTCTTTCTCTCCCATTTACTTCTACCTTAAAGTGAGGTTTGATAAAGACTAGTGATGAGCGAATATACTCGTTACTCGAGATTTCTTGAGCATGCTCGGGGGTCCTCCAAGAATTTTTTAGTGCTCGGTGATTTCGTTTTTCTCCTTCGCCTCATTGGGGGACACAGGACTGTGGGTGTATGCTTCTGCCGCCAGGAGGCTGACACTAAGTAAACTTAAAAAAAAAAAGTTAGCTCCTCCTCCGTCGTATACACCCTGACACTGGCTACCGGAGAATCCAGTTTATGCTTAGTGTCTCAAGGAGGCACACCTCTGAGTCCTGTTCCTTTGGACTCCATTTTCAATACTATGAATTGAAGGGGCGACGGATCCTTTTGAGGGTCCGATCTCCCCAAACCATTAACGGGCAAGCACGTGTGATCCCATATCCACGTATCCTTTCCCGCTACGTGGGATTCTTCCCCGGACTTGGCCCTGACCACCCTAAGGTATTTAGACCCTGGGCTGTACAGGTGCCTTTAGATGTCCATGTTTCCCTTCTGATTCCTACACCCCTGCTCTGCTGCGGTGATAGATAGGGTGGTGGACGGTCCCTCTCCTTATCCTGGGCAGATAATGGAGATAGGGTTCCTGCACTGTCTTTTTTGCTTCCCCCCTCGCTGGATGCTCTCTGGGGGGGCTCCGGACAGGGAGCTCTATCTATAGGTTTTTGTTTTTACCTGACGCTGCTGGCATCTTGCGTCGGCAGGGGCTCTGCAGTGTTGCGGTACTTCAGGGTCCGTCGCCTGCGCCGTGTTCTGTGGTTGGGCTGTCGGCGCTGCGGTGCCGCCGACGCCATTTTCCTTTTTCGGCGGCCGGTTTTGCGGCGCTGTGGGGCGGCGCCACGGCGCTGTATGCGGGCGGCGCTGCGATGCGGCTGGTGCTGCGTTGCGGCTGGCGCCGCGGCGCTATGCTGTGGCCGGCGCCGCGGTCGTTTCCAGATGCGGCCAGGTCTCCAGCAAGCATGGGGACAACTTCCGGGCCGCTCAGGGCCCTGGCTTCCGCCCAGCAGGCCGCGCAGTTAGGCTCCTCCCCTTCCGGCGCGTCCACTTCCAGTTCCGCCTTTCCTCTCTCGGGGAAAAAATTGAGGTCCCGGCTTCAGGCCTACTATAGGCCGCAGCGCAGTATGGCGGTCCCGCCCCCTGAAATCGGCTGAGGATAAAAGCAGCATCTTTTTGCTCCGCAGCGTGCGTCCGGATCCGTCGCTACAATCGTGGGGACACAGAACTGGGGTAAGTGCTTCTCCCCCCAGTCTTGGTCAGAGTCTTTAACAAAGGCTTTTCAAGAAAGTGATTTGTCAGCAGAATTGGCAGAAATGTCATCTCAGATAGCACTGGCTGGTAGTTATCTGATTAATGCATCCTCAGATGCTGCAGATTGTGCCTCTGCAGCTGCGGCTAATGCTATTGCTATTAGAAGGGCTCTCTGGTTAAGAACCTGGCGTGCTGACTCTACCTCTAAAAAATCGCTTACAACTCTACCGTATCAGGGAGGTCGCTTGTTCGTTGAAAAACTGGATTAGCTGATTTCGGATTCCACAAGAGGGAAGAGTAAGTTTCTTCCTCAGTAGAGGATTAGACAGCCTTTTCGCCGCCAATTTCAAGCTTGTTTCAGACCCTTTCGCAATGCTAGATGGGCCCCAGCGTCAAGTTCTGCTGCGCAGGGTCGACCCAATCAGGACCGTGACGTTCGGATCCCTTATTCGGCCAACTAGGGGGGAAGAATGCGTTCCCAGTCAACTAGATCCAGAGGATCTAGGACTCAAAGGTTTTCGGCCAAGTGACTGGAGGCCTCCTCGGAGTACCTCCAACAGAGTAGGCGGACGTCTACTTTTGTTTCGCCAGGTCTGGCTTCAAGTAATCCATGACCGGTGGGTGGGAGAGCTCGTATCTTCAGGTTACAAGATAGAGCTGGTCCGTCTACCTCCTCCCCGGTTCTTCCCATCCCGTCTTCCCAGGTCCGAGTCCCTCCGACAAGACCTGTACAATTCCATAGAGTCCCTTCGTCTCAGCGGAGTAATTTCTCCTGTTCCAAGGGAGGAAAGGTTTCAGGGCTTTTACTCCAATCTTTTTGTAGTACCCAAAAAGGACGGAACGGCAAGGCCTATCCTAGATCTAAAACTTTTAAACAGGTTTGTCCGCGTTCGTCACTTTCGGATGGAATCGCTCCGGTTAGTCATCGGCTCACTAGAAAAGGGAGAGTTCTTGGCTTCGATCGACATTCAGGACACCTATCTACATATTCCCATTTTTCCTCCTCATTAAAGTTTTCTCCGGTTTGCCTTAAACAATCTGCACTTCTAGTTCACGGCTTTACCCTTCGGGCGGCCTCCGCTCCCAGGGTGTTCACAAAAGTCATGGCAACTGTGGTGTCCATTCTGCACTCCCGGGGCATAGTTGTCTTGCCTTACCTAGACGATCTGCTGATCAAAGGTTCGACTTTTCAATCTTGCAGGGAGAATGTCGGCTTCACTCTAGACACCCTTTCTCGTCTAGGCTGGCTAATAAATTTAAGGAAGTCATCCCTTCAACCATCTCCGAGGATCTCATTTCTAGGCATGATCTTCGACACCTCTCATGCCCTATCAATCCCCCCCCAGGACAAGGTCCTTGCCCTTCAGCGGGAAGTGAGGAAGCTTCAGCAACCGCACTCTCACACGATCCGGTCCTGCATGAGGGTCTTAGGAAAGATGGTTGCAACTATAGAGGCAGTTCCATTTGCGCAGCTTCATCTTCATCCTCTCCAACAAGCAATCCTAGCAGTGTGGAACAGAAATCCACTCTCCCTCAACCGCAGATTTCGGTTGTCTCTCCAGGTCAGGCAGGCCCTCTCTTGGTGGCTAAACAGCTCATCACTTCTCATGGGGAAGCCCTTTCCCCCAACCAATTGGCTAGTGGTCACAACAGATGCCAGTCTCCTGGGTTGGGGAGCAGTATTCTTTCACCACACAGCACAGGGGTGCTGGTCTCCTCTGGAATCAGCCCTCCCCCTCAATCTCTTGGAGATTCGAGCAGTTCGGCTAGCCTTGCAACATTTCCACCATCTTCTGGTGGGTCGCCCTGTCCGAATTCAATCGGACAACGCCACAGCTGTGGCATACATAAATCACCAGGGGGGCACCCGCAGCAAGGCAGCCATGCAGGAAGTAAAACAGATACTGTTCTGGGCAGAGAGAAATCACTCTGTGATTTCGGCAGTCCACATTCTGGGCGAAGAAAACTGGGCGGCAGATTTCCTAAGCCGTCAGGGTCTATCTTCCGGAGAATGGTCTTTCCATCCCGAGGTATTTCTGCAGATATGCCATCGTTGGGGGACTCCGGACGTGGATCTAATGGCGTCCAGGGGCAATGCCAAGGTGCCCAGATTTGTCTCTCGGTACCGAGATCCACAGGCAATCACGGTAGATGCGCTAGTATTGTCCTGGAACCAATTTCGTTTCTCTTATCTGTTCCCGCCTCTGGCACTGCTCCCGAGGGTAATCAAGAAAATCAAGTCAGAGAGAGTACCTGCTATTCTGATCGCCCCGGATTGGCCACGACGGACCTGGTATGCAGACCTGGTACAGCTTCTCGTCGGGGTTCCATGGCGGCTCCCCGATCGGCCAGATCTTCTATCTCAAGGGCCGATCTACCACCAGAACTCAGGGGTCCTACGTTTGACGGCCTGGCCGTTGAATCTTGGGTTTTAACTCGGGCAGGGTTCTCCCAAGAGGTAGCAAATACCATGATCAGTGCGCGTAAGACTGTTTCGGCCAGAATCTACCATCACACTTGGAAAGTTTTCCTTTCTTGGTGTAGAGAGCGCGGACTGCCTCCTCTGCGTTTTTCTGTCCCAAACATTCTAGCCTTTCTTCAAGCAGGCCTGGATTCCGGGCTTGCGCCAAGTACTCTTAAAAGGCAGATCTCGGCCTTATCAGTCCTTTTTCAGTGCAGGATTGCTACTAATCATCAGGTCAAGACTTTTTTCCAGGGTGTCGCTCATAAGGTCCCTCCTTATAAAACTCCGTTGGAAGCTTGGGACCTTAATTTGGTCTTAAGGGCCTTGCAGGAGGCTCCCTTTGAGCCTCTTCAGGATATTTCCTTAACCCTCCTGTCTTGGAAGGTCATATTTTTAGTGGCCATAACCTCCATAAGGCGGGTATCAGAGCTGGCAGCTCTCTCCTGTCGTACCCCCTTTTTGCGTTTTCATCAGGACAAGGTAGTGCTCAGACCAGCACCCTCTTTTTTGCCGAAGGTGGTTTCCTTATTCCACATTAATGAGGATATTGTTCTACCCTCTTTTTGTCCGGCGCCTACGCACCGTGTAGAAAAAGCTCTCCATACGTTGGATCTGGTGAGAGCACTGAGGAGGTACATTGCCCGAACGGCTTCGTTTCGCCAGACAGATGCTCTGTTTGTCCTTCCGGAAGGTCGCAGGAAGGGTTGTGCGGCCTCAAAATCCACCCTGGCCAGGTGGACACGGGCGACCATCCAGGAGGCCTATCGCACCAAGGGCATGATGGTTCCGGCTGGAATCAAGGCTCATTCCACTAGAGCAGTGGGGGCTTCCTGGGCCATTCGGCACCAGGCCTCAGCAGAACAGGTTTGCAAGGCTGCGACCTGGTCTAGTTTGCATACTTTTGTCAAACATTATAATGTCCGCTCCCAGATCTCTGCAGATGCAAGTCTGGATAGAAGGATTCTTCAAGTGGCGGTGGCGCACTTATAGAGAATCATTATCCGGATAATTATTACTGGTGAGTTAAATTCCCTCCCAGGGACTGCTTTAGGACATCCCACAGTCCTGTGTCCCCCAATGAGGTGAAGGAGAAATAGGGATTTTTGTGTTACTCACCGTAAAATCCTTTTCTCCGAGACGCTCATTGGGGGACAGCTCCCTCCCTGGTAGCCTGTTGGCTGCTTTGGCTGTATCTGATTTTGTTAGTCAGTAGGATCTTTTCTAGACATAAGTTTTCTGTATTTATGCTGTTATATCATTTCTTGTTTGTTTTTTTGTTCTCCTACTGCTTTTGCACCAAACTGGATTCTCCGGTAGCCAGTGTCATGGTGTATACGACGGAGGAGGAGCTAACTTTTTTTTTAAGTTTACTTAGTGTCAGCCTCCTGGCGGCAGAAGCATACACCCACAGTCCTGTGTCCCCCAATGAGCGTCTCGGAGAAAAGGATTTTATGGTAACACAAAAATACCTATTTCTTGCCGCAGCTGAATGATTTACATTTGTTAGCCAGCATAAGTACATGTGGGGGTTGCCGGGTCGCTAGGGAATCCCCACATGTACTTATGCTGGCTAACAGATGTAAATCATTCAGCTGCGGCAAGAAAAACTAAATCTGCGAGCACTAAAAAATACTCGGAAGGACCCCCGAGCGTGCTGAGAAATCTCGAGTAACAAGTATATTCGCTCATTTACTATATAATTGTCTATGGGTAACTTCCGTCTGTCCTTCTGCCTGTCTGTCTGGCTCGGATATTCATTGGTCGCGGCTTCTGTCTGTCATGGAAATGCAAGTCGCTGATTGATCTCGCCAGCTGCCTGTCATGGCTGCCGCGACCAATCAGCGACGGCCACAGTCCGATTAGTCCCTCCCTACTCCCTGCAGTCAGCGCCCGCTCCATACTCCCCTCCAGTCACCGCTCACACAGGGTTAATGCCAGCAGTATGATGCGCGGGTAACTCACTCCGTTACCGCCGCTATTAACCCTGTGTGACCAAGTTTTTACTATTGATGCTGCCTATGCAGCATCAATAGTAAAAATATCTAATGTTATAAATAATAATAATAATTAAAAAAACGTTTTTCTCACCCTTCGACGTGCGCCCTCTCCTCGCCAGTGCAAGCGGCAGGTTCCGGTGCCAAAGATGCTATGCGAGAAGGACCTGCCATGACATCACAGTCATGTGACCGTGACGTCATCACAGGTCCTACGCTCATACCAACCCTGGGACCGGAAGCAGCCGCGTGCACCGCACACAAGCGCCAGGGCCCCTCGGAAGGTGAGTATATGTTTATTTTTTATTTTAAGTCTTTTTTAACCTGTTACATTCGTGGCTGGGCAATATACTACATGGCTGGGCAATATACTATGTGACTGGGCAATATACTACGTGACTGGGCAATATACTACGTGGTTGGGCAATATACTACGCGAGCTGTGCAATATACTACATGGACATGCATAATCTAGAATACCTGATGAGTTAGAATCGGGCCACCATCTAGTCACTAATAAAGACCCATCATGGGGTCGAAACGTTACTTTAACATTTTAGTATTACTGTGGTGATTTCAATAAATTTCATCTATATTATGCATTTGAAAATCCATATCTTGAGTGCAGCTGTTTCTTCAAGCATATGATTCTACTGGATCCATTCCAGGTTCAGCCTGCACCTGCCCTAATTCTCAGAGTGCACGCCATTTTCCTACAATAATCACATCTGTGCAGAGGCGGCTGTCAAAGTGCTGGACGTGCTTGCAGCCTTCAATCACAGTGCTGTGAGTGGTGACTGTAACTGTAGCTGCATCGACACTCCTGTATGACTGAAAGTCGACGGCTCCCGAGATTAATACATTTATTTTCTCTATGTTGTTGTGCTTTCAGTACAGTGGCTGGGCAACTTTCTAACACTCTTAAGGGGAACGTGTCATCAAAATTTATTTTCAACAATTAAAGAAATGTAACTTAACTTATTCTTCATATTTTATACCAATAAAAAAAATAAGTTAAAAAGTTTTACATTATATCTTGAATGCTGCAGCCAGGATCATATTCCTCACCAACCATTACACCGATGCCTCTACCTTGTGAACCTCCCACTCCCGTTTCCAAAACTTCTCAAGTGCTGCGCCAATTCTTTGTAATGCACTATCCAGGATAATTCGATTAATCCCCACAGTTTTAAGCGTGCCTTAAAATCGCATTTCTTCAGACTGGCCTACCGCCTCAACTCATTTATTTATCTATCCCTGTGTTGCCCATTCAAAATTTTCACCTTAACCAGGTTCCTCGCATCATGTTCTTATACGCTTTATGCAGTTAATATCCCTCTGTGTCTGTAGTTTTACATATTCTGGCTGATAACCGGTTCATGCAGCATTATATGAACCTCCAATTTCTTACACTATGGCTGGTCCGAACAATGAAAGCAATTATTACATTTTCCACTTTTAAACACTAGAGGGAGCAGTTGCTGAAATTTTCCATGAAAACTTAGTGTAGTCCTAGCTCTCATTACGACTGCAGTAAAAGTGGGCTGGATCTGCTCACATGCATGCTTGCATTATCTCCTTTCCTTCCATTTTGGTTGTTTGTAAAAAAAATAACAGGATGAAAATTAGGATCACAATGCGGAGTATAAAGTATAAATAGCGTTTAAGGAGTATAAAGATCTCAATAGGAAATGTAAAAAAGAAATCAAGCTGCAAACATAAACAAAGAAACAAATCACCAGCAACATTAAAATAAATCCCCCAAAATTTTGGAAACTCATCAATCCCAAAAAGGAAAAAAAAATGGATAGTATAAAAAGATGCTTATAACAAGATAATTATAGAGGACAAAGAAAAGGCTGAGATATTAAACAGACACTTTTTATCTTTGCTCACCAGGGATCATTCAACAAGTCAAAAATCAAAGTTCACTGTGAAAAACCATACCTCCCAGTCCCGCCTGATGGCATTAATATGTTGAGGGAGGAGTCACACAGTACAGTCTGCTCCCTTTAACGAACGTGACGCTTCGCACCCCCTGGGGATACTTAATGTCACTTGGCACAATTTTTACACAGACACGCCTATCAACGCAAGCACAGCAGGGCACGGAGAGTAAAGGTACTGTTACACTAAACAACTTACCAACCATCACGACCAGCGATACGACCTGGCCGTGATCGTTGGTCGTTGTGTGGTCGCTGGGGAGCTGTCACACAGACAGCTCTCTCCAGCGACCAACGATCCGGGGAACGACTTCGGCATCATTGAAACTGTGTTCAACGATGCCGAAGTCCCTGGGTAACCAGGGTAAACATCGGGTTACTAAGTGCAGGGGCCGCGCTTAGTAACCCGATATTTATCCTGGTTACAATTGTAAAAGTAAAAAAAAACAAAAAAAACACTACAGTGCGGGAAGCTGACGGCGGGGGACGTGACAGACATCGGAATGTGAGTATGTAGTGTTTGTTTGTTTTTTTAACTTTTACAATGGTAACCAGGGTAAATATCGGGTTACTAAGCGCGGCCCTACTCCTAGTAACCCGATATTTACCCTGGTTACAAGTGAACACATCGCTGGATCGGCGTCACACACGCTGATCCAGCGATGACAGCGGGTGATCAGCGACCAAAAAAAGGTCCTGATCATTCCCCAGCGACCAACGATCTCCCAGCAGGGGCCTGATCATTGGTCGCTGTCACACATAACGAGATCGTTAGCAGGATCGTTGCTACGTCACAAAAAGCGTGACGTTGCAACGATATTGTTAACGATCTCGTTATGTGTGAAGGTACCTTAAGTGAGGATGGCCCACGCATCTCCTGTCGTGGTACAACAATCTCTCACATCCCTGAAAGGTTGAGAGACCCTTTCACTTACACCAGTGAAACAGAGCCTTGCCAGCTCTATAGGATCACCACCAGTTCTTCCTAAGATACAAGTCCAATCCATTAAGGGGATTATATCTGGCCAGAAACCAGCCCCGGTAGCGTGCGATGTTAAACTGAGAAACCAGACGTGTTTTGTGGATCGACATAAAAGAGCAGCCCAAGGTTAAGTTATATATTTAATCGCCTTAAGGGCACACTAGAGAAAACACTATATATAGAATAGATATACATGTACAATGGTCAGATATGCAAATACAGGTGGTATTACAACAAGTATACTCAGATGATACACAAGTCACCATCATGTTAGGCCTTGAATCTGGCAGCCACATGGGAGGTGTGGGGGTGCCAGCCTTTTCCAGTTTCTTCCAACACAATACATGGTGTGACCTCCCTTAGAGAATAACAAAGGGCCAAGCCTAAAGGTACCATCAGATTTAGTGACGCTGCAGCGATATAGACAACGATGCCGATCGCTGCAGCGTCGCTGTTTAGGTCGCTAGGAGACGTCAAACACCGGCAACGCAGAACGATGCAGGAGCGATCCAGTGACGTACTTATCGTTCTCGCTGATTGTTCGCTCCATGAAGAAACATTGCAGGCATCATTGCTTTTGCTGTCAAACAGGACGAATCACGCCGACCTGACGACCAAATAAAGTTCCAGACTTTCAGCAATGACCAGCGATGGCACAGCAGGATCCTGATCGCTGCTGTGTGTCAAACACAACGAGATCGCTATCCAGGACGCTGCAACGTCACGGATCGCTGTCGTTCTCGTTGGAAAGTTGCTCAGTGTGAGCAATATGAGCACTTAACCCCTTGTTTGTTCACCCCCTCACCCAGGATGGTCCTAATTTCCCTCCCTTTGGCTCTGGTAGTTGAAACTCCAAAACCTATAAAGGAATATAACTTCTCAATGGAAAGTCATGGAGGCGGTTTTGGTGCCATCAGATTTGTCCGGACCCCAGTTACAATTGGAGACCAAACACGGCTTTGCTTCCTGGCTACTACTAGCTGTCCTATGTAAGTCCCTACTCCGGGGTGTTAGAACAGTTTGATACCCCGGCAGGCGTTCGGCCCGTTCTCAAGTTCTCAAAAATGTAACTGGTATACAGCTAGAAAGTATGATATCTCCATCATTCCTTATGAAATTATGGCTCCCATTTGTCTGGAGGGGATTTGTTTGAAGCAGTTAAACAGCTTGGACTCCCAGCAGGGTTCGTTGTGGCTGGAAGGCCTTGGTACAAGCTAAGCTGCCTAGAGGTGTGAGTTTTTCTGCAGTGGGGAAAAAAGTATTTAGTCAGCCACCAATTGTGCAAGTTCTCCCACGATTGACCTCTGTCATTGCCAACAAAGGATATAACACAATATAACAAAATATTGAGATGAACTTTTGTTAAATGACCAAATACTTATTTTCCACCATAATTTGAAAAATAAAGACAAAATCAGACAAGGTGATTTTCTGGATTTGTTTTTTTCATTTTGACTCTTATAGTTGTGGTCGACCTATGATGTCAATTACAGGCCTCTCTCATATTTTTAAGTGGGTGAACTTGCACAATTGGTGGCTGACTATACTTATTTTCCCTACTGTGTATATATATATATATATATATATATATATATATATATATATATATATACTCATACACAAAATCATCTACCAGTACACAAAACTGTAAGTGAATAGCGATTATACCACAAAATCATTCAAAATTATTCCTATATTTTATCCTGTGAAACTACACATGACATCCTGAATTAGGTGCAAAGGATGAACAAAATCATCAAGTAATGTTTTATTTAATAATATAAGTAATTTACTCCAATAAAACCTTTATTAGATGATAATATTTATTGCAAATCACCATTTACATTATTATATGCATCATTTCATTAATTCATTAGGTTCACATTTATGCCTTCACCCAACATATATTTTGTGGCAGGGGCTATATCTTGCTAAAGTATAGCATTTTCCCACCACCAAAACTTTTACTGTAATTTTTAAGAACGCAAAAATGGCTCATGTGATCACAGCCTTAGGCTTCATTTAGAATTCAGTGACTTTCCAAAGTGTCATCAGTATTTTTTATCCAATTTTCATCAGTGGGTCGGATTTTACTATCAGAATTTTTCATCAGTGATTTTCACATATGACAACGCTTCTCCCATACATTGCAATGTTAAGACGCCATCCATGTGATGTCTACGATTTTCACATAGACTTGTCTTGATAATGTTAATCTGTGACTTGAATCATAAATTTATATGTCGCCATGATTTTTTGGACATGTGAACAGCTCCATAGACTGAAATGAGTACATGTTCTATTAGATTCTAGTTCATCGTAAAAAAAAATTCAGGAAAAAAAAAGCGTCTTTCTCCAGTTCAGTGTGTTTATGGTGATAAAAAAAATCCACTTTTTTTATCACTTACATGGTGAAATTTATTTTTGAAATTTGGGGGAAAAAATTTGACTGTCACTGTTTTCCGAGACCTCTAACATTTTCAATTTATAGTCGATGGAGCTATGTGACAGCTTGTTTTTTGCTTCCGGAGATGACTTTTTATCATCATTATTATTTTGTGGTAGATACAATGTTTTGATCGCCTCTTATTGCATTTTTCCTGTGACCGAAAAGATGCAATTTTGGTGCTTTTATTAAACAAAACGGGTTTATTAATTTTATATTTTGATAGATCGTACTTTTATGGATGTGGACATACCATATGTGTATTGTTTACATTTTTTATTTCTTCATTTTTAATAGGAAAAAAGAGACTTATGTTTTTTTTACTTTTTTAAAAATGTTTTTTAACATTCTCACTGTATTTTATGGTCGTCTTAAGGGACTTAAACCTGCAATTGTCTAATTGCTTGAACTATATACATATATACCACAGTATTGCTGCATATATCAAAAATCATGATCTCCTATGCACTCCAGCCATGGAGCTCAGTCATGACCGGCATGGAGGTCTTCAGCAGACCCTAGGCTGTCATAGCATTCAGCGCCACACGTTCCACACTCCTATCTCCATCAGAACAAACGACAAATGATACCAAGGCTACAATGATGATGTGGCGGCCATTGATCACAATATTGTAAATAGAAAAGTTTGGGGACTGATTGGGATCAGCAATGAAGAAACATTGATAAACCTAAGATAAAAACAAAATGAGCAAACAATCTGTAGTAAGTAAATAATACAGGGGACTTAGTTATCAATGTTTTGAACAAAAAACGTAAAAGCCATCGCACCGTAACAAGGTGAACCCAAATCAGACCAACTGTTCCGACTCAGGTCCACCTTGTCGAGGTGGGATGACTTTTACGCTATCTCTATTCATAATTGCCTGCAGCTTTTTAGTAGGGTTATATTGAGGTTATATGATAGTTGTGGTCACCAATCATTTTATTGTGACCATTTGTTTGACCAAAAGTCTCTTAAGAACCTTAACAAAATGATCTTAGGTTGTTTGGCTTTACTAAAAATTGGTAACAAAAAAAAATAGAGCCTAAGAAAACAATTTCTTCATGAGACTACTCTACTGGCTGAACACTCCACTAATCTTAGATTCTGCCCCCCTTGATGTCACCAGCCGCTGGGTAG
The DNA here is from genome assembly GCF_032444005.1 of Ranitomeya imitator. Taxonomy (NCBI): domain Eukaryota; kingdom Metazoa; phylum Chordata; class Amphibia; order Anura; family Dendrobatidae; genus Ranitomeya; species Ranitomeya imitator. The sequence continues at coordinate 12,955,059 of NC_091285.1, read as the reverse complement.
ATTTCTTCTAGGACGATGGTTTCTCACAGTTGCTCCCCAATATCTTTATAGAATCTCCACATACATATAACACAGCATGTAGAGGCTCGGAGAAGGCGGCAGTGAAGGTGTGTAAGTGTCTGATGGGGTCACACAGCTCATAAAAGGACAACTGCCCGGCCTCATAATCCAGACATATCCTGACCCGATCACTGGAGATCTTGTGAGGTAATGGGATCTTATTATTGTCATGTCTCACTTCACAATATTTAATATAGAGCAACCGCAATCCATACAAACCCCAGGACTTCTTATCATTTCCAATGAATGACAGAGGCCCCCTCCTGTCTATACTGCGATAACACATCCCTATACACCAATTATCTCTTGGGTCCATTGACAAGCTTATTCCTGACCAACTGATCTCCACATCCCAGTAATGTCGTCCTGAGGTAAATCTCCTCCCGCTCATCACCTGATTATACAGGAATCTCTCTGCTGTTTCTGGACGATTCTGTGTTATTCTTGTCCAGGTCGCAGTTTTCAGGTCGTCTGATATACGGAGATTATTAGCAGCCGTGTTTACATACAGGAATATGTCTGCAGGACCCTCCCCATAGATCCCTACCGAATTTCTAGGCATTACTTTGACCACACCACTTCTAATATTCACTATTGCATCGTCAATCCCATATTTTATACCTAATAAAGATAAATCTTGTATATAACTGGCCACAGATGGGGCCCTGGAGGCTTGTGGTCTCATTTCTTGTGGTTGTGTGGGTGCAATAGTTTGTAGATAAGTCACTATATCAGAGAAACCTGCAAGAAATGTCCCTGTAACTGCATCCACATTATGTGTCTTATCCACACCTCCATCATTTCCCCCCATGTCCTCATCACGTATATCATGCCTCCATGTGTCCTCATCACCTCCATCATGTCCTCCTGTGTCCTCGTCACCTCCATCATGTCCTCCTGTGTCCTCATCACCTCCATCATGTCCCCCTGTGTCCTCATCACCTCCATCATGTCCCCCTGTGTCCTCATCACCTCCATCATGTCCTCCTGTGTCCTCATCACCTCCATCATGTCCTCCTGTGTCCTCATCACCTTCCTCCTCAGGATCACACAAGTCACCGGTGTCTGGATGCTGTAAGACAGTGAGTGGATCCGTCATGTTACACAGCTCCTCAATGTGCCTCATCTTCCTGGACAGCTCGTCCTTCTTTATTTCCAGCTTCTGGATCACATCAGACAGTGACATTAATTCTTCCTCTTCCCGCCTGGAGAGGTCACTCAGAGCTTCTTCTCCAGGTCGTCCACCCGTCTCCTGAATTCTGTAAACAGGGCAGTGACTCTCTTGGCTTCTCCAGATGCTTTTTCTTGAGCTTTTCTCCTCTGCTCCTCCAGATGCTGGACTCTTTTCTTAGTTTTCTCTTTCTTTGTGATTATTTTCTGCAAAATAATTCTCAATTTCTTCTTTATTTTCCTTGAGGCCTCATCCAAAATCTCTACCTGATGGCCACGATGTTCTCCTGCTGTACAATAAACACAGATACAAGCAGCGTCCTCAGTGCAGTAATATTCCAGGATCTTCTTATGGACAGAACATTTCCTGGTCTCCAGAGAAGTGCTGGGCTCAGTGAGGACGTGTTCTGCTCCTTTACTGTGAACTCTCAGGTGTTGATCACACAGAGAAGCCTCACAGTGTAGACAGGATCTAACAGCAGGTACCGGAGAGTGAATACAGTAAGTGCAGCAGATCCCGGTGATCTCCTCCTGATGTGGATGAGTAGACCGGAAATTCTCCACTACATTACACAGAGTTATGTTCCTCATCAGTGTCGGCCGCTTTGGAAACTCTTCTCTACATTCAGGACAGGAATAATCTCCAGATCCGTCCTGTGTATTCAGGACCCGATCAATACAGACCCGGCAGAAGTTGTGTCCACATCTCAGGGTTACAGGATCTGTATACAGGGTCAGACAGATGGAACATTCCAGCTCTTCTCTCAGAATAGCAGACGCCATGGTTTCAGGATTTACAAGAAAGGAAACTGAAAATGTATGTTATAGGGCGTGTTCCCTGAAATATGACATTGCACAACCTGTCGCTGAAAGTATTAACTCCATAATCTGCAAGATGGGAACAGAACATATAGAAGTTTGTTTTAAATAGCAACTATATACTGTGGGGAAAATAAGTATTGGACACACTGTCGATTTTCCAAGTTTTCCCACGTATAAAGAATGGAGAGGTCTGCAATTTTTATCGTAGGCACACTTCACCTGTGAGACAGAAACTAAAAATAAGAATCAGAAAATCACATTGCATGATTTTTAACCAAATCCATTTGCATTTTATTACATGAAATAAGTATTTGATCACCAACCAACCAGCAAGAATTCTGCCTCTCACAGACCTATTAGCTTTTCTTTAAGAAGCCTCCTACTGTGCACTCATTACCTTTATTAATTGCACGTGGTTTAACTTGTTACCTGTATAAAAGACACCTGTCCACACACTCAATCACTCTACACCCTCTCCACCATGGCCGAGGCCAAAGAGCTGTCTGAGAACACAGGGGAAAAAATTGTAGACCTGCACAAGGCTGGGATGGGCTACAAGACACAAGGCAAGCAGCTTGGTGAGAAGGTAACAACTATTGGGCCAATGATTAGAAAATGGAAGAAACAAGATGACTGTCAATCTTCCTTGGTCTGGGATTCCATGCAAGATCTCACCTTGTAGGATAAGGAGGATTCTGAGAAAGATCAGGAATCAGCAAAGAACTACATAGGAGGACCTGGTCAGAGACCTGAAGAAAGTTGGGACCACAGTCTCAAACTTTACCATTAGTGACACACTACACCATCATGGATTAAAATCTTGCAGGGCATGCAAGGTCCCCCTGATCACACCAGCACTTATCCAGGCCCATTTGGATTTTGCAAATTACTATCGGGATATTCCAGAGGAGGCATCACGTAAGGTCATGTGGTCAGATGACTCCAAAATAGAACTTTTGGTATCAACTCCACTTGCCGTGTTTGGAGAAAGAAGACGGATGAGTACAACTGCAAGAACACTATCCCAACCATGAAGCATGGTGGGGGAAACATCAAACTTTGAGGGTCCTTTTCTCCAAATGGGACAGGACAACTGCACCATATTGAAAGGAGAATGGATGGGGTCATGTATTGTGAGATTTTAGCCAACTACCTCCTTCCCTCCTCAGTAAGAGCATTGAAGATGGGTCATAGCTGGTTCTTCCAGAATCACAATGACCCAAAACACACACCGAGGGCAACTACGAAGTGGCTCCGTAAGAAGCATCATAAGGTCCTCTAGTGACCTAGCCAGTCTCCAGACCTGAACCCAATAAAAAATCGTGGTGGGAGCTGAAACTCAATGTTGCCCAGCGACGGCCCCGAAACCTGAAAGATCTGGAGAAGATCTGTATGGAGGAGGGGGCCAATATCCCTGCTGCACTGTATGCAAACCTGGTCAAGAACTACAGGAAACATCTGACCTCTGTAACTGCAAACAAAGGTTTCTGGACCAAATATTAAGTTCTGTTTTTCTATTGTACAAATAATTAATTTGCATTTTATTGCATGAAATATGTAAAAATCATACACTGTGATTTTCTGGATTTTTCTTTTAAGATTCTGTCTCTCACAGTTTCTGTACATATACCCGAGTGACTCACATCAACCACAGTATCTGCATGTGGAGGGTGAAATAACATATGCAGACTTGACTCTGGTAGAAACAAAGAAGGTTGGGTTTTTTTTGGATGGGGCTTAAGGTTAGCATTTCAGGTAATGGTATTTAGCTTGGCAGTTGCAGTTTTTGTATGCAGCTCATCACTTTCACATAAGGGGGTTTTGGTTTTTAAAATGTTAATGATTTTCAGAAGTGCAAAATAAAAAACTGAGCTCTTTACTCACCCACATCGGGTCCAGTGCTGTCTCTGTGCTGCTGCCCTTGTCTTTATTGATCGGCTGGAGCAGTGACGTCACGTCAACAGTGCACACAACCTCTACACTCTGCTGCTCTGTGAATATAATTGGTATAGGCTTCCTAGTCCAGTGATTCACAGCAGTGGTCATGTGTCTTGTAGATGTGACACCAAAAACTTGAACAGTTGGGGAGAGGCAGCACTTTGAACCACGGAGGTCTCCACCCATGGTCAATTATGTAACACCGCTCAGCCTCAATATACAATTCCTCTCAGGAAACCTCAACTCCAGCCTAAAAAAGCCAAGAATTGGACTTAACAGACTAGTTCTGATACACAGAGTGCAAGCAGGGAACTGTTGAAGTGCGGTAATGTGTGACCTCCAGGCCCAGAGTTGTGAGTGAATACTGGGCAGATCATATTCACAAAGGTGACTCCCCACTTCTGCTGTCTTTACTTCATCCATAAAACCAGTGAGCCTGCAGCAATCTGCCAAACTGTGTCTTCAGACTCTATGACCCCTGAATAATATTTGCCCAATGTTGTACCGTCAGTGCCATGCCCAAGCAAGAGGAGGAGAAGAGACCGAGGTGCTCTGACATTGCGGTCACTTTGCAGCAATCATTTTTCAGCGATTTTCAAAACTTGAAGCATAAACATTGCGGTTTTCACCACTAACACAGCAAAACTGTTAACACTTATTTTAAAGCATTTGTCTAAATGTATATTTCTATATGACCAAAGAGTATTACATGGAGCTATTTTACAACCCGAATTTATTTGGAAGGGATCGAATAAAATGTTAAATAGTGGGGGGAATGATCTGGAATCAGTCCACGCAGCAGTTAGACTGAGCTCCCAGGCAAAAAGCTGAAAAGGTAACTTTAAAGTAGATGTTAGAAGAAAATAAGTGGCCGTTAAGGCTCTTAAACCCTCCGGGACCAAACGAATGACCCAAAGACCCATTAGATTCTCCGAATAAAGTTGCGGCCTATAGCAAGCTCCCGCAGCCTGAGGGTAAAGCCCAGCATATCCTGAAGGACCTGCAGGATAAGGAGTAAGCCTTAGCACCTGCCATGGTCCCACCAAGGACCGATTCCCAACGCTAACATCGACAGGCAAAGACTACCAGAGACTGGGAGATGAGTGAACTTCACAGCACCCTCCATCCGAGTCCCAGAGATCCAAGCAGTGGCAAGGAGAAAATACACTTAGATGCCTGAGCCCACCACTTCTGACACCCATGACCTCCGTGACCAGGGGAGATGAAAAATACAAGGTTCTGATGCATAGATTGTCTAAACCTGTTACCTTCAGGTCGGAGAATAGGGCCGCTCCCTCACAGAGCTTCTCTGAGCCGTTGGGACTCCTCTCGTACCATCACATGCTGCGACAGCAGAAGCGGGGATGAAGTCAAGATCAAGCAGGCAGAGGCCAACATCTCTACAGAAAACAGTGACAGGAACCCTAGACATTTCACTGTAAAAAGAAAAGAAGGTCATCAGCTCACCAATGGTAGTGAAATATCCATGGATTCAGGATAATATCTGACGCAAGGATCTTCAGGACCGGTATCCATGAGAAGACAAGGAAGTAGGAAAGGGGATGGTGAAATCCAGCACTGGAACCTTACACATTTTGGACAGTCATGTCCCTCACTCATAGGTCATACTCACGAGTAAGGACATCAGTGTCCGAAACACGTCAAGTGTTACATGCCCCATTTTGGCTTGTTTTATTCCTGTTTTTAATGTGATTAAAATGTATTTTAATGGCTCCTGTCCTGGATTCCCCTTTCCTACCTCCTGGACATTTCACCCCTGATTACCTAGAAGGTGCTCACTCCTCTAATATAGGACGTGAGATTAGCAAAACACCAAACAATACTGATGGGCTAGAAATGGAGTAGCAAACCCCCACAGAAACATAGTACTAAGGTCAAAACAGTAGACTCGGGGAAAAGATACTCTTAAAGTGGCAGCAGAGGAGAATTATGGCCAAGGTGAAGAAGATCCTGAATATTCATCCCTCTCCAACAGTCCAAACGAGCAAAGAATCAGGGAGGGATTTTGGTGACTCCCCTAATGAGAAACCATCCACAAGCTACTATACTTCAGATAGAGATCGATGAGATCCTTGGGACAATATAAGACCAGCTGAGAGAAACCAGTCACCAGCAGAATATATTATACAACTCCTTAAAGCGTTTAGCAATTCGATCCAAATAAATATAGAAAAAATAATGTTTTTCAGAGCTCAATAGAAAATATTAATACAAAACTGGAAGCATACAACAGAAAGCTAAAAAAAAAACATGGAAAAAGCCACAGAATCAACTAGAAAAGATCAGAAAGAACTGAAGATGGAAATGAAAAATCTAAAAGCAAAGATGGCTGATCTGGAAGATCGAAACAGAAGAAATAACAAAGATGAGAGGTATTCCTGGAGCATCACACAATCCCAAGCTCCATCCAGGATTCAAGAAAAATAACGATTCCAGACATTCAACACGTTGATGGGAAAGTAGATCGTAAGAGCGTAAATCGGTGAATTCTATCTCACCTGTAGCTGCAGAAGAGACTGCACCTAGTGGCAGAAATGTGGAATGCACAGACTGTTTTTATATGTACCATGTTCTGTTCAGTCGCCACAAGGCGCCAATAATAAATGTTTCTGTAATTCATGATTTCGATTGTGCTGGTGTATTTTAGACTGTCCGGTGTCTCTCTGGTTCACCAATTTATTTTCAGAAGAAAAAAAACCCATGCAGGTCAGCCGTAATCCAAAAATGGAATCCAGAAAAAATAAAAAAAACAACAGAAATAAAGATAAAACACTGTCTGTTGGTCTCCCACTTATTAGAAAACAAAAAGCTCCCACACAGGTCCGACATAGTCCATGGCGTTCCCACAATGATCTCCGGATCCGATGTCCAAAGGCTCTATAGGCTGTAGCCACTACGGGTCCTGCTGCGCTCCGCGAGACCTGTTGGCTCTGAATTGCAGTGATGTCAGTAAATACACCTCATCATACTGCTCATCAGCGTCGCCGAGCTCTCTGTATAATGGCCCCTTATAGCGACCCACAGTATAATGGCCCCATATAGCGCTCCACGCTATACTGGCCCCATATAGTGCACCATACAGTATAATTGCCCCATATAGCGCCCCCCACAGTATAATGGCCCCTTATAGCGCCCCACAGTATAATGGCCCCATATAGCGCCCCCCACAGTATAATGGCCCCTTATAGAGCCCCACAGTATAATGGCCCCTTATAGAGCCCCACAGTATAATGGCCCCTTAAAGAGCCCCACAGTATAATGGCCCCATATAGCGCCCCCCACAGTATAATGGCCCCTTATAGAGCCCCACAGTATAATGGCCCCTTATAGAGCCCCACAGTATAATAGCCCCTTATAGAGCCCCACAGTATAATGGCCCCATTTAGTGCACCATACAGTATAATGGCCCCATATAATGTGCCATACAGTATAATGACCCCATATATTGCTCCATACAGTATAATGGCACCTCATTGTGCTCCATACCGTATAATGGCCCCATATATTGCTTCATACAGTATAATGGCCCCATATAGTGCTCCATACAGTATAATGGCCCCATATATTGTCCCAGAGTATAATGGCCTCATGTAGAACTCCACAGTAGAATAGCTCCATATAGCGCTCCACAATATAATGGCCCCATATAATTCCCCACAGTATAATAGCCCCATATAGAGCTCCATACAATATAATGGCCCCATATACTGTTCTATACTGTATAATGGCCCCATATAGTGCTCCATACAGTATAATGATCCCATATATTGCTCCATATGGTATAATGGCCCCATATAGTACTCTATTCTGTATAATGGCCTATCATAGAGCTCTATACTGTATAGTGGCACCTTATAGTGCTCCACACAGTATAATGGCCCCATATAGAGCACTATATTGTATAATGGCTCATATAGTGCTCCATACAGTATAATGGCCCCATATAGTGCTTCATACAGTATAGTGGCCCCATATAGTGCTCAATATAGTATAATGGCCCAATATAGTGCTGGGGTATATGATCCCTCCATCCAGGGGTAAATGGCACCTCCATCTATACAATGCATAGAAGAAAAAAAACACTTATACTTACCTTCTCTGCGCTCCCACGCAGCGCTGTGTTCTGTTCAGTGTGATGATCTGCCTGCTGGGCCCTGAACAGGTCGGCGGTGAGCGCAGCCTGTACTGTAATACTAATTACAGGCTGCGATCGCCGTTTCCCGCTGCTGCCGCAGATGCTCACCCTGGACCTCTGCTCCCCGGCATCTTCTTCCCCAGGCAGCTCCTATCATCGCACTACTGCGTGTGATGATAGGGGACAAATAACAGCCCACAGCACATGCTGCGAGCTACAACAAAATGTCCGCAATTTCCGTCCACAGCTGTGACCTGGACAGTCCGGGGAGCGTGGCGAGATCACAGCTAAGAAGCAGCCTCAATGCAAGAGAAGCGGGCGCCGTCCGACTGCAAGCTCTTATGCCCAGGGGCTGCCGTAAGTGAGGTGTGTAATGATACGTGCCCACGATCAGCAGCGTTTTGAATGCAGCGTATTTTCGCTGTGTCCATAAACGCTGCAGTCAATCACATAGTTAAATCAGATTTACCGCATCCAATACATTCTATTGTGGAAATTTCTGTTGCAGAAACCGCTGCTATTCCGGATCGTGGGCACGTAGCCTAAGTCTCCTGCTTAGACACTTACACCCCCAACATATGAAAATGGCAGCCCCCAGTGTCTAAAGTAAAAAAATTATTAAAAAAATATTAAGTTGTTCATTTAAATTTTGTATGAATAATTATTGATTATATATTCAATAATTATATTAAAATCACCTTCCCTTTAATAATAATCTAAAATGTCCAACCACAAAATGCAGATTTTTATTTCCAATATATTCTCTCTCTTTCACGTGCAGTAAAATATAAGCCCAGAGCAGTTTACTGCAGTCCTTGGTTCTAACTTCCCATTTTGCCATAGAGATCCCTTAAATGGCTCAATAAAACCCTTTATACCCTGGTTCAGGCTGGATTCACTCAGTGTGATTGTTGCATAGTCGTATCATATCTGACCCCCTAGTTTTATCATTCTCCTCTCTGCTACATACTCTTAATATTTAATCATCCTTATCTGCTGTAGTAATTGATTTAGAGGGTCACATCTCTACATTCCCAGCGGAATGGATAGCAATACTTATTAAGGCCGGGTCACATTAGCATATAGCAAATGATGCAACATACTAATGAAACTCGGCTCAAACTCTGCTGCGAGAAGGAGGCGAGCGTCATGCTGCTGGGACTTTCTTTCAGGCCACGTGCATATGTTGAGTATTTGGTGAATTTTTGAACGCAGTATTTGTAGGCCAAAACCAGGAATGTATGAAAAATACAAAAGTGGTGACGTGTTTCTATTATACTTTTCCTCTTAGGCTACGATCACACTATCAGTATTTGGTCAGTATTTCACATCAGTATTTGTTAGCCAAAACCAGGAGTGGGTCAAAAATACAGACTTGGTGACGAGTTTCTATTATAGTTTTCCCCTATTTGTTCCACTCCTGGTTTTGGCTTACAAATACTGATGTAAAATACTGACCACATACTGCTAGTGTGACGGCAGCCTTATACCTGTCTAGAATGCAGTGGTTCAGCACATTTTTTATTGGGGAGATGGGAAACGCTGAGCACTCAGCAGTCCGTTAGAGAATGAATGGAGAGGCTGTGCGCACTGCTGTTCCATTCTAACTGGGAAAAATGTCCCCCCCCCTTGGGCATAAAAGTTCCCTAATCTGTCAGTCAGTACGGGTCCCATCAGTCAGAGCCTACCGTATTTTTCCGACTACAAGATGCACTTTTTCCCCAAAAAAATTGTGAGGAAAATGGGGGGTGCGTCTTATAGTTGGAATGCAGGCTTACCGGCAGTGTGGCGGCGGCAGAGGTGCGGGGATGATGAGGCGCGGTGAGCGGTATGGTGTGAGCAGGGTCCCTTCCACAGGTGAGGTGACGCTGCGGCCCAGTATCCAAGGAGAGCAGCAGAGCTGGGTGAGTCACGGCTTTCTTGGTGGCGGTGGCCATCTTCCTGAGACCGCGCGTGCTCAGACTGAGTTTTCTGCTTCCTGGGGCTTCAGGAAAATGGCCGCGGGAGGCCGCGCGTGCGCAGATTGAGATCGCGGCGGCCATTTTCCGGAAGCCAAGTTCTCAGATTGAGATCTCGGCTTCAGGAAAATGGCCACCGCGATCTCCATCTGCACACACGTGGCCTCCTGCGGTCATTTTCCTGAAGCCCTGGGAAGCAGAGTACTCAATCTGCGCACACGCGGCCTCAGGAAGATGGCCGCCGCCACCGAGAAACTGGTGATTAACACAGCTCTGCTGCTCACCTTGGATATCGGACCGCGGTGTCACCTCACCTGAGGAAGTGACCGCACATCTGCCGCCACCACAACACTGCCGCAACCACCCATGGACACCAGGCCATGGCGTCGCCCACCTAAGCAGGAAGGGACCCTGCTCAGGTCCACAATGTACCACCCACCGCGCCTCAGCATCACCGCACCTCTGCTGACACCATGCCTCCTGTGACCCTGCTCTGCCACTGCCTGCAAGATATCTTAAAATCGGACAATAAGACGGACCCCCATCTTATAAAAAATCTTGGGGTGCGTCTTATGGTACGGTGCGACTTATAGTCCGAAAAATACAGTAATCTTTAAGGAAAAGGAAGAGTATGGCCCCAATTCATGAAAGATTTTACACAGGAATTCTGATATAAAAAGGTTTGAAAAATCAATTTGCGGCTTTTGACATCTTCACCATATTTTCACCTAGCTCCAACAAAGTGAGTGGAACCGTGATGGGGTATGACGACTCCCCACTCAGCAAACTCATAACTAGCAGTGATGTTCATTATGCCACAGATCTTACTCCAGCCCCTTACTGGAGTGAAATTTATGACGAAGCACACCAGGCTATGCACCTCATAATGAATAACATACTTCATGCTCCACTCTGACCCCTCATCAAGACTGGCACGAAAAATTACAATCTTGTTGAATAGGGGCCTACATGATTAATGTCTATATAAACGGATTAAAATACTGTTCCCCCAATTAAAAAAAAGAAGTTGCACACTAACTGGAATTTTCAAAAATTTTATTATTTTCTTATGTCAGTAAGATACAGTATGTCATAAAACTCTGACAACTACGAACCATCTGTGGAGACTACCACCAATATCCATAATAAGCTGAGTTCACTCACCACAAAAATGGATGAAAGTTTTAGAAATTGCCTAAAATCTAAACAAAACATATCTACAGTTACCCTATTAATTTTGCCCTATGCTTGCAGAGCTGATCCCACCAATCCGAAGTCCTTACTGTTTCCAAATTGTATCTCACATGACTGCGACGACCATTAGCCTTGTAGACGGTTTGTAAAAAAGTTTAGGGGATTGGGGATGAGGGGCCTTGAGGGAATAGCACAGAATAATTTTCTTCTTGATATTTGTGAAGGACTGGATTAGGAAATCATCCACTTCAATGATGGGCAGTTGCAATAAGGCTAGGGTCACATTGCGTTAGGGCAGTCCGTTTAGCGCATAGCGCTACGGACTGCGCTAACGCAATGTCCCAAAAGGGATCGCGTTTCCCGATCCCGCTAGCGCAGATGCTCGATCTGCGCTAGCGAGGAACGGACCGCGAACGCTGCAAGCAGCGTTCGCGGTCCGTCACTCAAATTACGGCACATCGCTAGCGCACGCCCAATGTGGGCGTGCGCTAGCGATGCGTTCGCCATTAAAAGGCGGCGTTAACGGACTACGTTACACTGTGTTATGCCGCAGTGTAACGTAGTCCGTTAAACGTACCGCCATAACGCAGTGTGACCCTAGCCTTACGGAAACAACCCACAGGCAGGTGAGGTGCTAGTTCTGTAAAAAAAAACAGCTATGAATTTTATCCTACCCATGTGAACATACCTTAAAGCATTATAAGCCTTAATTACCCAGAATCTGTACTAATCCCAATGATTAGGGCTTTATGGTCGATTTCTCGGGCTGGGGCCGTACCGTGACTTTTAGTCAGGTGACAAATCGCAGTAAAATGAGCTCAGTATTTCCGTATTTTGCAAAACATTTGAGTGATTATTACAAGAATTTCTACATGGTCAGAAGTATAAACGCTTCAATAATCAATCATATATTCTGCTCCCGAAGAGGTCACCAGTCGCAGGTTAGATTTCTTCTATGGCGACGGCTCCTCATTTCTGCTCCCCAATATCTTTATATAACCATAACACACACATAACACAGCATGAAGGGGCTCGGAGAAGGCGGCAGTGAAGGTGTGTAAGTGTCTGATGGGGTCACACAGCTCATAAAAGGACAACTGCCCGGCCTCATAATCCAGACATATCCTGAACCGATCACTGGAGATCTGGTGAGGTAATGGGGTCACTTTACTGTCATGTATCACTGAATAATTATAATCATACAACTGCCGCCGTCCATATAAACCCCAGGACTTTTTATTATATCCAAGGTGTGACTGACATTCCCTCCTGTCTATACTGGGGTAACACATCCCCACACTCCACAATTCTGACTGTTTGATCTCCACATCCCAGTAATGTCGTCCTGAGGTAAATCCCCTCCTGCTCATCACCTGATGACAATCCTGGAATCTCTCTGCTGTTTTTGGACGATTCTGTGTTTTCCACGTCCAGGTCGCAATTCTCAGCTCATCTGATATCAGAATATTATTAGAAGCCGTGTTTACATCCAGTAATATGTCTGCAGGATCCTTCACAGAGAAGGTCACATTTACATATCTCATTATATCAGATAATGTGTGTGATATAAACTCTGCACTCCAATCACCTCCATCATGTCCTCCTGTGCCCTCATCACCTCCATCATGTCCTCCTGTGTCCTCATCACCTCCATCATGTCCTCCTGTGTCCTCATCACCTTCCTCCTCAGGATCACACAAGTCACCGATGTCTGGTTCCTGTAGGACAGTCAGTGGATCCGTCATGTTACACAGCTCCTCAATGTGTCTCATCTTCCTGGACAGCTCGTCCTTCTTTACTTCCAGCTTCTGGATCAAATTAGACAGTGCCCATGACACCTGCTTTTCCTTCCTGGAGATCTCACTTATGACCTTCTCCTCGAGGTTCTCCAGCCATTTCCTGATGCCTAGAAACAGGGCAGTGATCCTCTCAGCTTCTCCAGCTGCTTTTTCTTGAGCTTTGTTCCTGCGTTCCAGCAGACTTTTGACTCTTTCCTTGGTCTTTTTTCTGTTTGTGGTCATTTTCTGCAGAATATTTCTTAGTTTCTTTTTCTTCTTCTCAGAGGCCTCATCCAACATCTCCACCTCATGACCCCGATGTTTTCCAGCCAAACTGCAGGACACACAGATACAAACATCATCCTTAGTACAATAGTACCTCAAAACTTCTTTATGGACAGAACATTTCCTGGTCTGCAGGGAAGTGCTGGGATCGGTGAGGACGTGTTCTGGTCCTTTGTTGTGAATTCTCAGGTGTTTATCACACAGAGAAGCCTCACAGTGTAGACAGGATCTAACAGCAGGTACAGGAGAGTGAATGCAGTAAGTGCAGCAGATCCCGGTGATCTCCTCCTGATGTGGATGAGTAGACCGGAAACGTTCTGCAACATTCCGTAAAGTTATGATCCTCTTCACTGTTGGCCGCTTCTGAAACTCTTCTCTACATTCAGGACAGGAATAAACTCCAGACTTGTCCTGGGTATCCAGCACACGATCAATACAGACCCGGCAGAAGTTGTGTCCACATCTCAGCATTACAGGATCTGTATAAATGTTCAAGCAGATGGAGCAGAGCAGCTCTTCTCTTAGATCAGCAGAAGCCATTATTTCAGTAAGCACAAGAAGAAACTGAAACTAGGAGTGTGTTATAAAGGGCGGTCCATCACATGTCAGACTGCACAACCTACAGCCTAGAGCTATTAACCCTCTAATCTGCTTGATGGGTGCAGCCCGGTGCTCAAGGGATGGAGCACTTCTCTCTCTGTGCTTGCTGTTCTCGCCAAGACTTCTTACGCGCGCTGTGGCTCTTGCCACTTAGGCTTCTTTCACACTTCAGTTGTTTGGCATCAGTCACTTCCGACATAGTGAAGGATCCGTCACAATTGTTGAGAAAGCGGTTCTAACGGATCCATTTTTTTGACGGATCCGTTACTTGGGGGGTTGTCTGGGAAAAGTATCTACTTTTTGGAGCATGCGCAATTGAAAAGAGGATTCGGGCAACGGATCCGCCGAAATGACGGTCGTGACGGATCCGTCGCCCATAGGCGGCCATTCTATGAAATGGCGGACGCGACGGATCCGTCACGATCCGCCATTTCGGCGTTGACAAAAAACGTTTCAATGTCCGTCTATGTCCAGACAACGTCCGCCAAATTTCGACGGATCGCATGGCGGATGGAACGGACGACCATCCGTCACAATCCGTCGCTAATGCAAGTCTATGGGAAAATAGCGGATCCGTAAAAAAAATGACGGATCCGTTATTTGAGGAAAATGGCGGTTTTAGACTGACGCCAAACAACTGAAGTGTGAAAGAGGCCTTAGTCACACCCTCTATTTCTGAGTGCAAAGGTCTGTCCAGTCTCTTACTCCTTTTCTCGGACAACAGAGGAGACAGCCCTGACAGTTCCGGACCTGGCTTAGGACAGGTACCCACGGCCCGGATCTCCTCCTTACAATAATATGCACAGAAGTTGACACAAATGGGTTTAACTGGCTACTAAAGGTAACATCCTCACTGTGACCTGTTTGCTTGTAATCAGTGTGTGTGCATAAAAGCTGAGTGAGTTTCTGGGATCCAGACAGACTCTTGCATCTTTCATCCAGCCACTGATGTTTCTGGATTGTGAGTCATGGGGAAAGCAAAAAAATTGTCAATGGATCTTCTGGAAAAGGTAGTTGAACTGTATAAAACAGGAAAGGGATACAAAAAGATATCCAAGGAATTGATAATGCCGGTCAGCAGCGTTCAAACTGTGATTAACAAATGGAAAATCCGGGGCTCTGTAAAAACAAAACCACGGTCAGGTTTACTGACAAAAATGTCATCCACAACTGGCAGGAAAATTGTCCGAGATGCAAAGAAAACCCCACAAATAACATCAGATGGAATAAAGGACTCTCTGAAAACTAGCGGTGTGGCTGTTTCAAGATACACAATAAGGAGGCGCTTGAAGAAAAATGGGCTGTATGGTTGAGCCACCAGAAGAAAACTATTATTGCTCAAATGCCACAAAGTATATTGCCTACAATACAAAAAACAGCATAGAGACAAGCCTCAAAACTTATGGAACAAGGTAATTTGGAGTGATGAGACCAAAATGTAACTTTTTGGCCACAACCATAAATGTTACATTAGGAGAGAGGTCAACAAGGCCTATGATGAAAGGAACAACATTCCTACTGTAAAGCATGGAGGTGGATCGCTGATGTTTTGGGGATGTGCGAGGTGCAAAGACACGGGAAACGTGATCAAAGCTGTAGGAAAGATGAATGCAGCACGTTATCAGCAAATACTGGAGGCAAATTTGCACTCATTAGCCCAGAAGCTGCGCATGGGACGTACTTGGATGTTCCAACATGACAACGATCCAAAACACAAGGCCAAGTTGACCTGTCATTGGCAACAGCATATCAAAGTAAAGGTTCTGGAGTGGCCATCTAAATCTCCTGACCTCAATATCATTGAGCCACTCTGGGGAGATCTCAAGCACGCAGTTCATGCTAGACAGCACAGGAATTTACAGGAACTGGAGGCTTTTTGCCTAGAAGAGTGGGCAGCTTTACGATCTGAGAAAATAAAAAACCTCATCCAGAACTACCACAAAAGACTACAAGCTGCCATTGATGTTAGAGGGAGCAATACATGGTACTAAGAAATGGGGATTGTGAACTTTTGATCATTGTCATTTGGATGTTTTGGGTTGTCATTAGGATTTAAAACGAGAAAACACAGTAGTTTGAGAATAAATGACTTCACCCAACCCAACCCAACCCAAACGTTTTGGTGTTATTCATATTCTCTGAAAAAAAGGCCAAGAAAGCAAAAATTCTGCCGAGGTAGGTAAACTTTTGTGCACAACTGTATATAAGCATTTTCCTATATTATTTAGCAGCAGCTGCTGTTGGACTTGTGACAAGGTCATACCCTTGCATCCTCTCCTCCAAACTATCTATAAAAAAATGGCTGCACCTTCACAAATGTTCCCCTGTGAATGTGAGTCCAAATTTCGGAGATTCGTCTAGCAAGACCATAGTAAATTACACCAAAACTATGACTATATGGTTGTCCACTTAAACAGATGAACATAACCATATCTCCCAACTTTGAAAGACAGGAAAGAGGGACACATAATGTTATTCGCAGAGCATCCATCACACATACACAGTGTGATGCCCCCACAGTACATTCCTGCACACACAGAATAATATCCCCAAAGTACATACCCCAAATACAGTATGATATCCTCGCGGAACATTTCCCCACACAGTATAGTGCCCCAATGTTACATTTCCATTCACACAGTACATAACATCACAGCACATTCTCTCCACACACTGTATGTTGTCCCCATAGTACATTCCCCAACTCAATATGATGTCCTCACAGTACATTGCCTCACATACAGAATGGTGACCTCACAGTACATTCCCCTACATACAGTATGATGCCCCCACAGTACATTCTGTCACACACAGTATGATGTCCCCATAATGCATTCCCCCTCAGACAATATGAAGTCCGTTCAGTACATTCTTCCCACACTGTATGTTGTCTCCATAGTACACCCCCACACAGACAATATGATGACCCCACAGTTAATTCTCCCACATACAGTATGATGTCCCGACAGTACATTCCCTCTAAACACAGTATGATGTGTTCTCACAGCACATTCACCTCAGACAATATGAAGTCCCTTCAGTACATTCTTCTCACACTGTATGTTGTCTCCATAGTACACCATACCTCCCAACTTTTGAAGTTGGGAAAGAGGGACAAAGTTTGCGGCGCGCAACGCAAATTTTAGGCCACGCCTCTGACCACACCCATTCACTAGTCACACCCATATCCACGTCCCAACCACACCCATTTAGCACTGCTGATCACACTGTTCATAAAGAATAATTATAAACAAAAAAATATGGCCACACTGCTCCATACTGTATAATGGCCACACAGTGCTCCATACTGTATAATGGCCACACATGATGCTCCATACTGTATAATGGCCACACATGATGCTCAATACTGTATAATGGCCACACATGATGCTCCATACTGTATAATGGCCCCACATGATGCTCAATACTGTATAATGGCAGCACATGATGCTCCATACTGTATAATGGCCACACATGATGCTCCATACTGTATAATGGCCACACATGATGCTCCATACTGTATAATGGCCACACATGATGCTCCATACTGTATAATGACCGCACAGGATGCTCCATACTGTATAATGGCCCCACATGATGCTCAATACTGTATAATGGCAGCACATGATGCTCAATACTCTATAATGGCCCCACATGATGCTCAATACTGTATAATGGCCGCACATGATGCTCCATACTGTATAATGGCCCCACATGATGCTCAATACTGTATAATGGCAGCACATGATGCTCAATACTGTATAATGGCCCCACATGATGCTCAATACTGTATAATGGCCGCACATGATGCTCCATACTGTATAATGCCCACACATTGCTCCATACTGTATAACGACCCCACATGATGCTCCATACTGTATAATGGCCGCACATGATGCTCAATACTGTATAATGGCCCCACATGATGCTCAATACTGTATAATGGCCGCACATGATGCTCCATACTGTATAATGGCCCCACATGATGCTCAATACTGTATAATGGCAGCACATGATGCTCCATACTGTATAATGGCCACACATGATGCTCCATACTGTATAATGGCCACACATGATGCTCCATACTGTATAATGGCCACACATGATGCTCCATACTGTATAATGACCGCACAGGATGCTCCATACTGTATAATGACCGCACATGATGCTCCATACTGTATAATGGCCACACATGATGCTCAATACTGTATAATGGCAGCACATGATGCTCAATACTGTATAATGACCACACATGATGCTCCATACTGTATAATGGCCACACATGATGCTCAATACTGTATAATGACCGCACATGATGCTCAATACTGTATAATGGCCACACATGATGCTCCATACTGTATAATGGCCACACATGATGCTCAATACTGTATAATGACCACACATGATGCTCCATACTGTATAATGGCCACACATGATGCTCAATACTGTATATTGGCTTCACATGATGCTCCATACTGTATATTGGCTGCACATGATGCTCCATACTGTATAATGACCGCTCATAATGCTCCATACTGTATAATGGCCGCACATGATGCTCCATACTGTATAATGACCGCACAGGATGCTCCATACTGTATAATGACCGCACATGATGCTCCATACTGTATAATGGCCGCACATGATGCTCCATACTGTATAATGACCGCACAGGATGCTCCATACTGTATAATGACCGCACATGATGCTCCATACTGTATAATGGCCACACATGATGCTCCATACTGTATAATGGCCACACATGATGCTCCATACTGTATAATGGCCCCACATGATGCTCAATACTGTATATTGGCCGCACATGATACTTCGTATCGTATAATGGCCACGCATAGCTACTCCTACACTTTGCAGACACGGCTCCGCTCCGTACACACGGCTCCACTCCATACATCTCATACACACACGGCTCCGCTCCGTACACCTCGTACACATTCAGCTCCGCTCCGTACACCTCGTAAACATTCAGCTCCGCTCCATACACCTCATACACGGCTCCGCTCCATACACCTCATACACACACGGCTGCGCTCCATACATCTCATACACATGGCACTACTCCGTACACCTCATACACACACCGCTCCGCTCCATACACATTGCACATGCTGCTCCGCTCCGTATACCTTCTACACACACGGCTCCGCTGCGTACACATACGGCTCCTCTCCATACATCTCATACACACACGGCTCTGCTCTATACACATTGCACATGCTGCTCTGCTCCGTATACCTTGTACATGCATGACTCTGCTCCGCACACCTCGTACACACGTGGCTCTGCTCTGTACACCTCGTACACACATGGCTCCGCTCCGTACACCTCGTACACACGTGGCTCCGCTCCATACACCTTTCACACTCTGCTCTGATCCGCACACCTCTTACACACACGACTCCGCTCCATACACCTTTCACACGCTGCTCCGCTCCGTACACCTCGTACACACGCGGCTGTGCTCCGTACACCTCTTACACACGACTCCGCTCCGTACATCTTTCACATGCTGCTCCGCTCCGTACACCTCGTACACACGCGGCTGTGCTTCGTACACCTCGTACACATGCGGCTGTGCTCCGTACACGTCGTCCACACGCGCCTGTGCTCTGTACACCTCGTACACATGCGGCTGTGCTCCGTACACCTCGTACACACGGCTCCGTACACCTCTTACACACGACTCCGCTCCGTACACCTTTCACATGCTGCTCCGCTACGTACACCTCGTACACATGCGGCTGTGCTCCGTACACCTCGTACACACGGCTCCGTACACCTCTTACACACGACTCCGCTCCGTACACCTTTCACATGCTGCTCCGCTCCGTACACCTCATGCACACACGCGGCTGTGCTCTGTACACACGACTCTGCTCAGTACACCTCGTACACACGACTCTGCTCTGTACACCTTTCACATGTTGCTCTGCTCCGTACACCTCGTACACACGGCTGTGCTCTGTACACCTCGTACACACAACTCTGCTCAGTACACCTTTCACATGCTGCTCCGCACACCTCGTACACACGCGGCCGTGCTCCGTACACCTCATACACACGCGGCTGTGCTCCGTACACACGCGGCTGTGCTCCGTACACACGCGGCTGTGCTCCGTACACTTGCGGCTGTGCTCCGTACACCTCGTACACACGCGGCTGTGCTCCGTACACCTCGTACACACGCGGCTGTGCTCCGTACACCTCGTACACACGCGGCTGTGCTCCGTACACCTCGTACACACGCGGCTGTGCTCCGTACACCTCGTACACACGCGGCTGTGCTCCGTACACCTCGTACACACGACTCCGCTCCGTACACCTCATACACACGACTCCGCTCCGTACACCTCGTACACACGACTCCGCTCCGTACACCTCGTACACACGACTCCGCTCCATACACCTTGTACACACGACTCCACTCCGTACACCTCGTACACACGACTCCGCTCCGTTCACCTCGTACACACGACTCCGCTCCGTACACCTCGTACACACGACTCCGCTCCGTACACCTCGTACACACGACTCCGCTCCGTATACCTCGTACACACGCGGCTGTGCTCCGTACACCTCGTACTCACGACTCTGCTCCGTACACCTTTCACATGCTGCTCCGCTCCGTACACCTCGTACACACGCGGTTGTGCTCCGTACACCTCGCACACACGCGGCTGTGCTCCGTACACACGACTCCGCTCACCTTTCACATGCTGCTCTGCTCCGTACACCTTTCACGTGCTGCTCTGCTCCGTACACACGCGACTGTGCTCCGTACACCTCGTACACACGACTCCGCTCTGTACACCTCGTACACACGCGGCTGTACTCCGTACACCTCGTACACATGGCTCCGTACACCTCTTACACACGACTCTGCTCCGTACACCTTTCACAGTAGGAGGTGCACCGAGCGGAGCCACGTGTGTACGAGGTGTACCAAGCAGAGCCGCGTGCGTGTGTGAGGTGTACCAAGCGGAGCCGCGTGTGTGTATGAGGTGCACCGAGCGGAGCTGCGTGTGTGTGTATACACGAGGTGAACCGAGCGGAGCCGCGTGTGTGTACGAGGTGCACCGAGCAGAGCCGCGTGTGTGTGTCTGTGTACGAAGTGTACCGAGCGGAGCCTCAGCCGCGTGTGTGTACCGAGTGGAGCTGCAGCTTGTAATTAGCACATGATGATACAGTGACTGACTGTCATAGGGGCTTAGGCTTAGCACTTTTATGCCTGGGGAAAAAAAGCAGCCACATTGATGTGTTGTCACTATCTCCCAGGGAGCTGCAGCTGCTCCTCCTCCACAATGCACTGGACGGAGGAGTCATCTCTGTGACATCCACTACTCACTGATCTGCATCTGTCAGTCCACTCATGGTCTGCTGCTTACATTGCCGCCGGCACCCAGGCTGTGTCCGGATGTGTTATGTCCCCTCAGGTGTCCTCTCTCTCTGAACTGTGAGGCACACTGGAAGACTCAGGAACACACCGACGGGGAAGGGGCGTGGCCTAACAAAAGGGGGCGGTGACAGCAGCTTCTCCTGTTCTGTCTGCGGGACTCTCTGCATCCCGTGCAGGACAGCCGGGACAAGCATGAAATCCGGGGCAGTCCCGCACAATGAGGGACGGTTGGGAGGTATGAGTACACCCCCACACAGACAATATGATGACCCCACAGTTAATTCTCCCACATACAGTATGATGTCCCGACAGTACATTCCCTCTAAACACAGTACGATGTTCTCACAGCACATTCACCTCAGACAATATGATGTCCCCACAGTACATTATTTCTGCACACTGTATGATGTCCACATTGTCCATTCTCCATACACAGTATGATATCCCAACAGTACATTTTCTAACACACAGTTTCATGCCCCTCAGTATATTCCCCCCATAGTATGATGTCCCCAAAGTGCATTATGTTAATGTATTAAGTTCAAGTTTATATTTTCGACAAATACCTAACCAATGTTGTTTTGTGGGTTTGTTTTTACAAAAATAGAAAATATATACCGTATACGGTATGTTAATACTATTCTGAAGATTTCTCAGTAACTGATGATAAACCAATATGGTGGTGGATGCTGCAGCAATAAATATGGTAATTTCTTTAAGTATAAGAAACTGAATTTACTAACTCTTTTGGATTTTCTGTCTAATTCACTAATAGATGACCATTGTTACATTATAGGTGGAAATAATTATCAGCAAAATTCTCAGGAAGAAAAATCAGGTATAAAAGCTGATTACTAATTACTATAGGCTGTGTTCACATGTGAGGTTTATACTGTGTTTTCTTTTGTGAAGGTGAAATATTTTCCTATTTTTAAGACAACAAAAATTTCACATGTGAACACATTCTTACTGTAAGACACAAAAAAATGATGTTAGTTCTAAATTACAAATCAAGTAAAATATTCAAACACAAAATGAAAAATGATTATTAAAAAACTGTATCTTTAACATGCAGTAAGACGTCCTGTAGGTTTAATAAATAGATTGTTCAGTAGCGGGTAACTGACTGATGTGTGGGGTGGGTGGTCTTCTAAGGTAGCCTTCTGCAGCTCTCATTTCTGGCTAGTACATACCCCTAGTACATAGCCATACTAAAACCCCTGTAGATGTGACAAATCATGTTTAAGTTTTTTTTTTTTGGCTCCAGACTTCTAAATAAATAGTCATTTTCTTCACTTCTTTTTATGCAATCTCGCAGCAGCCGATGCAGCACTCAGTTCACAGTGATGCATCTCCAACTTCCAGGGTCCAGCATAAACAATAATGTGAAGATCAGAGGTTGTGGGTTGTAATAATCACATACGCAATGCAACTATTTTTTATTTTTTATGTCCATGGTCTTATAGCAACTCCGGGTAGATGGCCACAATGCAATACCCTCAGTCCACAAGATCCCAACCCGGGGCCAGTAGTTTCACTGCCCCCATACCAGATGAGAACCACTGTCTCCCAACTTTTAGTTGTCCCAGTTTTTGCATCTCCCTCTGGTATAGTCTGCAACATGGATACTACGACTGTAGCACATGTATCCAGCTCCAGCCAGCAACATTTCCTCTATTTCCTTGTCAGTTTCCTAAAAACCCCAATCTGCCTCCCCCAGGGATTGAGATGGCCTTCAAGAAACACCACCCCAAAGTTAACTGCCTTAGTGGATGTATTTTCCTGAGGCCGAGTCCATCACTTGGGATTTCATGTGCAACCCTCTGTGGTGATGGCTCCACTGGGTCTACTATCCCAATCCACACAATGGGACTAGTGACTTGTCCACTACTAGGACAACTCCTTCTTGATCTAAATGTTTGCCCCTCATAAAATAGAAAAGCTTATTCTCACCTCCACTGGCGCCATTCCAGTGGTGGTGGCACTTGCGGTCCCAGGGCTCTTGTGCGGTTGCATGACCGGCGCCCAATCAGTGCTGGTGTCACTGTCCCTGCCTTCAGACAAATTGAACATAAAGAGGAAGACCAGGCTGCAGCTAATCTCTGACTTCCTCTTCGATTCGTCCAAAGGCGGGGACAGTGACGCAAACGCTGATTGGGCGCCGAGCACCATGTGTCATGCAACCACACGAGAACCCCAGGACCGCAAGTGTCGACACGGCTGGAACGGCGCCAGCACGGCAGGTGAGTATAAGTTTTTTTTTATTTTTTCGGGGCCAAATATTTAGATCAAGAAAGGATTGTCACTGTAGTGGACAACACCCTTAAGCCACTATTCTCTTCTATAAGTAAGAACTACTAAGTTCTAAATGCATTGCAGGATGGCACCATACTCTATCATGTATTACAATTATGGCAAAATAAAGAAGTAGATTGTATGTAAGTGATGGAATGTGTTTGGAATATTCTCTGAATGAATTGTGTTCTTTCCAGCGAGGATCTGCAAAGGTAATTGTGCTTGTTTTTGTGTAACTTGTGAAAGGTAAAAGGAAGTTTATATAAAAATATGAAAATAATGCCCCGTTTGGTGCAGAAATAGTATTTTGATTTTGAAATAGGAATGAGAATGTGCAGAAATTAGAAAACCATTTATTGTAATGGAGCTGAGATGCAATTCCAGATACAACCTGTAGAGAGGTGTGGCACTGTTTCTTTTTTTTGTCACGTCCACTTTATTTTTATTTTATTTTTAGCTTCTGGATCACATCAGACAGTGACACCTTCTCTTCCCGCCTGGAAATCTCACTCAGGACCCTCTTCTCCAGGTCGTCCACCCGGCAGCGATCACGAGTACAACTCCTGTGCACACAAAATCTCCTGGACGTATCCATACATCCAAGGTCGGTAAGTGCCTAACGACTTGGACGTATGGATACGTCTGAGGTCATTAACAGGTTAAACAGTAGCAGTCGTAGCTCCATCTCAATACACTTGCACCTGTGTACTTTCAAAACAAGCGACAGATTGGTTGTATCTTACCCTTTCATCCCATATTGTGGGGCCACAGTTTCGTCTCGCTGTTCCCCTTTGTGGTCTATACAGGATGACGCTTATTAGGTCTCAGTCAGAAGAAATACCTCACGGCAAAACTGCTTTTATACCCACAGCAACCAATCAGAGTTCAGCTTTTATGTTACCTCAGCAATCATCAGACTCGGCTTATAGTTCACCACAGCAACCAATCAGCACTCAGTTTTCATTTTACCACAGTCAGCAACCAATCAGTGCTCAACTTTCACTTTACCTCAGCCGTGTAAGAGAAGTGTGAGGCCTGTTCCTTCCTTCCTTCCAGTCAGGGTTCTCTCTCACCATACCGGCCAATATTCACGGCAGAAGACCGGTGCCAGTAATAATTTTCTAATTATTGTCCTCCAATAATATTGTTTTGTTTTGTTATTCCCTAGCAGATATGGGACATTAAGGTGTTAACGTGTCAGTCACAACCAATTCATCAATCACCGTCCTCCATGATAGAAGAGAGGCAAAGAAGCAGGACCAATGGTGAGATCCCCGGTGATCCACTATGAAGCCATCCAGCTAGCTATCCTCCTTTCTGATGGCTGTCCCGACTGTTTATTTTAACCCCACAGCACAAATAGACGCACCTCTATGTCAGGAGCCGAGCCCGCACGAAAGCAGGAAATGTCGTCGGTGTAACACAGCCGACATCTGTAACAGCATTGACCAGAGCTGACTCCGATTCCTGCTGCTGGGCTACCAAGACAGCTGGGGGTCTGCTAAAGGCCCCTCATGTGTGCCTGGCAAAAATAAAAAAATGGAAACCTCTCAGGTATTGTCGCATCCGTAAAAGTCCAATCTATCAAAATATAAATGTAATTACCCATATGGCAAACGAAGGAAAGAGGGAAAAAAAGGCATAATGGCAATTTTTCAGTCACTGCTTACAAATTCAATAAAATGCTATCACAGCTGGTTATAAAAGGCAAAATGTTATCAATTAAAGCATCATCCTACCGCACACACAAGCCCTCATACATCTCCAATCATGGAAAACTAAAAGAGATTTAGGATATGGTGATACTATTTTTTTTTTTTAGTTTGAAAAATTAAGAATTTTCTAAGCCACTTAAAAAAATAGAATTAGAAAGAAAATTACTCTATGTAAAAGCTAATGTTAAAATCGCATTGCACACAGATGGCATACGCATGTTATAGGCATGCTAGGGGAGAAAAATTGCATAATACTTGCATGATACTTGTATGACGAACGAACGATTTTTCAGGAACAACATGGAACCGATGTTATTAACACGGATGGGTATGAGCCCTAAAGATGGTGCTGAAACTGTGCGTTTTGGGGCATTTTTCTCTATAGGCTTCTATGTTTAGCTTGAAAAAAAACTCCTGTAGAAGTAAATGAAATTGCATCTTTGAGTGTAGAATCAAAGCTTTTCTGTACTATTAAAAATGCATTAAAAAAGTCTTCAAACCGGCACCAAAAATGCATCGATAAGGGGGAATACAAACATATAAAAAAATGCATAAAAATGCAATAACCAGAGAAGATTGTTATTGCGTCATGCAGAAAACGTGCATATAAAAATCAGCGGAGAAAAATCAGCGTTTGCTCTACATGTGAACACAGTCTGTGTTACATTTTTAATAAACTTTTTATGGGCTTAATAGAGAAAAAAAATCAATCACACCATTTACCAATCACCCCAAAAAATACTTTCACTATGTTGTGCAGGTTTGTACGACTATATAGGGGCACCAAATATGTCTGTTATTTGCTGATTTGTTATGTTTATTTTCTTTTCTTTTTTAAGTGCATCAAAAATGACATTATTGTAAGTGTTTTTCATTATTTTTTAGTAATTTTATAGTACAAAAAAATTCAGTTGTATTTTCTCTCTAGAATACAGGGACATAGAATTGCATTGGTATATAGACATGTATCTCTATGTACCAGTAAACTCTATCTATAATTTCGGAGCATGCACTGCACATTCAAATAGAGAAAATTGTCTCATTCTTCTCAGTGTAGCCTGTGGCACATAACTTTCATTACTGACTCTAATGATATAACGTAGATTGGGGGCTTGAATCCCAGTGAGACCAGATTTCAAGAAAAGGAAATCATTTTTTATTTAATTGAATGTAAGTGTCAGAGCAGAGCGATGTAACTCTACCTCCTCACGATTTGGGCAGAATGTATTAGCTGACAGCTTCCCTTTAACCGCCATATTAACCTAATGTCTGCAGGTTAATAGCATTTTTTCACATTACAGGTTTTCTTTAAAGTCCCCTAGGGGGGGCGTAAAAAAATAAATAAATAAAACAAGATGTTTAAAAAAAAATGTTAACTATTAAAATCAGTCCCCCTATTTCCAGTTTTAAAAATAAAAAGTAATAACGTAATAAAGATAAACATAATTGGAATCACCATGTCCATATATGTCTGGTTTATCAAAATATGAAATTATTTAAAGCATACATGAAAAGCGACTATAATATAGAATTCAATACATTTAAAAACACTAAATGTAAGGTTTTTCAATCCCGCATTTCCCAAAAATGCTATAAAAAGTGATAAAAAAAGCGTATATGACCCAAATTTGCATTAATTAAATAATCATCTCTCACACAACTCAATGGATGAAATGTAACCGGTGTTGCTGGATGGCCAGGACCAGATGTTTGATAGTTCAAGGAGGGAGACCACCAGTTTAAAATAAACTTTTTACTGAACATTAACTTGAGGAGTGTTATATACAATAGGTAGGGGCATATATCTTCTCAAACATTTCCTTAACAATGCGTAACATTTTCCCCATATAAATTGAATCCCTTTTTCCCTTCTCTCTTTACTTATCCTCTATCTTCACTACTCCTCAATACTTCACCACAACCCAACTACAGTTCAACTATCAAGAGTCCTTTACTCAACCCGGGGTTCAGCATCTTCTTGTCCCGCTAGGGAACTACAGTGGCTTGTAAAGGTATTCACCCCCCTTGGCTTTTACCTACTTTATTACATTACAATCTGTGTATAAACATTTTTGTAATCTGATTTGTGAGTGATGCATCAGAGTTAAATAGCCTAAGTTGGTGAAGTGAGAAAAATATATTCATAAATTAAATTTATAGGATCAAATAACTAATAATTGGAATGTGCATATGTATTCGCCCTTTTTGCTATGAAACCCCCAAAAATTTCTGATGCAAGCAATTCCCTTCATAAGTCCCATGCTTAGTGACAGGACGTCCCTCTGTGTGCAATCTAAGTGTCACATGTCTGTCATTATATACACTTTACCTTTTCTGAAGGGCCATAGAGGCTGCAACATCATTAACAAGAGGCGCCACTAACCAAACACCACCATGATGATCAAGCAGATCTCCAAACAACACCATGAAGACCTAGGAGATCTCCAAACAACCCCATGAAGACCAAGGAGATCTCCAGACAACACCATGAAGACCAAGGAGATCTCCAAACAACACAATGAAGACCAAGGAGATCTCCAAACACCATGAAGCTCAAGGAGATCTCCAAACACCACCATAAAGACCAAGGAGATCTCCAAACACCACCATGAAGACCAAGGAGATCTTCAAACAACACAAAGACCAAAGAGATCTGCAAACAAGTCAGGGACAAAGTTTTTTAGAAGTACAAGTCAGGGTGGGTAGCATAAAATAGTTCCCAATCTCTGATGATCCCCTGAGCACCATCAAATCCATTATCATCAAATAGAAAGAACATGGTACCACAACAAACCTGCCAAGAAGGGATCGTCCACCAAAACAATCAGAGGGCATTAATCAGAGAGGCAGCCAGAGACCAAAGGTAACCCTAAAAGAATTGCAGAGATCCCAAGCAGAAACTGGAGTATCTTTCCACAAGACCACAAAATAAGTACATTCCATAGAGGTGACCTTTATGGAAGAGTGGGCAGAAAAAAAAACTTTCTTTACACACAAAAATTGGAAGGATTGTCTGGAGTTTGCCAAAAAATGTGGGAGACCCCCCCATATGTCTGGAGGAAGGTGCTGTGGTCAAATGAGACCAAAATTAAAGTTTTTGGCCATCAAGATAAACGCTATGTCTGGAGCCAAACCAATACAGCTCGTCACTTATAGAAAACCATCCCCACAGTGAAACATTCTGGTGGCTCCATCATGGAGTGGGGATGTTTTTAAGTAGCAGGGATAGGGACAATGGTCCGAGTCGAAGGGAAGATGGATGGTGCAAAACACAGGGATATTATTGAACAAAACTAGTTTCAGTCTCAGTGATTCAAGACTGGTTTTGAGGTTCACCTTCCAACAAGACAATGACCCAAAGCATACTGCTAAAGCAACACTCGAGGGGTGTAAGGGGAAACGTGTGAATGTTTTGGAGTGGCCGAGTTAAAGTCCAGACCTTAATCCAGTTGAGACTCTGTGGTCAGACTTGAAGATTGCTGTACACTGGAAAAATCCATCTAACTTTAAAGGGAAACTGTCACCTGAATTTGGCGGGACCAGTTTTGGGTCCTCCGTACTACACGCCTGTGCAAGGTAATCTTGCCTTGTGCAGGCGTGTACTACGGAGGACAGAGAATGAACTTCAATCCAATATTTCGGCCAGCATGCAGCCAGCGGGTAAGGAAAGAGTGAATCAAACACCTGAAAACTCCGCCCATATGACCCAAAACTGGTCCCGCCAAATTCAGGTGACAGGTTCCCTTTAAAGAGCTGGAACAGTTTTGCCTTGAGTTATGGGCAAACATCCCACTGGCCAGATATGGAAAGCTCAGAGAGACTTATCCAAAGCGGCTTGCAGCTGTAATTGCCACAAAAGAAGGCTCCACAAAGTACTAACTTTAGGGGGGTGAATAGTTATGTACGCTGAAGATTTCAGATATTTTGTCCCACTTGTTGCTTGCTACACAATAAAAAGAAAACCAAATGTTGACAGTTGTCGGCATGTTCTTTACATTAACTAATGCAAGTGCTCAGAAAAAAACAATTACATTTCAGGTTGTGAGGTCGCAAAACACAAAAAATGGCAAGAGGGTGAATACTTTTGCAAGCCGCTGTATATTGCCAGTAAGGCTGGTACTTATCTTCTCTGGCCCTGACGCACTGGAACTCCCGCATGGAGCATGCAGCAAAAACAATTCACATATATACACCCCCAAGGAATCAGATCCTTCATGAGGCTCCTCACACTGGCTGAACGCTCCACCAATCATATATTGTGCTCAATGTGATGTCACTAGTTGCTGGGTAGATTTCTTCAATAATGATGTTTACTCACAGCTGCTCCTCCTGATATCTTTATAGAACCATCACATACCCATAACAGAGCATGTAGAGGCTCGGTGAAGGCGGCAGTGAAGGTGTGTAAGTGTCTGATGGGGTCACACAGCTCATAAAAGGACAACTGCCCGGCCTCATAATCCAGACATATCCTGAACCGATCACTGGAGATCTGGTGAGGTAACTGGATCACTTTACTGTCATGTCTCACTGAATACTGATTACTATAATTCATCTCCCCTTTACATAAACTCCAGGACTTGTTATTATATCCAATGAATGATTGACGCCCACTCTTGTCTATACTGGGGTAACACATCCCCACCCTCCACAACTCTGATCTACTGATCTCCACATCCCAGTAATGTCGTCCTGAGGTAAATCTCCTCCTGCTCATCACCTGAGGATATTCCTGGAATCTCTCTGCTGTTTCTCGACGTTTCAGTCTTTTTTCTGTCCAGGTCGCAGTTTTCAGGTCGTCTGATATAAGGAGATTATGAGCAGCCGTGTTTACATCCAGTAATATGTCTGCAGGACCCTCCCCATAGATCCCTCCCTTTACCTTCTCACAATCACCCCAAGTCCTGACTATTACATCATCACCCCCATATTTTATACCTGAAAAAGATACATTTTTTATATGACTGGTCACAGATTGGGCACTGAGAGGTTGTTGCCTCATTTCTTTTGTTTTTTGGGGTGAGATGGTTTGTAGATATGTTATTATATCAGAGAAACCTGCATCTAACATCCCTGTAATCACATCCACATCATATGTCTTATCATCTCCCTCCTCCTCAGGATCACACAAGTCCCCGGTGTCTGGTTCCTGTAAGACAGTCAGTGGATCAGTCATGTTACACAGCTCCTCAATGTGCCTCATCTTCCTGGACAGCTCGTCCATCTTTATTTCCAGCTTCTGGATCCCATCAGACAGTGACAGTGACACTTGCTTTTCCCGCATGGAGATCTCACTCAGGACCTTCTTCTCCAGGTCGTCCACCCGTTTTCTGATGTCTGTACACAGGGCAGTGACTCTCTCGGCTTCTCCAGCTGCTTTTTCTTGAGCTTTTCTCCTGCGTTCCTCCAGACTCCGGACTCTTTCCTCAGTCTTCTCTCTCTTTTTAATCAGTTTCTGGAGAACATTTCTCAGTCTAGCTTTCTTCTTCTCAGAGGCCTCATCCAGCATCTCCACCCGGTGTCCCCGATGTTCTCCCACCAAACTGCAGGACACACAGATACAAGTATTGTCCTTAGTGCAGTAATATTCCAGGATCTTCTTATGGACAGAACATTTCCTGGTCTCCAGAGAAGTGCTGGGATCAGTGAGGACGTGTTCTGGTCCTTTACTGTGAACTCTCAGGTGTTTATCACACAGAGAAGCCTCACAGTGTAGACAGGATCTGACAGCAGGTGCAGGAAAGTCCACACAGTAAGTGCAGCAGATCCCGGTGATCTCCTCCTGATGTGGATGAGTAGACCGGAAACGTTCTGCTACATTACACAGAGTTATGTTCCTCTTCAGGGCCGGCCGCTTGTTAAACTCTTCTCTACATTCAGGACAGGAATAATCTCCAGACTCGTCCTGTGTATTCAGGACCCGATCAATACAGACCCGGCAGAAGTTGTGTCCACATCTCAGGGTTACAGGATCTGTATACAGGGTCAGACAGATGGAACATTCCAGCTCTTCTCTCAGATCAGCGGACGCCATAGCTACGTTTCGTGACTGTTATAGGGCGTGTTTCAGGAAATATGACATTGCGCAACTTGTGTCTGAGAGTCTATTAACCATATAATGTGCTAACTGGGAACAGAAAAATAGATAACAGGGAAGGAGTTGATTTCTCCATGTTTATACTCTGCCCTCTTATTAGAGTGTAAGCTCCTGTGATCAGATCATCATGTCCTCACTCTTCTGTTGCTCTTTTGTATTGTAGGTAAAGGGAATCTGTCTCCCCTGGGGACGCTTTTAAGCTATTACTATGGGCATAAATGTGATAGAATTGTAAAAGTAGTCCTGCCTGTATTGTTCACAGCTGCTGTCCTGTTGCTGAGAACTAAACTTTTAATATTTTATGTTAATTAGTTCATCCAGGAACCAGGGCGTGCGGTGCCTGGAAGAAAACTCTTCCTCCGGTGATCTGTTGCGTATCACCCTCCTCCCATGTGCGTCACAGTGCCATATAATGTGCATTTGTGGTGCTGGAATCCCGCGCCTGCTTCCTGCATTTGAGCGATTTTGCGTGCCTTTTCCGGCATTTTATGGGCAGTGTCTTTACTGTTCTTCTGCGCATGCGCCGGCGAGTCACTTCTACTTCATTAACAATAACTCACCAACGTCTGTGCAGAACAATGACGCCAATGCCCATAGCCGGGCAGAAAACATATTCGCGCGGGATTCCGGCTCCACAACTGCACATCACATGGCACAGGCTATTTATTGTGATAGGTGCTGTGCCAACCTGTGGAAGAGGAGAAAGTCACAGTGTTGCTGTGTATTGGTACTCTCTGAAGGGGAAGGATTCAGAATATAGGCACCATTTTCAGCATCATGTTGTGGTCTGAACATATGCCAATGAAGTGCCCACATACCCTGACCATATAAGCACTGGAATGGGGGTAAGGGTTCTTCGGTTTCTGCAGAGGCCAAGGGGGACTTGGATAGTGCCCTTCTCCTGATAGAGAAGAGCTGCCATGGGCCAGGTGCTTGTGACGAGCATCGGGCAGGGAGCGGCGGTCAAAGATTGCAGGCAGAGGGCTATCAAGTCGATGAGAGTAAGCAGAGAAATGGGTGAGCTGTTTCTTTTTCTCGGGGTGATGAAACGTTGGCCTACAGGAAGAACTGGCTGACAGCCTAGCCGAGAGAGACCGATCCCCGAAGTCATACTACATGAAAGTATAAGACTCTGCGCCACCTGGTAGCCCACTAAGGACTGTAATGTCTGTAACAGAGCACTGCTTACATAAAACTGCAGCAAATATAAATAGCTAAACAGGTCTGTCACTTTATGAATTTTTTTTAATCTCGGCGTTACCAAGCCATGGCGACTTGATGGATGAATGCTCTATAGTAAGATCAATCTGGTGCAAGCCTGGATAGGTCCAGCAGGGTCTTCTCCTCTGTTATCTTGATAGTATCAAGCCAGCTGGTTGCTGGTCTTCCTCTTTGACTTGTTCCTTCTATTTTTCCGACCATGATGTTCTTCTCCGGTGACTGCTTTCTTCGTATGTAGTGCCCTCAGTAAGCAAGTCGTAGCTTGGTGATCCTTGCTTCCAGTGACATGTCTGGCTTGATTTGTTCCAAAATTGATTTGTTTGTTCTTCTTGCCACCCATGGAATTGATAATGTCTTTCTCCAGCACATTTCGAAGGCGTACATTATTCTTTGTTGTTTCTTTATCATTCACTTTTAGCATCCATATGTCTGTGTAGCTGCATATGACCCTTCATGAGGAGTTCCCTGAAAGTTGCTGAATAAGGTCTGTCAGATTGGAGAAGAGGTCATCTTTCATTAAATAAAAAATTCCTGGGTGAGCCGGTGGTGAAATCTTAGCTGCCGAGATCATAAAGGAACACTAATCACTGAAAATGCACAAAAAAATATTCTAATACTTCCTAAAATCATAGATTAGAGTTGGATGGAACTTCTAGGATCATCGTGTCCTACCGCCTGCTCAGTGCAGGACTCGCTAAACCATCTCAGACAGATGTCTGTCCAGCCTCTGTTTGAAGATTTCCATTGAAGGAGAACTCACCACCTCTCGTGGCCGCCTGTTCAACTTTTCGATTACCCTCACTATCAAAAAGCTTTTTCTAATAACTGATCTGTATCTTCTCCCTTTCGGTTTCATTCGATTTCTTCTCGTGTTTCATTGTGCAAGTGAGAATAATGATGATCCCTCTACACTGTGACATCACTTCAGATATTTGTAGACAGCTATTAAGTCTCCTCTTAGCCTTCTTTTTTGCAAGCTGAACATTCCCAGATCCTTTAATGATTTCTAGTAGGACATACTTTTCAGTCCGCTCACCATTCTGGTCGCTCTTCTCTGAACTTGCTCCAGTTTTTCGATGTCTTTTGTAAAAACTGGTGCCAAGAACTGGACACAGTATTCCCGACGAAGTCTGACCAAGGAGGAGTAGAGGGTGATAATCATCTCACGTGACCCAGACTCTATGCTTCACTTAATACATTAATCTTCTTTTACTTCATCTGATTTTGAACATATTATAACTGAAGCTGAGAAATGGGCGTCTCAAGAGATCGGCCTTTTCTTCTGTTCCCGTCATAACTGTCCTGTGTGTGGCTGCAAGACAACTACCTGCAGCAGGAGCCTCCCCCCGCTGCTGTTCACCGCATTTAAAGATTGAGCTGTTTCACCAAAGAGCACAGTTCTTAAGAGGAAACTAAAACTTCTGTACACTTCTTGACTTCACTTATTTCTTCACTTAAGAAAGTGGTAGTCAGTTTGCCCCTTGGAGATGGCAGGCTGGAGTAAGATGCTGCCCAATGAGGTACCACAATGTGAGAGAAGGGATCGGTGTCAATGTGGCTCTAGACTCTTCCAGAAAGTCTCCCATTTATTAAAAACAAAACTTTCTAAACTTTCCAGGAGTTGGCAAGCAGGGTTTATCTACACAGTCAAGTATTTCAAATCTCTCGAAAATTGGCTGGAGCGGGTAATGAGTTCATATTAATTGGATCATCAAAATTACTAGGATGGAAAAGAGGATTAAAAACTATGATAAGCAATAAATATACTGAAGAATGGTTGCTTTAAATGAGTTCTGTGTGCTTCAACTAGGGGGCGCTCATTACTAAGAAGACTAAAAAATAAAACACCAGTAACGTACTGCATGGGATCAAAGTACTGGGACTCCTTCTTACACCTTCCATCCTTTTCTGACCTCCCATTGTAAATCCATTATTATGAAGTCGGTGAAGATATAACAACTTCCACTCTTCAGGGAAGGACTTCTACAACATTTTAGTGGCATTAGTGGAAATGTTTACCCCTTTATCCAGAAGAGCATTTGTAGGGTCAGATACTGATATTGGGGGGAGGCCGAGCTCACAATCTCCATTTTACATTGCAGTTTGTACTGCGGAAAAATAACAAATATTTCACTTCTTTCATTGGGACGAAGAGTGGAATATACAATAAACTTGGCATTAGTCATAAAAGCTTCAAAAATTGTGTAAAAAAAAACAACAAAAAAAGACATTAACCTTATAAAAAAATTGAGTGTGGAGAAAACTGGATTTACATGGGGAAAACAACATTGGCGCTCGGTACATCTGATCTATAATACCCATACCAAGAAGATGCCAGAACGACAAAGTGTCAGTATCAGAGCTTACTAGGTTATATGCACACGTTCAGGATTTTTTGAATTTTTTTCGTGTTTTTTTGCTAAAAAAAATGCTAAAAAAAGCTTACATTAAGCATCCTAATATTAAGATGCATTCCACAATTTTTGTGGACATATTGCTTTTTTTTCCGCAAAAAAAACCCATCGCGGAAAAAAAACGCAGCATGTTCATTAATTTTGCGGAAAATCTCTGGATTTGCCACTATATAATATAGCAGTGGAACGCTCCAGAAAAATCCGCGTAAAAAACGTGAAAAAAACGCAAAAAAAAGTAATAAAAACGCAAGCGGATTTATTGCAGAAAAAGTCCGGTTTTATTCAGGAAAATTTTGTAATTTTAAAATTTCATTATACTTGCATGATACTTGTATGACGAACGACCGACTTTTCAGGAACAACATGGAACCGATGTTATTAACGCTGATGGGTATGAGCCCTAAAGATGGTGCATTTTACTCTATAGGCTTCTATGTTTAGCTTGAGAAAACACCTGTAAAAGAAAATGCAATTGCATCTTTGAGTGTAGAATCAAAGCTTTTCTGTACTATTAAAAATGCATTAAAAAAAAATCTTAACACCTGCACCAAAAATACACAAATAAGGGAGATAACAAACATATAAAAAATGCATCAAAAATGCAATAACCAGAGAAGATTGTTATTGCGTCATGCAGAAAACGTGCATATAAAAAGCAGCGGAGAAAAATCAGCGTTTGCTCTACATGTGAACACAGTCTGTGTTACATTTTTAATAATTTTTTATGGGTTTAATAGAGAGAAAAAAATCAATCACACCATTTACCAATCACCTCAAAAAATATTTTCACTATGTTGTGCAGGTTTGTATGACTATATAGGAACACCAAATATGTCTGTTATTTGCTGATTTGTTGTTTATTTTCTTTTTTTTTTTTTAAAGTGCATCAAAAATGACATTATTGTAAGTGTTTTTCATTATTTTTTAGTAATTTTATAGTAAAAAAAAATTCAGTTGTATTTTCTCTCTAGAATACAGGGACATAGAATTGCATTGGTATATAGACATGTATCTTTATGTACCAGTAAACTCTATAATTTCGGAGCATGCACTGCACATTCAAATAGAGAAAATGCTCTCATTCTTCTCAGTGTAGCCTGTGGCACATAACTTTCATTACTGACTCTAATGATATAACGTAGATTGGGGGCTTGAATCCCAGTGAGACCAGATTTCAAGAAAGGAAAATCATTTTTTATTTAATTGAATGTAAGAGTAAGAGCAGAGTGATGTAACTCTACGTCCCCACGATTTGGGCAGAATGTATTAGCTGACAGCTTCCCTTTAACCGCCATATTAACCTAATATCTGCAGGTTAATAGCATTTTTTCACTTTACAGGGGCGTAAAAAAATAAATACATAAAACGAGATGTTTAAAAAAAATGTTAACTATTAAAATCACTCCCCCTATTTCCAGTTTTAAAAATAAAAAGTAATAAAGTAATAAAGATAAACATAATTGTAATCACCATGTCCATAAATGTCCGGTTTATCAAAATATGAAATTATTTAAAGCATACATGAAAAGCGACTATAATATGAAATTCAATACATTTAAAAACACTAAATGTAAGGTTTTTCAATCCCGCATTTCCCAAAAATGCTATAAAAAGTGATAAAAAAAAGCGTATATGACCCAAATTTGCATTAATAAAATCATCATCTCTCACACAACTCAATGGACGAAATGTAACCGGTGTTGCTGGATGGCCAGGACCAGATGTTTGATAGTTCAAGGAGGGAGACCACCAGTTTAAAATAAACTTTTTACTGAACCTTAACTTGAGGAGTGTTACATACAATAGACAGCGGGCACATATCTTCCCAAACATTTCCTTGACAATGCGTAACATTTTCCCCATACAAATTTAATCCCTTTTTCCCTTCTCTCTTTACTTATCCTCTATCTTCACTACTCCTCAATACTTTACCACAACCCAACTACAGTTCAACTATCAAGAGTCCTTTACTCAACCAGCGGTTCTGAATCTTCTTTCCCCTCTAGGGAACTACAGTGTCTTGTAAAGTTATTCACCCCCTTGGCTTTTACCTATTTTATTACATTACAATCTGTGTATAAATATTTTTGTAATCTGATTTGTGTGTGATGCATCAGAGCTAAATAGCCTAAGTTGGTGAAGTGAGAAAAATATATTCATAAATAAAATTTATGGGATGAAATAACTAATAATTGGCATGTGCATATGTATTCACCCTTTTTGCTATGAAACCCTTAAAAATTTCTGGTGCAAGCAATTTCCTTCATAAGTCCCATGCTTAGTGACAGGCTGTCCCTCTGTGTGCAATCTAAGGGTCACATGTCTGTCAGTATATACACTTTACCTTTTCTGAAAGGCCACAGAGGCTGCAACATCATTAACAATAAGCACCACTAACCAAACACCACCATGAAGATCAAGCAGATCTCCAAACAACACCATGAAGACCAAGGAGATATCCAAACCACCCCATGAAGACCAAGGAGATCTCCAAACACCATGAACACAAAGAGAACTCCAAACAACACCATGAAGACCAATGAGATATCCAAATAACACAATGAAGACCAAGGAGATCTTCAAACAACACCATAACGACCAAGGAGATCTCCAAACACTACCATGAAGACCAAGGAAATCTCCAAACACCATAAAGACCATGGAGATCAAACAACACCATAAAGACCAAGGAGATCTCCAAACACCACCATGAAGACCAAGGAGATCTGCAAATACCATCATGAAGACCAAGAAGATCTGCAAATACCATCATGAAGACCAAGAAGATCTGCAAATACCATCATGAAGACCAAGAAGATCTCCAAACAGCACAATGAAGACCAAGGAGATCTACATACAAGTCAGGGACAAACTTTTTTAGAATTACAAGTCAGGGTGGGTAACATAAAAAATTTCCAAATCTCTGATTATCCTGAGCACCATAAAATCCATTATAATCTAATGGAAAGAACATGATACCACAACAAACCTGCCAAGATGGGATCTCCCACCAAAACAATCAGAGGGCATTAATCAGAGAGGCAGCCAGAGACCAAAGGTAACCCTAAAAGAGTTGCAGAATTCCCAAGCAGAAACTGGAGTATCTTTCCACATGACCACAAAATACGTACATTCCATAGAGGTGGCCTTTACGGAAGAGTGGGAGAAAGAAAAACTTTATTTACCCACAAAAATTGGAAGGCTTGTTTGGAGTTTCCCAAAAAATGTGGGAGACTCCCCATATGTCTGGAGAAAGGTGCTGTGGTCAGATGAGACCAAAATTGAAGTTTTTGGCCAACAAGGTAAACACTATGTCTGGAGCCAAACCAACTCATCACCCCAAGAAAACCACCCCCACAGTGAAACATGCTGGTGGCTCCATCATGCAGTGGGGATGTTTTTAAGCAGCAGGGATAGGGACAATGGTCCGAGTCGAAGGGAAGATGGATGGTGCAAAATACAGGGATATTATTGAACAAAACCTGATTCAGTCTCAGTGATTCAAGACTGGTTTTGAGGTTCACCTTCCAACAAGACAATGACCAAAAGCATACTGCTAAAGCAACACTCGAGGCGTTTAAGGGGGAACGTGTGAATGTTTTGGAGAGGCCGAGTCACAGCCCAGACCTTAATCCAATTGAGAATCTGTGGTGAGACTTGAAGATTGCTGTTCACCAGAGGAAGCCATCTGAGTAATGGGCAAAAATCCCAGTTGAAAGATGTGGAAAGCTCATAGAGACTTATCCAAAGCGGCTTGCAGCTGTAATTGCCACAAAAGAAGGCTCCACAAAGACCTGACTTTAGGGGGGTGAATAGTTATGCACGCTGAACTTTTCAGATTTTTTTTGTCCTATTTGTTGTTTGCTCCACAATAAAAAGAAAGTCAAATGTTGACAGTTGTCGCCATGTTCTTTACATGAACTGATGGAAATCCTCAGAAAAAAACAATTACATTTCAGGTTGTGAGGGAGCAAAACACAAAAAATGCCAAGAGGCTGAATACTTTTGCAAGCAGCTGTATATTACCACAATTGCTGGTACTTCTAGTCTCACATAAATACACCCCCAAGGAATCAGATCCTTCATGAGGCTCCTCACACTGGCTGAACGCTCCACCAATCATATATTGGGCTCAGTGTGATGTCAGTAGTCACAGGTCAGATTTCTTCAATAATGGTGTTTCCTCACAGCTGCTCCTCCCAGATATTTTTATACAACCATCAAATACACATAACACAGCATGTAGGGGCTCGGAGAAGGCGGCAGTGAAGGTGTGGATGTGTCTGATGGGGTCACACAGCTCATAAAAGGACAACTGCCCGGCCTCATAATCCAGACATATCCTGAACCGATCACTGGAGATCTCGTGAGGTAACGGGATCACTTTACTGTCATGTCTCACTGAATACTGATTATTATTATACCACACTCCTCCATATAAACCCCAGGACTTGTTGTTATCTCCAATGTGTGACTGACGCCCCCTCCGGTCTATACTGGGGTAACACATCCCCACACTCCACCATCCTGGCCTACTGCCCTCCACATCCCAGTAATGTCGTCCTGAGGTAAATCCCCTTCTGCTCATCACATGATTACAGGTATACAGGAATCTCTCTGCAGTTTCTGGACGATTCTGCCATATTTCGGTCCAGGTCGCAGTTTTCAGGTCGTCTGATATAAGGAGACTATTACCAGCCGTGTTTACATCCAGTATTATGTCTGCAGGACCCTCCCCATAGATCCCTCCCTTTCCTGAATCCATTACCTTCTCACCATCTCCCCAAGTCCTGACTATTACATCATCACCCCCATATTTTATACCTGAAGAAGATAAATTTTTTATGTGAGTGGTCACAGTTTGGGCACTGAGACATTGCGACCTCATTTCTTTTGTTTTTTGGGCTGAGATGGTTTGTAGATGTTATTATATCAGAGAAACCTGCATCTAACATCCCTGTAATCACATCCACATCATATATCTTTTCTTGTCCTCCTGTGTCCTCATCACCTCCATCATGTCCTCCTGTGTCCTCATCACCTCCATCATGTCCTCCTGTGTCCTCATCACCTCCATCCTCCTCAGGATCACACAAGTCCCCGGTGTCTGGTTCCTGTAGGACAGTCAGTGGATCCGTCATGTTACACAGCTCCTCAATGTGCCTCATCTTCCTGGACAGCTCGTCCTTCTTTATTTCCAGCTTCTGGATCCCATCAGACAGTGACACCTGCTTTTCCCGCATGGAGATCTCACCCAGGACCTTCTTCTCCAGGTCGTCCACCCGTCTCCTGATGTCTATAAACAGGGCAGTGACTCTTTTGTCTTCTCCAGATGATATTTTTTTAAAGGGAACCTGTCACCCCGAAAATCGGGGGTGAGGTAATCCCACCGGCATCAGGGGCTTATCTGCAGCATTCTATAATGCTGTAGATAAGCCCCCGATGTTACCTGAAAAAGGAGAAAAAGACGTTAGATTATACTCACCCATGGGCGGTCCCGCTGCTGGTCAGGTCGAACGGGCGTCTCCGGTCCGCTGCGGCGCCTCCCATCTTCTTTCCATGACGTCCTCTTCTGATCTTCAGCCACGGCTCCGGCGCAGGCGTACTTTGCTCTGCCCTGTTGAGGGCAGAGGATAGTACAGCAGTGCGCAGGCGCCGGAAAGGTCAGAGGCCCGGCGCCTGCGCACTGCAGTACTTTGTCTGCCCTCAACAGGGCAGAGCAAAGTACGCCTGCGCCGGAGCCGTGGCTGAAGATCAGAAGAGGACGTCTTGGAAAGAAGATGGGAGGCGCCGCAGCGGACCGGAGACGCCCAGCTGACCTGACCAGCAGCGGGACCGCCCCTGGGTGAGTATAATCTAACGTCTTTTTCAGGTAACATCGGGGGCTTATCTACAGCATTACAGAATGCTGTAGATAAGCCCCTGATGCCGGTGGGATTACCTCACCCCCGATTTTCGGGGTGACAGGTTCCCTTTAACTTTTCTCCCCTGCTCCTTCAGGCTCTTTACTCTTTCCTCAGTCTTCTTTCTCTTTGTGATCAGTTTCTGCAGAACATTTCTCAGTTTCTCCTTCTTCTTCTCAGAGGCCTCCTCCATCATCTCCACCCGATGTCCCCGATGTTCTCCGGCCAAACTGCAGGACACGCAGATACAAGCAGCGTCCTCAGTGCAGTAATATTCCAGGATCTTCTTATGGACAGAACATTTCCTGGTCTCCAGAGAAGTGCTGGGATCAGTGAGGACGTGTTCTGGTCCTTTACTGTGAACTCTCAGGTGTTTATCACACAGGGAAGCCTCACAGTGTAGACAGGATCTAACAGCAGGTACCGGAGAGTGAATACAGTAAGTGCAGTAGATCCTGGTGGCCTCCTCCTGATGTGGATGAGTAGACCTGAAACGTTCTGCTACATTACTCAGAGTTATGTTCCTCTTCAGTGTCGGCCGCTTGTTAAACTCTTCTCTACATTCAGGACAGGAATAATCTCCAGACTCGTCCCGTGTCAGCACACGATCAATACAGACCCAGCAGAAGTTGTGTCCACATCTCAGGGTTATAGGATCTGTATACAGGGTCAGACAGATGGAACATTCCAGCTCTTCTCTGAGATCAGCGGACGCCATAGCTTCATTTCATGAATGTTATAGGGCGTGTTTCTGGAAATATGACATTGCGCAACTTGTGTCTGAGAGTCTATTAACCATATAATGTACTAACTGGGAATAGAAAAATAGATAACAGGGAAGGAGTTGATTTCTCCATGTTTATACTCTGCCGTCTTATTAGAGTGTAAGCTCCTGTCATCAGATCGTCATGTCCTCACTCTTCTGTTGCTCATTTGTATTGTAGGTAAAGGGAATCTGTCTCCCCTGAGAACGCTTTTAAGCTATTACTATGGGCATACAGGTGATAGAATTGTTAAAATAGTCCTACCTGTATTATTATTATATATTATTATAACGCCATTTATTCCATGGCGCTTTACATGTGAGGAGGGGTATACATAATAAAAACAAGTACAATAATCTTGAACAATACAAGTCATAACTGGTACAGGAGGAGTGAGGACCCTGCCCGCGAGGGCTCACAATCTACAAGGGATGGGTGAGGATACAGTAGGTGAGGATAGAGCTGCTCATGCAGCGGTTTGGTCGATCAGTCATTACTGCAGGTTGTAGGCTTGTCGGAAGAGGTGGGTCTTCAGGTTCTTTTTGAAGGTTTCGATGGTAGGCGAGAGTCTGATGTGTTGTGGTAGAGGGTTCCAGAGTAGGGGTGATACACGAGAGAAATCTTGTATGTGATTGTGGGAAGAGGAGATAAGAGGGGAGTAGAGAAGGAGATCTTGTGAGGATCGGAGGGTGCGTGCAGGAAAGTACCGGGAGACGAGGTCACAGATGTATGGAGGAGACAGGTTGTCGAAGGCTTTGTACGTCATGGTTAGGGTTTTGTACTGGAGTCTCTGGGTAATGGGGAGCAAGTGAAGGGATTGACAGAGGGGAGAGGCCAGGGAATAGCGGGGGGACAGGTGGATTTGTCGGGCAGCAGAGTTTAGAATAGATTGGAGGGGTGCGAGAGTGTTAGAGGGGAGGCCACAGAGCAGGAGGTTGCAGTAGTCAAGGCAAGAGATGATGAGGGCATGGACTAGGGTTTTGCAGATTCTTGGTTTAGGAATTACCTGTATTGTTCATAGCTGCTGTCTTGTTGCTGACAAATAGATTATTAATATTTTATGTTAATTAGTTCATCCAGGATCCGGGGAGTGCGGTGCCTGTAAGAACACTCTTCCTCCAGTGATCTGTTGCGTACCATCCTCCTCCCATGTGTGTTAGTGCCATATAATGTGCATTTGTGGTGCTGGAATCCCGCGCCTGCTTTCTGCATTTGAGCGATTATGCGTGCCTTTTCCGCCATGTTATGGCCAATGTCTTTACTGTTCTTCTGCGCAGGCGCCGGGGAGTCACTTCTACTTCATTCAACAGTAACTCACCAGCGCCTGCGCGGAAGATCAATGAAGCCAATGCCCATAGCAGGGCAGAAAAGGTATGCATAACTGCACGAATGCAAAGCTCAGGTCCGCCAATGCCTATTTCAGCTGGATGTGTGTCCAAGGACGCACATTCAGCTGAAATGTATTGCGGCGAAGAGACTTACCGTCTCCCTCCACTGCAATACACACTGCTGGCAGCGGACATCGGCGTGCCTGTCACATGCACCACCCATGACGGAC
Source organism: Ranitomeya imitator (assembly GCF_032444005.1). Lineage (NCBI taxonomy): Eukaryota > Metazoa > Chordata > Amphibia > Anura > Dendrobatidae > Ranitomeya > Ranitomeya imitator. Next base: position 12,911,714 of record NC_091285.1, on the reverse strand, counting down.
ACGCCAAAGTCAGCTGCCAGCCTCTATGCCGGCTACTATGCTGGCTATATAAGAGGATGCTGCACATCATGGAAGTGGAGGAAAGTGAGAAGCATCATTTATTCTAAGAGCGGCAGAATGAAGGACATCATTACTGGAATGGGCCAGAATGATGGACATAATTACAGCAAGGGGCCTAGGATAACAGACATTATACAGGGATGAGGCCCAGGATGGAAGACAATTATTATAGGAAGGTGCCCTGGATGGGGGTCATTATACCAGGAAAATACTTAGTATGGGAGACATTATTACAAAGGAGCAAAGGATAGGGGTCTTTACACCAGGAAACGGCTTAGGATTGGGCACATTATTACAGGAAGGGCCAGATGATGGGGAATATTAAACCAGGAAGCGACCTAAGATGGGGGAGATTATCAGAGCATTGTGCCCAGGTTGGGGGACATTATTACTAGGAGGGGTCAGAACGAGGGACATAATTACAGGAAGAAACCCAGGATGGAAGACAATATACCAGTAATAGGTCAAGGATGGGGGATATTATATCAGGAAAAGACTTAAAGTGGGGGATATTATTACAGGAAGGGGCCCAGGATTGGGATGATTATACCAGGAAAAGGCTTAGGATCGGGGACTTTATAAACAGAAGGAACCAATGATGGAGGACATTATTCCAGGAAGGGACTAAGGATGGAGGAGATTATTGCAGAATGGGGCAAGGACAGGGGACATTATTACAGCAAGGGGCCCAACATTATACCAGGAAGAGACCCAGGATGGGAGACATTATTACAGGAACGGGTCCAGGATCGGAGACAATATACTAGGAAGATGCTTAGGATGGGGGACATTATTACAGGAAAAGGTCCTGGATGGGGGACCTCATTAAAGAGAGAGGCCCAGAATGGGGGACATTATAGCAGGAAAGTTCCAGTACTCTCTCCCATTTCAATACACAACATGGCTTCATAGAAGTGTTGTGTAGGTACACAACTCATGTCAGAGGGGAAGGGGAGCCGATTTTGATTGATTGGTGCTATGTATGTCTTTTAGCTTTGGTCCGTAAAAATGAAAAATTAGTTTTTCTTTTTTCATGTAGTTTTGACTTCAAAACTAAACCCCTCGATTTGTTATACAATTTCTTCTCTTTTTAGAGCTCCATGCCATACCCTGGCTCCACCTCACACTCGATAATCATTAAAATAGGTGTCAAAAAGAAACAAAAACAAAATTTTTCTTTTAAAATATAGTGGGAGGAAAAACAGAAAAAATAGCCAGTTTGCAAGTCTAAGGCAGAATTTTTAAACTCTGTCTTGTGAGACATTGATGTGGATGGTGCTATGCATTTAGCCTAGACTAATGAATTTGCATATTACATTTCCCGGAGGAGCATTGCACGGCGAATAAACCTCCTTGACACGTCAAAGCTGTAAGTCACTCTCCACAAGGAGAAACGTTGCCCCTTAGACCCCAGTCCAGAGCCTCTCACCTAGCCTAATCAGTTCTCATGCATCGCACTGACGAGGGCCAACAGCCCGAAACACCGTGTCTGCGAATTGAGATACTGATTTGGCTTTTATCCTAAGTCATATTGCACGACTCGTTAAAGGGTCGATTGTGACTTGTAGGATCGCTACTTCCAATAGGTGGCGCTATAGACTTAAAGTCCTCTTTTTCTCTGAAGAGCCAATTTGCATATAGGATAGAAAAGAGGATTAAAAACTATAATAAGCAATAAATATACTGAACAATGGTTGCTATAATGCACCTATATTAGTTCTGTGTTTTCACTAGGGGACGCTCATTACTAAGAAGACTAAAAAAATTAACACCAGTAACTTACCGCATCCGGATAAAAGTACTGGGACTACTTCTTACACCTTCCGTCCTTTTCTGACCTCCCATTGTAAATCCATTATTAGGATATAACAACTTCCACTCTTCAGGGAAGGACTTCTACAAGATTTTAGTGGCATTAGTGGAAATGTTTACCCCTTTATCCAGAAGAGCATTTGTAAGGTCAGATACTGATATTGGGGGGAGGCCGAGCTCACAATCTCCATTTTACATTGCGGTTTGTACTGCGGAAAAATAACAAATATTTCACTTCTTTCATTGGTACGAATAGTGGAACATACAATAAACGTGGCAATAGAGTCAACAAAGGCTTCAAAAATTGTGTAAAAAAAATACAACAAAAAAATACATTAACCTTATAAAAAAAATTGAGTGTGGAGAAAACTGGATTTACATGGGGAAAAACAACATTGGCGCTCGGTACATCTGATCTATAATAGTTCTCAATATAACCCATCCCAAGAAGGTGCCAGAACGATAAGGTGTCGATATCAGAGCTTAAAAGTTGGAGAAAATGATGATGTGGCCACCGGGGCATCCCTTTACTGAGAACATGCATTATTAGCAAACATATGGTTGGAGATTTGCTCAAGTGTCATGTCCTCTTTCTTTCCCAGAGCCATTTGTGGATGACTGGGTCAATTTTTCCAGGGAAAACTTTTCCACTAGAAGACTTTTGTGTAATTCCTTGTAGACTCCTGCCCTTACTTTTCTATTGATCATAGACAACCCATATAACAGGCCAATGAGACACATTTACGACAGGGCACCGTACGACACTGTACAACAAACCTGCAGAACAAGATTATGAGGCCTGACCACATCTTGTTGATGGATCCAATGTATTAACAGCCACTAATCCACATTCCCCAGAGTTGTAGTAGATTCTGGTATTATAAATGTAGACAAAGTAAAGTCAAGGATCATCATCGGAAAATCTGGCAGGATACGACTGGCCAGAGGATGAGACGGCGACTTAGTAAAAAAACAAAACGAAGGATCAGAATCAGGAGTTGTTCGAAAAGCGCCAGACACACACAATCCAAGGGTTAATAAGGCAAAGATAGTCAAACCAGGACAGGCAATAACCCTCAATCAATGTTGCTCAGGTGCCCGTTGCCTTAGCACGCTACTGAACAGCCTATGAGAAGAGGCGCAGCCCATAGTCTATAGGTATCTATCTATGTGTCACCCATACAGGCACAATTTTTCAGTAATTGAGACTACATGGATTGTACCACAACAGTTCTCTCTATGGAGGGACAAAAACGACTATCGCAGTTCCTGATGATACTCAGACAGCTCCTATGGCAAACTTATAATGAAAGAGATCATATCAAGGCTTTCCTGGCAGCTTATTTAGATTATGGGGGGCTCCAAACCAGACTCAAAAAATTTATTTTGATTCCTAAAATTAATCAAACCACAAGTGGAGAACCCTAAAGTCATTTAGACACCTACTGATTCAGACCATAAACCAAATGCTAAAATTAATCGTACCCCAGACCAGACCCTCAAAAGTAATCACACACCAGAAAAGAACCCTTTAAACACTTCTGCCTAGAGCGAAACTACCATCAGGGTCTGGTACACCACAAGTCCAGAAGATGATTGTCGAAAGGTAAGTGTCTGAATTAATGTTAGGAATTTATTTCAAGGGGTCTGGTTCTAGGAATGGAATTAAACTTAGGTGTCTGGTCTGGGTTCTGAATTCATTTAGGTGAGGTGTCTTTAGGTTTACAGTCTAGGGTATGATTCGTTTTAGTCTCTGAATTAATTTTATAGATGTAATCTGGGGTTTAAACTAATTTTAGGGTCTGAATTTTAGGTGTCAAATCTGATTTTTAGGGCTATGGTCTGAATAATTTTAGGGGTCTTATCTGGGGTCTGAATTAGTTTTAGACGTCAGATTCAAGGTCTGAATTAATGTTTTAGAAGCCTGATTTAATCTTAAGGGTCTGGTATGGCATCTAAATCAATTTTAGAGGTGTGTTTTAAATTCAGGGGTTTAATAATCTGGGATCTTGTCTATGGCATGAATTACATTTTTGGGGGCTTGTCAAGGTCTGATTTTTTTTTTTTCATCAAGGGTCTGATCTGGGCTTATAATGAGTTTAGGAATCTGATCTTGGATGTTAATTTGCTTAGGGGGGGTCTTAATTAATTTTGGAGTTTAGTCTGAATGGACTTGGATCTCGATTAATTATAAGGGTCTTGTGTCCAAATTAACTTATGGGTTAGGTCTGTTTTTCCCACGAGCTATATATATATATATAAATCTTAACATAAAAGTTCTACAAAGGTTGCAAAATTTTATGAAGACATTGTTCCTGTTGGTTTTTATTTCTGACCTTTTCCTGCCGGTGGACCCAAACTCCAAATTAATGGGAGTCCCCCTGGTACAACGAAATATTGAAGAAGCTACTGATATTAACAAGAAAGAGACTTCTGGAAACCTTGGACTTCAACACCAGATAAGCACAGAATTTATTGTGTCCATTCCATGAATTATTAACCACACATGTGGCATCAGATGTTCACAGGAAGCCATAAATGATAGTAAATATCCCCCCGTCGAGGGCTCTGATCCCTTATCAAACATGGCGAAAATTTTTTTTAAGTAAAACAACATTTTATTTGGTAGATAACTGGTGCAAATATTCATGTTTCTACTCCAAAACGGCTTGATTGCCATCACAAATGACAGTACATTCAATAACTCTTCACCGACGACCACATTTTCACATAAATTAAATAAAATAGAAACCGAAGAGAAGTTTACAAGAAAAAAAATGACACCAAAAATGACATGTCTGAAATTGGTAACACAATTTTGGTCTCATCCTTGTTTTATTTTTCTCCATGGTAGCTGAAATTTTGTTTAGTCCGATCCTAAATTCTATATCTATATATATCTATATCTAGAAGTCTATTATTTCTTAACATCAGAAAGGAGTACGACTACACAGGTTTTGTTTGTAGTCTGTTACCATGGAGACACAAAGGGATTTTTATATTTTTTTTAATTAAAGATATTGGCAAAGTTACTTATTTTTAAAAAATTCTCGATTAAATTAAATAAAAGTGGACACAACATTTAAGCGCCTATTTTTAAAAGTTAACATATCCCAAAAATGCAAATGTTCATTGATATAAACTGTACAGGGCTGTAGACATAATGTCCGGACACAAGTCATCAGCTGGACAGTATGAGAGTTTACGATGACCAATGTCAAAAGTTTCAGAAAGGTGGCATCGGGAAGTCAAAGGATCGAGAAGAACATAGCGATTGGGAGGTATATTCTGGTCTGGGTATGATTTTTTTTGTGTTCATATGGCCTAACGCCTGAAAACTAAGGACTCTGGTCTAAGAGTTGATAATTTTGGAGTCTGATTTGGGGTGTGATCATTATGTGGGCTGGATTGAGGTCTGACAATACAGGTGTATGATCATTTAGTGAGTTGATATATTTAGGGGGCTGTTCAGAAGTCTAAGAAGTGGAGGTTTTGAGTCTGATATTTTAGGAACATGGTGTTTTGGGGCAGCAGAATTTAGGACGCTTGTGGTCTTAACATTTGTGGCGTACTAATTTATAGGCAAAGGGTCCTTAAATTTATGTGTTTGGTGTCTGATAATATAAGGTCTAGGATCTGTAATTTTGGGGGTTTGGTCTAGGGTGTGATGATGTAGGTTGTCTGGCATATGAAAATTTAGGGTTTGGGTCCATGGTCTGATAATTTAGTGATTTGGTGTCTGAAGAATTTAAGGTTCTGGGGTCCTAAAATTGATAGGTCTAGGACCTTATAATTTATGGACCTGGTGCCCTAATATGTATGCGTTTGGTGGCTTATAGAGGGGACTGGTTTGCGGATTGATATTTTAGGAGACTGGTCTAGAGTGTACTAATTTTAAGGGTTTGAGGTCTGATAATTTATTGGTTTGGTGTCATTAGAATTTAGGGGTCTGATAATTCAGGTGTCGAGTTCTTATTCTTCATGCTCATGCGAAGAGGTATTTTCACTTTTCAATACCCCTGATGCTGCCCCACCATCTTTGTTTTAGGTTCACAAGTAAAAACTGCTGTACATTTTTTTTCACCACCATTAAGGAAAAATTAGTAAACAAAAAAGTTTTCGGTTGCCACAATGCGTGAACACAGCGCTAGCGTCCTGCATTATGATCATTCATTAGTGCACCAATTTACATATATATCGGGCTTTGTTAGCCATTTAAAGACAGGCTGGAATTTACTTACTTTTGATTTCCCTGGCGTTACATAAATGTTCGGGGTTAAAAAAGAAAAAAATCCGGCCTGTTTCCACACAGTGTGAATTAATCCGTACTATATTTTACGTTTCGACGATGACCCTATTCTAAATATTAGCGAGATAGCTATGATATTGCTTCTACCACAGGATCTCTACAAGTCACTACATGAGGACCTCCATGACTAAAGCTGAGTACGTGACTCGCATGCATATGCCCGAGGCCAATCCACACCAACGAGTAGGAAGTTACAAGATGGAAGGAATCCACTATACATGAAGGTTTAGGTGCAAAAATTGGTCTAGCCATGTACTGACCACATCTGCTTCCTTATGTCACGTATGTGGGCGAACCTTCAGGGCCCAGATTGGCCTCATCAGCCACCTCCGGACCCATAACTACTAGATCTCTTCTAACCCTGAAGCCTTGATCATCTTCGACTACGAAGGACGAACATCAGATTTATATAAACTGTCCCGTTTTTTTTCCCAAGTGCGGAAAACCACTTAAAACAGTGCTGGAAAACTACAACGAGGCATCATGTAATTCCTTTTTTATTCCTCCAGGAAATTTATGACTAAGAGACAAGTGGGTGTTACCATCTCGCTTGAAAAAGGGGCTAAACAATCTGACGGCCAGCCCTGGTTGGACGGTGTAGGGACATACTCCCAAATTGTGAGGAGTATTCCGTGAGGAATATCATGAATTAAATAATGTAGAAATCTAAGGAAGGATGCACCAGAATTTTTATTTCTGGAGGAAAACAAGTATTTCAGTTCTTTCTTGTGAAGTTCTAAAATAGGGACTTTTCTTAAGAGTTAACACTTATTTGGTACTTCGCTTCGGCATCTGATACAAACAGACTATTCATATTGTAGACCAGCAATAGGTGGGGAGTAAATGGAAATAAGGATCACTTGAGCTATATTATATTATATTATTGAAACGTGGCTTGGACGAGGTTTTAACAGCGTTTTGATGGCCGCAAACTATTCTGTGAAGACGTTTTTGGAAAGCTATCAGAAGCCATAAAGGCTATGGACACCTTTGCACAGATTATTTTATTGATCATTTGCATCTTCAACCAAAAAATTGACAACTTTATAAATGTCCTAATATTCTTCTGTTGTACTGTCTGAGTAACTCCTTCACCTAGATGGTTATCCTGCTGCTTCCTACATAGATGACAGCACGCTGCTCTTGATTGTTACACCTCTCTGTGCTTTCCTTCTTTCAGTGTTATAGATTTGACCAACGTGGGTCAAACGTGCCAATTTCAATAGAACAACCGAGGACCAATCAGGCAGTTGGACTTTTAACATATCTGATTCTTATGTTCTCACAGAAAATAAGCCTTCACTAGATTTACCTGGCAGGCCCATACAGAACACATGCACACTTGGCCAAGTTGAGGGAGCAGAACGCAAAGCTGTCAACCAAAGCGTTTGGCACATAGATATCTAATGTGTATGGCCAGGCAAAGACTCTTACCATTTTTCTGCTGTAGAGGTTGCCTAACTTCTTCCAATAGCTGGCTATTCTGCTGCTTCCAAAAGGGCACACTGCTATTGACAGTGGCAACGCTCTCTGTTTCCCTTCTCGCAGCGTTAAACTATTCATAAATATAAGATTAATGTGGGTTGAACACACCAATTTTGACAAGACGACAAAACAAGGACATCTCCGTTTTTCTCCAAGACATAAGAAATTCGAACTGCTCGATTCTTTTTTCAAGGAAGATAACCTGAAATCAAAGGTGTTTGGTAGCACCTTATTTCCCTCTCTCTATACAGAACACATGCACCCTTGGCCACATCGAGGTAGGGTGGGAGAAGGATGCTAATCTCTCAACCAAACAAGTTTCGGCAGACGGGTATCTAATGTGCCTGGCCTGCCAAAGACTAATGCTGTAGAAGTTGTGTATCTTCTTCAACTAGCTGGTTATCCTGCTGTTTCCTAGACAGCACAGTGCTTGCTCTCACCTGTAGAAACTCTCGGCAGCACCTTATTTTCCTCTCTCATGCAGACTGCCGAATAACATTGAGGAAAGGAGATACAGCTCTAAATCAAACATGTGTATGGCAAGCCTGAAAGATAGAGGTAGGCGGAAAGAGGGTGAGGAGGTTGAGGAGAAGTGAAAAAAAAAGCATCCAAGTGCTCAGAGAGGGCAGCTCACAGAGCCTGTACTGTATCAAATAGAGAGAAAAGCACACAATGCAGACTTTGCAGGGGAAAATCAGTCCAGGAATGAAGCTGTGCTGATACATGAGAGCTGCTGAAGACAGACCTCACATGCAGCATGTAATACTTTGAAGGACACAACCAAAGGAGAAAAGTCCAAAACAAGGAACAAGAGGTAAACTGAATATTAAACGGTATTGGAATCTCTGAAAGAATGAAGAGTCTAAAACTAAGTGCAACTGACGTTTAACCACTAACTTATGCTCAAACTATTTCTTCTGTGTCAAGGGTGTCCATGGCCTTTAACAGTACACAACGTATACTATAATACAGTACAATTTGATAACGCAGTTGCTATGGCCGAACACATCCTAATCAGTAGACTACATACAAAAAAACAACAATTCAAGTGAGAATTGTATGCAATGTGTTTCGAAAAGTAAGCCATAGCCAAGACACCTCGTATACAAGACACAGACGACAACTTCGAGCATTTAGTATGGAGCTGGCGTTCACATTCACAATCGCCACGAAAATGATGACATTTCTAGAACTCACAGGCCGAGGATGTGACATCCTAATGGATATTTATCCCGCACTTAAATACATTCTGAACAGTGTTCACAGTTTTTCTGTTCTCGAAAGAGAAAATTTTACTCTTCTTCGATAACAGCAGTAAAAGAAAGATGCATAAGTTATACCATAGACCTGTACCATCTGCCTCGGTACAGAAATGCCCTTTTAAGCAGCATATATATATATATACACAAATGCTAACATTTCCCCATCTGGAGGGGCCGCTAACAGTACAAGGACATGCGGCTCCTGCGCATTGCTTCGCTTATTAAGTAGGCCGGGCTTAATTCTGGCTCCTCCGTCATAATTACTATGTTCTGCCATTCACATGTCAGGTTCGATTGTTTTATCGCATCCACTACACAAAGAGCATAGAGGCAATCATCAAAGGTGGCCGCCATGGTCAACGGCCTGCCGTCCCATGTTCTCCTGTCTTCCTGGTCTTCGAACGCCTGCCGCACCGCCTGTACCATTTTGATAGTCCCTCTAAGGTACGGGGAAGGGATGTCGCTAAAAGCCTTTTCAGGCAAGAGGGAATTACTGACGGGTGTGGAGTCTTTTAAGAGCAATTCTCGTTCGGAAGAACTGTTATTTTGTCCGTACAGATCCGTCCCCATGACAATCAGTCTACCGGAGGATCCGACCACTGTTACGTGTTGTTTGAACTCTCCGGGTACGTTAAAGTTGAGGGTCACCGTACAGCACACTCCACCTTCGAGGACCATCTGAAATGTACAGAAGTCGTCACTGGTTATCTGCCGGATTCCTTTTATGTGGTCTGTCTGCTTGACGAAGGTTTTTAGAAGTCCGTGGACCTTCACTGCTTTCTGGTTCGTTAGGAAAGTCAAGAGGTCGATGATGTAGCTGCCCACAGAATGCAGCCCACCACCGCCCATCAGGTCGTCACAGCTCCAGTTGTATTTCTTGCCCAGTAGACTTCCACCATGGACTTGGACCTCGCACACTTGAAGTTCCCCCACATATCCTTCTTGTATCAGCTGCTTCATCTTCACAAAAGCGGGAAGAAACCTCAAGACATTTCCCATGATGCTCATGAGCTTGGGATAATAGTGAGCCGCCGACATCATACGAAACGCGTCGAGAGGTGTTGCTGTTCTATCGCAGATAACGTTCTTACCGATGCCTGAAGGAGAAGAAGACGACAAGAATTAGATATCTATACAACTACAGAAAAAATAGTGTTTCTTAAGTTTCTAGCAAATAAAAACTCAATACCGATACCAGAAAGAGAAAACTAATAGGTGCAAATTGAGAATATCTTCTATTTCAAGATGTCCGTCCATCATTGGTTTCAAATCCAACCCCTTAGTTTAGTCAGAGATACCCAACTGATAGATTGTTGTCCAAATCCAGACCGGTGGTCCAGATGAACACACCCCGAAGACCTGCCACCATACATGCTGTGGAAAAGGACATTGCTACCTCCAGATTATTTAGTCGAATAACAGACCAGGTCTTGACGATACCCAGAGCCAGGACGTTCTGTATAGATCTACTTTTAGGTCTGAAATTCTATATACATTTTAGGGGTCTGAGATATTTTTAGGAGTGTATTCTGGGGTATGAGGTGGTGTGGAGTCTGAATTATTATTAAGGGTTTGGTGTAGAATCTGTCTAATTTTAGGGGTCTGGTCAGGGTTCTGGTTCATTTTAGAGGACTAGTTTAGGGCCTGAATTTATTTTAATGGTCTATTAGAGAAAGTAACAGTGAAGGAGACTGTACTTAGAAAGTGGGAGTATGAAAAAGAGGAATACAGCCAGTGTTCTGGGAGGGCAAATCACACAGGCTGATCTCCATCATAGTGTAAGTAGGGAGGAGGTCACACATGGCAGACTATTCAAGATGAGGGACGAGTAAATTACACACACTTCTGTATTGATGCCTTTCAACTGATCTGGAGTCTGATTAACCTTAGGGCTTTGGTTTAGGGTCTCATTAATTTTAAGGGTCTGGTCTGCATTCTGACAATTTTAGGGGTCTTTTTTAGGGCTTGATTAATTTTAGGGATTATATAGAAATAGCAACTGGGAGAGGAAAGAAGACTGTACTTAGCAGGTAAAAGCGTAGAAAATAGGGAAAGCATCTAAATACTCAGGGAGGGCAGATCACACAGCCTCATCAGATAGTGTAGATAGGGAAGAAAGCACAAATAGAAGACTCTTCAGAGGGCGAAGAAAGAAGTGACTCACACCTTAGCATCAGTGTCTTTCACATGATCTTGTTGATGATTAATATTGTTTGGTCAAGGGTATGATTAATATAAGTAGTTTAGTCTGGGTTATTATTCATTTTAGAATTGAAGTTTGTGACCTGATTATTTTAGGGGTCTGTTACAGATAATATCAGGGAAGAGGAAGACGACTGTACTAGGCAAATGAGAGAGTGTGGAACAGGGGAAAGCATCCAAGTATTCAGTGAGGGCAGAAAAGAAAGGCTAATCTGCATTATAGTGTAGATAGGGAGGAGATCACACATGGTACACTCTTCAAGGGGATTGAAAGGGAAATCATACACTACACATCAGTACCTTTTAGCTGGTCTAGTGTCATATAAATATTAACGATCTGGTCTAGTGTCTGATTTAATTTAGTGGTCTGGGTTTTGATTGATTTTAGAGGTCTGACTACTTAAAGGAGTCTAGTTTAAGGGCTGATTAACTTTAGGGGACTGGTCTGGTGTCTGATTATTTTCAAGGTTCTGGTTTGTAGTCTACATAATTTTAAAGGTCTGGTTTGGAGTCTGATAAGCTTTATAGTGTGGGGATATGAGGCAACTTTAGTGGTCTGGTGTGTGGAATAATTTCAGCAATGTGGTGTGATTGATGATGGATTTTAGGAGTCTGGTCTGAATGACGTCTAATGTTGGGGCCGGGTCTGATTTTTGTTTTTACTAGCAATGAATAGTAAATAATACTACAAGGTTTGCGAAACATTGACAAATATATGCCATCTTTACTGACGGAGCTCTATCCTTACCGCAGACCCCCCCAAAAAGTCTCCTTACTAAAAATTAGTTGAGTACCTCTACTACGTTGTATGACACTATATTTTAGGAAACGATTAGAGACACAAATTTTTCACAATTGGTCTCTACAACACACGCCCAGAGGCTTCTGGAAATTAAATACATACAGGAATTTGCTTCAGAAATGTGAAATAACGTCTGACAATGCGGAGTTCTTGCCAAAAATACACTGAGTCAATGACTTGGACACCACGAATAATACTCAGACATATTTTTTTTTGTGCAAAAGTCTAATACAGTCATTAAAGGTTATTATTGTCTTAGTGGTCATTCATTAAAAATCCACCAAACTATTTTTAGTAGATTCATAAAAATGTACCAGGCATTACACTGTGACTACTCATATAGTCCCAGTTCCAACCCGAAATCCTGGCGGTCAGATGTGAGGATTACTTCACTACTTATTTACCTAACATACCAAAAATACATCGGCACCCATTAATCAAAACCGTCTATTTTCTGTCTTGATGAGGGATCGTGCTGGAGTCTTTAAAATTGTAGGCACAGTATTCCAGATGAGGCCTGACCAAGGAGGAGTAGAGGGGGAGAATTACTTCACGTGATCCAGACTCTATGCCTCTCTTAAAGGGAACCTGTCACCCCGTTTTTGAAAGATGAGATATAAATAGTGTGAAATAGGGGCAGAGCTGGGCTTTACATTAGTGTCCTTTTGGTGCCTTTATTCCCCCGGGATGCTGCTGAAATACCTTTGTGAAGTGTCCGTTTTGTCCTGTCAGTCAAGTTGGTCAGGTCGAATGGGCGTTGTAAAATAGCGGTTCCTCCCCCTGATTCTCGGCTTGTCTTTCGTAAACGCGATCTGTGAATAGCACAGATCGCGCTTTTTCTTAGCGCCTGCGCAGTGAATTTGCCTCCGGCGCCTGCGCATTATGTTTTGCCCATCTGTGGGCAAAGCATAATTGACATCATTGCGCATGCGCGGGCCTTCACTTTAGCCGGGGTGCCCCGGAAGTTGTCATATCGGCAAAGTGTTATTCTGGATGCCGTATCTCATCCCACACTGCGAGCGTAAGGCAGGCGAGCGATCTTGGCACAAAACTTACGCTCGCAGTGTGGGATGAGATACGGCATCCAGAATAACACTTTGCCGATATGACAACTTCCGGGGCACCCCGGCTAAAGTGAAGGCCCGCGCATGCGCAATGATGTCAATTATGCTTTGCCCACAGATGGGCAAAACATAATGCGCAGGCGCCGGAGGCAAATTCACTGCGCAAGCGCTAAACATAACGCCAACGGCGGAACTAAACTTCGCAGGGAATCGCATGAGGTGGGGGAGGAACCGCTATTTTACAACGCCCATTCGACCTGACCAACTTGACTGACAGGACAAAACGGACACTTCACAAAGGTATTTCAGCAGCATCCCGGGGGAATAAAGGCACCAAAAGGACACTAATGTAAAGCCCAGCTCTGCCCCTATTTCACACTATTTATATCTCATCTTTCAAAAACGGGGTGACAGGTTCCCTTTAATACATCCTAGAAGTGTTTGCCTTTTTTGCTGCTGCATCACACTGTTGATTCATGTGCAGTCTGTGATCTATTTGTATACCCAAGTCTCTTTCACATGTGTTGTTGCTTAGTTTTGTTCCTCCCATTCTATAGATGTAATTTTCATCAGAACCTCCTGATTCATTAAGAGGCAAACACGAAAGTGGCATGAAAACGCCAACAATTGTAATTTTTTTGAGCATTTTCTAACCTAGTTACACCATAATTCTGGCATAATTGCTTTGAGGAATCATGGCTACAATTAGATTTGGAACAAAAGACACAGGTCCACCTTGTCAAACCTATAATTCTAACTCGATGATCCAGAAGAAGGCCAACCTCTCGAGTCATAAGAGAATTGCCCCATATTAGGGGAAAAAAATCCTAATAATCGCTGAGCAAATCCCAGAACAACGTTCCATCTGTAAAAATGTAGCACTCATAACCTTTTATATATTTTATTTTCAAGAAGGCATCAAGACTACTCCAGAAGATGATGAATGAAATCAACCATTGTGTGGTAGAAAGTCCCATTCATTTCACTGCTCTTACAGTAAAGAATCCCTGTCTGCGATGATGGTGAAACCCTTCAGCTAGATGTTGAACATTCTCTATTATCATTGCTGCAGTCTAAGGTATAAAAAAATCATTATGTACATCAAGGCTTTAGGTTTGGAGTAGGCAGATTTCAGGGGCTCTTCTAGAAAACTGAAAAATGTTTGCGAGGGTTGCTTTTTTTGGATGACATTCTATCTGTTGTCCTTAGCCGATACATATCATAAAATCACCTCCATCCCTAGTCCTGTTTCGAGGCTCTTTATTAGGTTAGACATTGACTTACAGGGTAGCTACCTATATATTGAGCCCCAGTTTTATATGGGGTCATATCAGTTACAGACACTCCTTGAGATCAGCACAGGCAAAATATTAATGGATACTTGAAAAATACACCGCTGCTCGGGGACCTCCCGGAAAACTCCGCCGGCCGTACTAAATTCTTCCTCAATCAGTTAGTACAATCTTTCAGCTAAGATGATGAATGAGAATCCAAGAGAATTTCAGAACCATTAGCTCCAAACTGAATATTGATGCTCGCTGAATATTTTATATGATGGCCTCTATTCCCGTGATCACTCTATTAATGGAGTTGTGGGCGCAGAACCGGAGTCTTGGCGTATTATTAGGCTGAATGCACTTTTTTTGTACAAATACACCAAATAAATACAAGGCGATTCCCATGTCCAGTGGGAAGAACCACTGACGTACCAGTTTATCGGTCACTAGTCCGAGGATCCTGGGGCATGTTTTAAGGGGTATTGTGAAAATGGACATTTAAGGCATGCCCGCAAGGATTAATGTCTTATAGACGCAAGTGTCATCTCTGGGACCAGCAGCTAAGTTAACAACAGGATCCCATGATCTGCAAAGTGAGGTGGCCATCGAGGCTGAATTTGATGAATAGGAGATTGGATAATTCTAATAGACTGAGCGGTGTGTATGTGCATCCATCTCCATGTTGAATATGGAGGATATATGGATGTCATGCAAACATATCTCACATGTGTCTCTATTTTTTAATTCTTCTTTGACCCAGGGAATAGATTTTAATAAAAAACAAAACATACTATTAACTGGATATTAGTCCCCAACATGTACTTCCGAGAGAGGGTAGAATGTGGCACCAATTCACCATTCCCCCTTTTAGGCCACCTCCCTTAATGCCTGTGTATGCCACAGTGAAGGATTTGGTGTATACACAGGAGAATTGCCAGTTTTTCCATGGTTTTGGAAGCACTCCTCTATTTTGCCAAGACATTCTGAGAGACTTGGCAAGCATGATGTATATTATTTTACCAATATATATCATTTTTTTCAGCAAAATGTCGGCTAAAACCAAATGGGGCTGCTTGAACACTGGTGGTACTCAATTGTATAAGGATCCAACAGTGTATGAAAGTCACCATAATGCAAGCATGAACAGTTTACATTATATCCTCCTCCTCTAGCAGATTACTCCTTTAGTAGCCGATGTATCTTCCTCACCTAAAACCTAATGGCCTAGCGATTTGGTTTCAAAATTGTGCAGCCTATGGACATCACGATGAGTGGAGTCTTTAATACATGCAGCATGACACAGATCATGCAATCAATCACCCTTACAAGTAGCTTTATTTTCTGCCTCTTCTTACAAATTAACCTTTTACAAGCAGCTGTGTCCTCCTGAAGCCAAATCAACCCTTTACAAGCAGCTATGTCCTCTAGCTGCTTAACCCTTTACAGGCAGCTGTATTCTCCACCACTAGCTGGGCTGAATAACACACAGAAAAATCTAATGAGATGGCTGATACTTAACAACTTTCTGTATAAATTAAACTTCAAGGTCCTGTCTAAAGGCAAAAGTATATTTAGTTTGATTTTTCTACTGCTGATGCATTCATTTGCCTAGTCTGAGAACACTCTTTAATCGGCTTATGAGAAAAATAGGTAAATTGGTTCTCCCATTGTGTTCTATGCAAAATCCGGAAATTGACCAACCTTGATGATGACATTTGTCACTTTTGACTGGGCAAGTGGCCAACTTTACTGTCACAATTTTCCTCTTGTAGGACTCACTAAGCAGACACAAAGAGTAACTAAACCTATTTTGGTGGTTGTAATATTAATATTTTTTGTAACATCCTTTTTTCTTTAGGCACCCTGTATAATAATGTGTAGTATTATAAAACTGCATATATAGTATGTGGTTAAAATGCTCATGAAACTCTTAGTATTTTTTTTTTTTAAAGTTTGATTGTTTTATGTTAGTTTTAGAAATTTTTAGGAATAAATGTATTTGCGACACTTTCCCCTACATTATTTTTTTCTTTTTACAATCAATTTTATTAACTTTTATAACAAGAAGCTCATTTTGTAGAGTGACTTTCCTGACTTTTCTGCGCTTTTCCGGCCTTGATTACTTTCAGGAAGTTGCTTTGTCCTCGACTTAACAAACCATTTCCACTTTTTTCTGCCGGCCACTTTACGGTTTAGTAAGGGAGAAATACTTTCTCCTGCCTGAAGCTCATCCTCCTCCCCAGATGAAAGAAATCTCCTTACTTCTGGCAGAATTTTTTTTTATAGCTGGCGAACCAACGCTCATCTTTCCTCCGTACTGATGACCTTCCAGCTCTGATGAGTCTTCATGAACGCGGAGGGTCAAGCCGCTGCCCAACTTATATAGTAGCGGCTTATTTCTGGGAAGAAAAGCGTAGAGCGATGGAATTTAAGCTGCCTCATCCTTCTTTTGTCCCAATATCATCTGTCATGGAAGAGTCTGGAGGTCTCATGAACATTTGATGGTTGTCTGATCCTAAGGGTTTAGCCAATTTAAAGGATTATTACCACGACTAAAAATTATCACCAAAGACTTATCTGGTAGCGGTTTATCTGCCTGGGGAAGAAAAGGTTCAAGCGATTGAATTCAAGCTGCCTGATCCTTCTTTGTCCCAATATCACCTGTCGGTGAAGAGACGAGAGGTCCCATAAACATTTGACGGTTGTGAGATCCTGACGAAAACTAAGGGTTCAGCCAATTTAAAAGGATTATTACTATCCCTAAAAATTATCACCAAAGACTTATCTGGTAGCGGTTTATCTGCCTGGGGAAGAAAAGGTTCAAGCGATTGAATTCAAGCTGCCTGATCCTTGTTTGTCCCAATATCACCTGTCGGTGAAGAGACGGGAGGTCCCATAAACATTTGACGAAAACTAAGGGTTCAAACAATTTAAGCAATTATTGCAATCTCTAAAAATTATCCCTAATGACCTACCTGGTAGCAGCTCATCTACCTGTGTAACAAATGGATCGGGTAAATTCAAACTGCCTGATCCCTAAAAGTTATCACCTGTCTAAAGAATAAAGTAAAGATGGTTGTTCCACCACCAAGTCCTCCACCAACCTTCGGAATGGAGCTTTGAAATTACCCATCAGAATGGAGTGCTGGTTGCACATTTGCACCATTGCTTCGCTCATTCTCTATGGGACTAGTGGAGATAACGCTCTGTCTATTCTAATGGGGGATTTTAGAGCACAGTTCTAAGGATCTATGGGTTTTTTTAAAGAAAAAGAAACTCTCCGAATCCATGACAAAATTCCTCAAAAACTCTAAGACTCTCTAAGGTTCTGTACACTCACCCTTAGAGAAGTGTTATGACCTGGTGGTTAGGAGTACCCGACCTGATAGTTAAACTCATACAGGACGAGCTCTGGGATGTGGGAGCTCTGCTGACCGCAAGCCCTAATCCTATCGCACACACTAAAAATCGCCGTGGAGCGCTCCTGACGCTCCCTAGGCGCCTCGTCACAGCCTAAGAACTATCTAGCCCTAGAGATAGAAAATAAAGCCTACCTTGCCTCAGAGAAATTCCCCAAAGGAATAGGCAGCCCCCCACATATAATGACTGTGAGTAAAGATGAAAGTCACAAACGCAGAAATGAAATAGGTTTCAGCAAAGGGAGGCCAGACTTACTAAATAGACAGAGGATAGGAAAGGAATCTTTGCGGTCAGCACAAAATCCTACAAAAGACCACGCAGAGTGTGCAAAAGGGTCCTCCGCACCGACTCACGGTGCAGGGGGTGCCACTCTGCATCCCAGAGCTTCCAGCTAGCAAGACAAAATCAAGATAACCAGCTGGACAAAGAAACAATGAGCAAAAATAACAATAAGGAACTTAGCTTCTGCAGGAGAAGACAGGTCACCAGGCAGATCCAGGAGCGAACTGAACCAATGCTAAAACATTGACAGCTGGCATAGAGTAACGATCGAGTGGAGTTAAATAGAGAAGCCAACCAAAGGATAAACCCCGTCACCTGTGTAAGGAACCTCAGAAGCAGCAGCTTCACTCATAGCCACCAGAGGGAGCCCATAGACAGAACTCGCCGAAGTACCATTCATGACCACAGGCGGGAGTTCGACAACAGAATTCACAACAGAGAAGCAAACTGCTACCTGTGCCCTGCTGATACCCAACAATTACACGCAAATCTTTCTCAATTCGTAACCCAAGTACAAGGTTAATCAGAAGCAGCGCCCCCCACTGCACAATTCCGGTAACTATTCATGGAGTCTTTACCATTTAGCTGGGAGGATGTGTGTCTTAATCCTGACATACAAATTATACTGACAGGAAGGTTTTTTTTATGTAGGACTCGCCTTTCCAGAAATTCCTGTTGCGCACCGCTCAGGGGGACACACACCCTGCGGTGTAGGCCGAGCAGAATGTATATCAAGATGCAAACATTTATACATCGATTAACAAACAGATGTTCGACGTCTACCTTAAAGGGGAACTGTAAAATGACACCCTACATTCCGAAATCGAGAAATGATGCCACCTTTTAAAATGCAATCAGGCCCCATTTTAGTTCAGGACAGAATTTATGGGATTAGATCACAAAGTCCCACTGCTGTGACCTCCAGAAATCAGCTTTAATCTTTGCGGAAACCTGACAGTAGAGGTGTTCCGTTTTCCTGCACTGCCCCCACAGGAGAAATTAGGTATTACATTTTTTCCATTTATATCTATGGGATGCTGTCACGGGGTTTACCGCGGAGCACTGTCACGTTACATGTCAAAAACCTTGGCAGTGAGGTAAGGATGCATTATTTTGATTTAGAAAACGCTGTATATCTGTTATCGCATGAACAAAGTTATTTAAGTTAAAGGGGTTGTACAGTGATAACTTATAGTTGGGGGTCTGACCGCTGGGACCCACACAAGGGCACTTTTCCCTGTCAGAATGGAGCAGCAGTGTGTTAGCTAGCTCAACCACTGCTCCATTCATTTCATATAGGGCTGCACCAGCAATTTGACCCCCACCGCACACTAACTTATCAACTTTTTCGTTGACAAGTGATAACTTATGTTCATTGCGCAAGCAATTTAATCATGGGTACATTCTCTACGAGATGTTTGTGGTCAACACAGAACAATATTCTTGTGTTTACCCGACGTTCTTCTGATCAGTTTTACACACACATTAGATAGATACGTGGTACCTGGTACTAGAGTCACCGCTCTTCACAGCTGCAGAGCTAGTAAGGTTGGACTTAGGCCAAGGTCAGGACTTTCCTTTATAGCATAAGTGTACATTTACACAGAGAAACACGTGAAGATTAAAGCTCCGAACAGCCAGGAGATTACTACC
Source organism: Ranitomeya imitator (assembly GCF_032444005.1). NCBI lineage: Eukaryota > Metazoa > Chordata > Amphibia > Anura > Dendrobatidae > Ranitomeya > Ranitomeya imitator. The sequence goes on along the minus strand of NC_091285.1, from coordinate 12,892,086 downwards.
ACCTACCTAACACTATCTAGCTCGCCATCTCTGACCCACTGAGCAGTGAACTCCACCAGACCTCCAAAAGAGTCCTCCATTATCTGGCCCCGGCTCATCTATCGATCTCCTGAATGCCAAATATCTGAATTCGGCAAGTAAAAACTTTGATCATACACAACTGATTATGGAAAATAGTGGACATCTTCTGGGACCAGGTTTGGCACAGTTCCACTTCTTTATATAAACCTTCTAAACATGAAACCCAAGTATTTAGGCCTTAGATGTACCATGAATGACTAAGTACAAAGCACATTATTAGTAGTTGTCACCCGGCTGTACGAATGCCATACTTGGAATATTTCTCATCGATACCGTCGTCATTTTTCCCGTCAATTATAAGGAATGTAAACCAGGGTAATGAAACAATCCTACAAGTTCCTTCATTTCTATGAGCTGTCACGCTGGATCTATGGGCCTGCGCTGCAGATCTACAAAGCGGGAGGTCGACAGCTCGTAATGAATATTAATGTCAGTTCCTGTCTTGTAGAGAGTGTGAGCATCGATGACGCAAGTCCTGATGTCTCGGCTCGGAAGGCTTCTCTTCTTATTCTTCGTCATCGCATCTTCGAAGGCTCAAATATCTAGTCCTGTTTGAGCTGCCACCTCTCCAGATAGTAGGGAACTGGGATAGATGCGGGCTCCACTACGGGACAATCACTTTTTTAGCAAAAATCTTCAATGTCCCTAATCAGGTTTCTGGCTCTTTTTCTTTACACCTTTCCTTTAGCATCCTTTCATGAGGACTGGTGCCCAGATCTTTGCATTTTCCATACATGACCACATCTATGGTTTGTAAGGTGGAAATGTTTCATCAATATCCTGCAAGTCAACGCACGACATAACAATATTCCACTGGCCTTAGAAGCAGCTGATCGACTTGAGAAAAACAGAAGGAAACAGGCTAGAACCTGTCTCATATTCAACGACCGTCAATTTACACCGTAAATGTGTAACTGTCAACAAGTTGCTGCTGGATCAAGGTTTGTCTGACTAAATGTGACCCCTCAGAAAAAGTTGTGAAACTTCAAGAGCAAATTACAGTGAGTGCAGAGGAACCAAATTCTCCCTGGCTTCAGTGTTGACCTCTCCAAGACAAAATATCTGATAACAGGAGTTTACTTTTTTTCTTGATGGCCTTCAGGGTGGTCTCAAGTCATGGCAACCTGATGGATGAACGATCTGTAAGAAGATCGATCTTGTGGAAGCCTAGATAGGTCCACCAGGGTCTTCTCCACCGTTATCTTGATAGTATCAAGCCATCAGGTTGCTGGTCTTCCTCTTTGCCTTGTTCCTTCTATTCCTCTGACCACGATGTCTTTCTCCACTGACTGCTCTTTTCGTATGATCGAAAGTAGACAAGTCATAGCTTGGTGATCCTTGGTTTAAGTGGCATGTCTGGCTTGATTTGTTCCAAAATTAATTTGTTTGTTCTTCTCGCCATCCATAGTATTGTTACCATCCTTCTCTAATACCACATTTCGAAGACATTCGAAGAGCGTTTAATAGATTACTGCAACTTTCTAAAATTTCAGAAAATCTTTTTTTAGGGAAAGTATGAAAGGCTTCAAGAAAAAAAAGACTACCTCCCAGAAGTCAGAGATTTAAGAATTCTTGTGTCTCGGTATGTTGGGGAAGCCGAAACTGAGATTTTAAGAGGGGAGGATTAAGGCCACAAATTTACGTTAACACAAACACCTTCTCCTCGGCAATTATTGTAAAAAAAAATAAAATCAATTACTGATAAAATAACGATTTTGGAGGGTCTACCATGCCTCTGTTGCTCCACCTGGAAAAGTATGAATATATAAATTGTGCTCACAGTCGTACATAGCAAATTATTTGCGGAGATGGAGATCGTATACATTCTATACATTAATCTATTGGTGAAATTGACTCGTGTCGTAATAGGGAGGAAGCACTTGAAGTATTAGTAAAGTTTCACATGTAGATGCCTGCCTGATGCAATGTTCGACACTCCCTGTCGGGTTTCTGTGGTCATGATGCTATTATAAAAGAGGAAAGTAAGCAGATGATTGTACTAATATAGGGTCTTGTTATTCTAAGCTAAAAAAAATGCCGTCCTGGACCGCAGTAATGAATGTTGCATCCTTCCTTCCTGTCTTAACCGTCTAAGTAAGACATACAGATGATATGAAAAGCGAAACACATGTGGAGATAGAAAAAAAATGCAAATTATACAGTAAAGATACCGGTATATTAGCAAAGAGGGATTTTACCTGTGCTGTATTATTATATATAATGGAAAATTTATAAAGAAATAATAATAAAAAAAAATACTCTAAAATCCTTAGCTTTGTAACACCTAGTATTTGGATTTTAGTAGCAAAGTCTCATCTACTTGTAGGGTACTGTAGCCCGCTACAGATTTTGCCTATGCAAAGCCACTAGTGAAATACGCAGCAACCTTGGTTTTACACATAATGCTTTTCAGAAAAAAGGGTTTTTTTTCCGGCCTTAGAGTGACTGCAGACTTGTATCCTATGTGGCTGCAGACTTGTGAATCCTCACTGCGCGCACGATGAGCGTTGTGAAGATTCTCCAGTGCTGGGAGCGGAGGGCGCGTGACAGCACATATGTGATTTGCATACATTCGAACATGTGCAGACTAGACTTGCACAGGCCGGACAAGTCTAGTTGGAATGTGCAAATTGCTCCTGGCGCCTTCACTGGAAAATTGTTGCAGCGTGCTCTATGAGGATTCACACGTCTGTAGTCACATAGAGGGACTACAGATTTGTACCCTAAGGATAGACGACCTCTTTAAAGCCCCCTCATACACTTTACATATCTGATGGATGATCGTTCGGCAGGCAGCTATCTTACCTGACTCATCCACTTGCTCGCTCGTCCAAGCTCTTCTAGGTTCTCTATGAGAAAGCCGCTGCCAAACACATGTGGCAGTGGCTTTTATATTAGAGAACAAAAGGATTGGCAGTCTGAAATGGGACATGAGGGATCTTTACCTCCCCCGACATCATCTGTCTGGAGAGAGTCAAAGCTACCTTAGGGTACCGTCACACAGTGACATTTTGATCGCTACGACGGCACGATACGTGACGCTCCAGCGTCGTAATAATATCGCTCCAGCGTCGTAGACTGCAGTCACACTTTGCAATGTACAACGCTGGAGCGATAATTTCATGACGTATGTGCGATGTAGAAGCCGTTGGTTACTATGCGCACATCGTATACAATATCGTGCACACCTTTGTTACACCATGCGATCATGCCGCCACAGCGGGACACTAGACGACGAAAGAAAGTTTCAAACGATCTGCTACGACGTACGATTCTCAGCAGGGTCCCTGATCGCAGGAGCGTGTCAGACACAGCGAGATCGCTGGAACGTCACGGATATATCGCTCGAACGTCACAAATCGTGCCGTCGTAGCGATCAAAATGCCACTGTGTGACGGTACCCTTACATTCGATTCGTCTAATGTGTATGGGGCCTTAAAGATAAATCATGAACTGAGAATCCCAGAAACCCCTATGACTGAACAGAAAAACAACGGTGACGCAAAAAAACGTGCTTGGATTGGAATACCTGCCTCATACCAAGTGGCCTAGCGGACAGACCAAGATCTCCGAGTCAAGCACAATCCATGTTTCATGGACGTGTGAAACCGGCCTTACAGGTAAGTTTTTTACTAGACAGACCGTCCTTTCTGGTGCTTCATACTCTATTACTAGATTTCCTGCTAACCTGTAGTCTGTTTGCCAGAAAACATAAAAAACTAGAAATCTTATGGACTTTGCCTGTTGCATGTTTTACAAGAAAAGCAGCTGTCAACCTTAGGCCTTGTTCAGACGTCTGTTTTTCGCCTACGTGTTTTATCCATGTTTTTACCAGATAAAACAAGCACCCATTATAATTTATGGCGCTGTTGACATGTCCGTATTTTTGGGGGACAGTGTGACTCAAGTGTGTCTGTTTTTGATCCGCGTTATGGTCAGATTGTTGTAACTGGCACCAGCTGCACGCTCCATTTAATTCCTTGCAGAAAGTGACATTATACTATAGCTACCAACATTTACGTTAAAGGGGTTTTCCAACTTTGTTTTTAAAATGCCTTTCAGCGTTTTAAAACTTAACACCTAGCCCCCAAAATACCTTTTATGATCTTATTGCTAGCTGGACGATCCTAATTGCACTTACGCTCGCCTGCTTCTTTACGTGTCACACTACGGGGCGGTTTTCTGCCAACATCTCTCAGCTGGCATAGTGACCATATCTGAACATCACACCTCCCTACTCCTCTATTATCTCACCCACTTTGTAAGGCAAGTGCTATCTTGATATCCTAATTCTGACCTTCATCAGGCTGAATGCACACGCAAGGGGCAAAAACACGCTGAACGTGCGCGGAGGAATTAAGGCCCCCATACACGAGACTAAAGTCAACTGAACCCATTGATATTGACAGGCTGGGTGATGGTTTAAGGTCTATGTTGCCAATGGAGATGCTGACCGCGTACGTCCAATTTCAGACTGCCGATCTGTGAGAAAAGCCACAGGCCAACATGTCAGCCGGCAGCCTACTCAGACGTCACAGGAGCTCTTGGCCGAGCAAGCGCTTCCATGTTTAGGAGTGTCGGCGGAACGATCTACCAAATACCCAACTTATGAGGATCTCAGGAGCCTCCATAGGTGGCTTACTTACAAGTCCTGGTGGTTTACAAGTCTCCAACGGCAGCCATATTGTTATTATGGATACACCACGGTTTAACTGTTAGGAAGCACCATGATATAACCAATGAATGATATCTAACGCTACATGTGGGCTATATAGAATATCTATTACATTAAAGTGGAGAAAATCCTAATTTTCAGATACTCAATTAACTGAAACTTCTCTCTTCCTTTCTATTAACCCTTTCACGACATGCGCCGTACTATTACTGCGCATGCCGTGTCACCCCCTTTGATGTGGGCTCCGGCGGTGAGCCCACATCAAAGTCGCGACATGTCAGCTGTTTTGTACAGCTGACATGTGCGCTCAATAGCGGCGGGTGAAATCGCTATTCACCCGCCGCTATTAACCTGTTAAATGCTGCTGTCAAACGCAGACAGCGGCATTTAACCGGCGCTTCCGGACGGAAATGATGTCATCGCCGACCCCCGTCACATGATCGGGGGTCGGCGATGCATCAGGAAGGTAACCATAGAGGTCCTTGAGACCTCTATGGTTACTGATGCCGGCCTGCTGTGAGCGCCCCCTGTGGTCGGGCTCACAGCACACCTGCATTTCAGCTACATAGCAGCGATCTGATTATCCCTGCTATGTAGCAGAGCCGATCAGGCTATGCTAGATTCTAGCCTCCCATGGAGGCTATTGAAGCATGGCACAAGTAAAAAAAAAATGTTTTTAAAAATATGAAAAAAATATAAAAAATATAAAAGTTTAAATCACCCCCCTTTCGCCCCATCCTAAATAAAACAATTAAAAAAAACAAAAACCTACATGTATTTGGTATCGCTGCGTTCAGAATCGCCCGATTTATCAATAAAAAAAAGCATTAACCTGATTGCTAAACAGCGTAGCGAGAAAAAAATCCTAAACGCCAGAATTACGCTTTTTTGGTCGCCGCAACATTGCATTAAAATGCAATAACAGGTGATCAAAAGAACGTATCTGCACCGAAATGGTATCATTAAAAACGTCAGCTCGGCACGCAAAAAATAAGTCCTCACCCGACCCCAGATCACGAAAAATGGAGACGCTACGGGTATCGGAAAATGGCACTTTTTTTTTTTTAAGTAAAGTTTTGAATTTTTTTTCACCACTTGGATAAAAAATAACCTAGACATGTTAGATGTCTATGAACTCGTAATGACTTAGAGAATTACAATGGCAGGTTAGTATTAGCATTTAATGAACCTAGCAAAAAAGCCAAACAAAAAACAAGTGTGGGATTGCACTTTTTTTGCAATTTCACCGCACTTGGAATTTTTTTCCCGTTTTCTAGTAAAAGACATGGTAAAACCAATGGTGTTGTTCAAAAGTACAACTCGTCCCGCAAAAATTAAGCCCTCACATGACCATATTGACGGAAAAATAAAAAAGTTATGGCTCTGGGAAGGAGGGAAGTGAAAAACGAAAACGCAAAAAGGGCCGCGACTTGAAAGGGTTAAAAATACAAATTTCCAAAATGGCTCATACAATCAAGTATTTTGTCCATTTTTGGAAAGCACAAATTGAAATATAAAAAATAACGTGAGAAGTAATGCTGCCGAGGCCTGAAACTGAGCAACTAGGCCTCATTTATCAAAACAATGTTGTGTTACCCCTAGCAACCAATCACAGCGCAGCTTTCATTTCACCAGAGCACTTTTACAAACCAAAGTTGAGCTCTCATTGGTTGCTAGGGGGCCACAAAGACAGACGACTGTTACACAGTTTTGATAAATGGCGTCCATTATTAGAGCGGTTTTATCACCTCATTAAACATAATTATGTCCTTATGTCAATAACTAAAACTACCGTTTGGGATGTAAATGTGACGGTTCTGGTGGTGGGGAGTGACCTGGTGTCACATACATTTATAGTTTTACCTATGGTTATGTTTACACTGTCCAAGAACCTATGGACGGGTTAGGGACCAAAAATGGCGAGACATGATAGTAAACAACGCAAATAAACCCCCCCCCCCAAAAAAAATTAAAACATATCTAAAACGAGCGTCCAGTCCGTATCGTGAAGGAATAATGGAGCGGCGGAGCACAACTCATAAGCGGTTCCCAGGGATTTACTGGCACAAAATGACTATACTATTGTGTTCACCGGTGTAAATATCTGAACAATTGGTCAGGAAGTGGGTGGAGGAAGGCGGTGAGTGTGCCGTTTCCTCCATGTGTAATGCTGACTAACGGAGAAGGAAAATGCAGCCCCGAATCCTGATGTCTTAGAATAAGGCGCTGAATATAATCTATAGGACCCTCAGACGTGTGGGCAAAAGGGATATCGGGACCCTAGGTGGCATTTTTACATGTGATTTTCCATAAGTTATGATACAATCATGTAGTGCCATATTAATACTGTCATACTATTTGTGTTTGCAATCATTTTCAGGAAGAAAATGAGTATTATCTCCACCGAAACTGCCCTTACTAAGGTCACCAATGGCGTATTAACGGCCATGAGCAAGCGACACTACTCTCTCCTCCTCCTCCTGGACCTGTCCTCTGCCTTTGACACACTGGACCATTCCCTGGTGCTGCGGACCCTCTCATCCCTTGGCATCGCAGACTTGGCCCTATCCTGGATCTCGTCATACCTAACAGACCAAACATTCAGCGTCTCCCACTCACACACCACCTCCTCACCTCGCCCCCTATCTGTCGGAGTCCCACAAGGTTCAGTTCTAGGACCCCTGCTCTTCTCCATTTACACCTTTGGCCTGGGACAGCTCATAGAATCTCACGGTTTTCAGTATCATCTCTATACTGATGACACACAGATCTACATCTCTGGACCAGATATCACCTCCCTACTAACCAGAATCCCTCAATGTCTGTCCACTATTTCATCCTTCTTCTCCGCTACATTTCTGAAACTTAACATGGACAAAACAGAATTCATCATCTTTCCCCCATCTCACGTGACCCCCCCAAGGAACCTATCCATTACAGTAAATGGCTGCCCACTCTCCCCAGTCCCACAATGTCGCTGCCTCGGGGTAATCCTTGATGCTGATCTTTTCTGCAAACCACATATCCAAGCCCTTTCCACTTCCTGCCGAGTTCAACTCAAAAATATTTCACAAATCCGTTCATTCCTCAACCAAGAATCTGCAAAAACCCTAGTCCATGCCCTCATCATCTCCCGCCTCGACTACTGTAACCTCCTGCTCTGTGGCCTCCCCTCTAACACTCTCGCACCCCTCCAATCTATTCTAAACTCTGCTGCCCGACTAATCCACCTGTCCCCCCGCTATTCCCCGGCCTCTCCCCTCTGTCAATCCCTTCACTGGCTCCCCATTGCCCAGAGACTCCAGTACAAAACCCTAACCGTGACATACAAAACCATCCACAACCTGTGTCCTCCATACATCTGTGACCTCGTCTCCCGGTACTTACCTACCCGCAACCTCTGATCCTCACAAGATCTCCTTCTCTGCTCCCCTCTTATCTCCTCTTCCCACAATCGTATACAAGATTTCTCTCGCGTATCCCCCCTACTCTGGAACTCTCTACCTCTAAATAATACTACCACACCGTATCCAAAATATAGTGGTCCAATACAGTGCCAAACTATCACCGACAACGATCACGCAATACTTTTTGCCGAACTATAAGTTGTAATACCACCGTATAGTGCCTTATTAATACTGTCATACTATGCATAAATGAAAAGCGCTTTATATTGGCTACATACTACCACACCGTACACAAAATACAGTGGTCCAATACCGTGCCCAACTATCGGCCACAACGATCGCACATTACTTTTTGCCAGTCCATAAGATGTAATACCACCGTATAGTGCCTTATTAATACCATCATACTATGCATAAAAAAGCGCTTTATAGTGGCTAAATAATACTACCACACCGTACCCAAAATATAGTGGTCCAATACAGTGCCAAACTATCACCCACAACAATCACACAATACTTTTTGCCAACCAGAAGTTGTAATACCAACGTATAGTGCCTTATTAATACCGTCATACTATGCATAAAAAAGCGCTTTATAGTGGCTAAATAATACTACCAGACCGTACCCAAAATATAGTGGTCCAATACAGTGCCAAACTATCACCCACAACAATCACACAATACTTTTTGCCAACCAAAAGTTGTAATACCAACGTATAGTGCCTTATTAATACCGTCATACTATGCATAAAAAAGCGCTTTATAGTGGCTAAATAATACTACCACACCGTACCCAAAATATAGTGGTCCAATACAGTGCCAAACTATCACCCACAACGATCACTGTTGTGAATTCTGTGATCAAGCTCCCTCCTGTGGTCACGAGTGGTACTGCGGCTTTTGAGTTTCCTTCCTCAGGTGATGAGGTTAAGTCGTTAGGTGCTGCTCTATTTAACTCCACCTAGTGCTTTGATCCTGGCCTCCAGTCAATGTTCTAGTATTGGTCTTGCTTCCTCCTGGATCGTTCCTGTGGCCTGTCTGCTCAGCATAAGCTAAGTTCTGCTTGTGTTACTTTTGTTGCTTTATTTTCTGTCCAGCTTGCTTTTTTGGTTTTGCTTGCTTGCTGGAAGCTCTGAGACGCAGAGGGAGCACCTCCGTACCGTTAGTCGGTGCGGAGGGTCTTTTTGCCCCTCTGCGTGGTTGTTTGTAGGTTTTTGTGTTGACCGCAAAGCTATCTTTCCTATCCTCGGTCTATTCAGTAAGTCGGGCCTCACTTTGCTAAATCTATTTCATCTCTGTGTTTGTATTTTCATCTTAACTCACAGTCATTATATGTGGGGGGCTGCCTTTTCCTTTGGGGAATTTCTCTGAGGCAAGGTAGGCTTATTTTTCTATCTTCAGGGCTAGCTAGTTTCTCAGGCTGTGCCGAGTTGCATAGGGAGAGTTAGGCGCAATCCACGGCTACCTCTAGTGTGGTTTGATAGGTTTAGGGATTGCGGTCAGCAGAGTTCCCACGTCTCAGAGCTCGTCCTATGTTTTGTGGTTTTTGTCAGGTCACTTGTGTGCTCTGAACTTCAAGGTCCACTGTGGTTCTGAATTACCTATTCATAACAGATCACACAATACTTTTTGCCAACCAAAAGTTGTAATACCACCGTATAGTGCCTTATTGTAATACTGTCATACTATGCGTAAATAAAAAGCGCTTTATATTAGCTACATACTACCACACTGTACACAAAATACAGTGGTCCAATACCGTGCCTAACTATCGGCAACAATGATCACATTACTTTTTGCCAGTCCATAAGATGTAATGCCACCGTATAGTGCCTTATTAATACCGTCATACTATGCATAAAAAAAACGCTTTATAGTGGCTAAATAATACTACTGCACCGTACCCAAAATATAGTGGTCCAATACAGTGCCAAACTATCACCCACAACGATCACACATTACTTTTTGTCAGTCCATAAGACGTAATACCTACAATACTAGTTGAATAGTACCTTATTAATACCGTCATATAATGCATAAATAAGAATCGCATTATAGTGGCTAAATACTACTACCACACCGTACCCAACATATAGTGGTCCAATACCGTGGCAAACTATCGGCCACAACGATCACACATTACTTTTTGTCAGTCCATAAGACGTAATACCTACAATACTAGTTGAATAGTACCTTATTAATACCGTCATATAATGCATAAATAAAAATCGCATTATAGTGGCTAAATACTACTACCACACCGTACCCAACATATAGTGGTCCAATACCGTGGCAAACTATCGGCCACAACGATCACACATTACTTTTTGCCAACCTTGACTGGTTACAATGGCACCCGAGACAAGAGACTTTCTTCTTCAGCCAAGATGTGGCCACACACATGATATTAATGAGCCGCTGATATCGCTGGGACCACCTGACGATTCTCATGGGGGTGTCCTAATATTTTCAGACTCCCTGTCCAATGATCATTCAACAGATGTTAGGTAAAAGAAGGATGGGGCTGTTGGATTTCAACATGCCCAATCCGTTGGTCTCAGGGGAGATAAGCCGCCACCAGAGATGATGCTCAACAGTTAAACGGTTTGTAAGCTCTGCACGTGTTTTACTGTCTAGCAGCGGTGGTCGGTCTCCAAGGCAACGAGCTGGAAACAAAAGAAAAGTGTTACTATCTCAAGAACGGTTGAAAATTTTAATAAGCGGTAAATTACAAAATTGTTTGTATTTACAAGTTCTATCTGATGATACCCATTTGTGAAGATGGGGGGAAAAAAAACCTTAAAGGGGCAGGAAACAATGACGCATGAGCTCTTCTAATTGGGTTGAATGGGTGGAGACTTAGTACATGGTGACATAATATAATCCTAAAGGTTTCCTATATTAGATTGGTGGGGGTCTGACACCCGGTACCCCCCACAGACCATCTTCAACAACGGTCAGATATAAACAGTGTTCATAACACCATGTAGTGGCCGCTCAGGGTATTGCAGCTCCTATTCTTATACGGATAGGATCAATATAAAAACACACCGCCATTGTATGTCCGGTATAATCACGTATTAGTTCCACTAATAGGTGGAGGAGCTCAGGGGCTCGTTTACAGGGATCGATAACACAGTGAACGGCGCCCAACATAGATTTTTCCATCTTTTCGCTGACAGTAATCACCAGACTCCGGATCCACCGAGGAAAAGTAAATGAAGCGTTTTACATCATTGGTTAATTTTTAATGTAAGTATGAAAGATAGTCTGAAGTATATCATCTAAATACTACCTATATCTCAAAACCGTGACGATTCCCAAAGCCTCGGAATATTATAAAAAAAAATTAAAGAGAACGTGTCAGGAAATATTTTGCTATGTAATCTGAGAGCAGCACGAGTTCCCGATTCCGGAGATGTATCACTTATTAGGCTGTGTGTTGCTATTTTAATAAAATCAGGAGATTATCATTGCCGGACTAGGTGTCTCGTGCCTTCTAGTCAACTGCTTTGTGTAACCCCGCCCCCATCACGGAATGTTCACAGAAAGCTGCCAATCAGGGGTGTGGGCGGGGTTACACACAGCTCAGCATTCCGAGCACTGCTAGATGCATGCGCAAAATTTTTTAATGCAACCCAATTGCACATTTTTTTTCTAAAGTTCGATTTCTTAAAGGGGTTGTCCAGAACGAGGAGAGACCAAATATCAGATGGGCGCAGGCACCCGCTGCCAACATGATCAGCTTTTTGCTGGTCCCTCAGTCTACAGAGCCCCACAACACCGTATACTGGGTAGTGGCCATTCCCAGGTCCTGCAGTTCAGCTCCCATTAAAGTGAATGGCACCTGAGCTGCAGTACCAGAAAATGGCCACTAAACAAAGTGTGGCGCTGTGCTGTTCCACTTTGTACACTGTCGCTGGGTCTGTGTTGCACCCCCAACAATCTGACCTACCCTAAGGAGAATCCCTTTAAGCCTCTACAAATGGAGGCCACAAATCCTTGACCCTTATTGAGTAGGGGGTAAAGATTTATTGGGGGCCCTTCACCTGTTGGAGGGGTCTGGTGATAGGCGGCACTGGGGTAGGAGAACTGGGAAGTGATCTAAGAATTACAACCCTAACCACAAAAAAAAAGTCACATGCAAAAGTAAACACACCCCGAAGAAGGACGGAATGCGGAAAAGCTGGAATTACCGGTGATGGAAGATCTGAGACAAACCGGATAACTGCGTGTAAGAGCCACGAGGCCGGGTGACCCGGGGTCCGCCACTTCTAGGACAGGAGAAGGGGCGCGCGTCATCCACAGGACTTTGATATTTTAATAACCCTTTAATTGCCAGTATACAAAAAAAAAGAAAAAAATACGTCAGGTCTGCGCAACACTCGGCCACATGTGGTCCGCCGATAGATGGTTCCCCCCCACCACAGAGGAGCGCAGAGGAGGCAAGGACAGGTCGGAAAAAGGCACTGCCCTTCCCGCGGTGTCGGCATTCGATCCCCCGGGGGTCTACTGGAGTTGTTGTGACATGTGACCCCGGCGCCCAATCAGCACTGGTTTCACTGTCCCCGCCTCCTGTCGAATTGAGCAGGAAGAGGAAGTCGGAGATCAGCTGCAGTCCAGGCTTCCTCTTCATGTTCGATTTGTCCGAGGGCGGAGACTGTGACGCCAGCGCTCATTGGGTGCCGACGTCACCTGTCACAACAGCACCCGCAAGAGCCGACACCGCGGGAACGGCACCGACACGGGAGGGGAGTACAAGCTTTATTATTTTATCGGGGCTAAACATTTAGATAAAGGGGTTGTCCTAGTAGTGAACAACACCTTTAAGGAGAGAAGCTGTGTGCGGGGGGGATTTCAGAGAGAAGCAGTGTGGGGGAATATTACAGAGAGGAGCTGTGTGGGGGGAATATTACGGTGAGGATATGTGTGTGGGGGGATATTTCAGAGAGGAGTTGCATGGTGGGACATTATGGAGAGGGGCAGTGTTGAAGGAATATTTATAGAGGGGCAGTGTGAGTGAGACATTATGTAGAGGGGCAGTGTGGGTGAGACATTATGGAGAGGGGCAGTGTGGGTGAGACATTATGGAGAGGAGCAGTGTGGGTGAGACATTATGGAGAGGGGCAGTGTGGGTGAGACATTATGGAGAGGGGCAGTGTGGGTGAGACATTATGGAGAGGGGCAGTGTGGGTGAGACATTATGGAGAGGAGCAGTGTGGGTGAGACATTATGGAGAGGGGCAGTGTGGGTGAGACATTTTGGAGAGGGGCAGTGTTGGGGGAATATTTATAGAGAGGGGCAGTGTTGGGGGAATATTTATAGAGAGGGGCAGTGTAGATGAGACATTATGGAGAGGGGCAGTGTGGGGGAATATTATGGAGAGGAACAATGTGGAGGGAATATTATGGAGAGGGGCAGTGTGGAAGGACATTACGGAGAGGGGCAGTGTGGGGGATTATGGAGAGGGGCAGTGTGGGTGAATATTATGGAGAGGGGCAATGTGGGAGGATATTACGGAGAGGGGCAGTGTGGGGGAATATCATGGAGAGGGGCAGTGGGGAGGATATTATGGAAAGGGGCAGCGTGGGAGAGACATTATGGAGAGGGGCAGTGTGGGGGAATATTATGGAGAGGGGCAGTGTGGGGGGATATTATGGAGAGGGGCAGTGGGGAGGATATTATGGAAAAGAGTAGTGTGGGAGGGATATTTTGTGCAGGGAGCACAGTAAGGGGCAATTATTTATTCAGGGGCACAGCATGGGAGATATCTTTATTTATGGGGCAATATAATGATACTTTTATTTTTAAGTGCACCATGTTGGGAAGCACTGCTGAAGATGGAGAAAAGGGAAGCCTGCACATACGAACATTGGGCATGAAATCTCATCATGTTGCCTGTACTACGTGGAGACACAAGAGATGGGAATGATCAGAGAAGATGTCACCTATAAGGTTCCTGGATGCAAATGTTTATTGGTGATACTGCTGATGTTTCATCAGTACTGTGGTTCCTGTGTGGTTCACAGTCTTTTGATGGCTGGTAACAACTTCTTGTATCTCCTTACCATTATTAAGGACATACTGGGAGATGAAGGTTTACGTGAAACAAGTGTATATGGGGCTGAGCTGAAACTCCAAGTGATCACTGTACTAAGCTTGGTGATATATTCCTGTACTGATGGTGGTTCTGGCACTTCTTTCATGCACTGACGGTGGATCTGGCATTGCTTTCATGCACTGACAGTGGTTCTGGTGCTTCTTTCATGTACTGACAGTGGTTCTGGCACTTCTTTCATGTACTGACGGTGGATCTGGCATTGCTTTCATGCACTGACAGTGGTTCTGGTGCTTCTTTCATGTACTGACAGTGGTTCTGGCACTTTCACGCACTGACAGTGGTTCTGGCGCTTCTTTCACGCACTGACAGTGGTTGTGGTGCTTCTTTCATGCACTGACAGTGGTTCTGGCGCTTCTTTCATGCACTGACAGTGGTTCTGGCGCTTCTTTCATGTACTAACGGTGGATTTGGCATTGCTTTCATGCACTGACAGTGGTTCTGGTGCTTATTTCATGTACTGACATTGGTTCTGGCACTTCTTTCACGCACTGACAGTGGTTCTGGCGCTTCTTTCATGCACTGACAGTGGTTCTGGCGCTTCTTTCATGTACTAACGGTGGATCTGGCATTGCTTTCATACACTGACAGTGGTTCTGGTGCTTCTTTCATGTACTGACAGTGGTTCTGGCACTTCTTTCATGTACTGACGGTGGATCTGGCATTGCTTTCATGCACTGACAGTGGTTCTGGTGCTTCTTTTATGCACTGACAGTGGTTCTGGTGCTTCTTTCATGTACTGACAGTGGTTCTGGCACTTCTTTCATGTACTGATGGTGGTTCTGATGTTTCTTTCATGTACTGACAGTGGATCTGATCATGTAGTAATCCATACCATGTTTCATGTGAAAACTTAAAAATCCTCAAAATGTAGTTTTGAGATTATGAGGAGGATTTAATTTAGTTTCTGTTCCAAAAACTCAGTGTAAATTCTGGTGCTTTCACATTGATTTTTGGGGGGCAGAAACTCTCAAAATCCTTCTCAAATACTCAAAACTTGCTTCTGCAGATGTATTCATGTAAATACCACTTTAAATATTTTGTGGCCCTTCGGATTGGTTCAGTATGACAATGTGGCCCTTGGACCACAAAATGTTGTGTACCCCTGAAATACGCCATCGAGCCTGGAAAGAGACCGCGAGCAGCTACAGGACCGATGGCGGAGATTCTGCGCCCAGACCGGGCCACGGATGTGACAGACAGTAAGTGAAAATTACGTTTTGAAGTAAATAATATAAAAGTTTCGAAACTTGAGCAAAATCTGATCCTAAACAAACAAGGAATCGTCCCATGTAATAATAATCCAGTGATTCTTCTACATAAAGTGCCACATTTAGTCTAGCGACACATCCGGCACGAGCGACTTCTGACTTTGTTCCTCATTTATGACCACTGAATTAGCATTCGTGCTTCCGGTGAAACCAAAACCCAACGGCGGCCTCTAAATAGCCGCCAAAGTGGTGCTGAAATTAAAGAAAAGCTCATCTGCAAGAGGTGTTCAGTAAGAATTTGGTTCTACAGGTGATCTGTCTCCATGGTAACAGACTACAAACAACCCCAGTGTAGTCTGACCCGGCAGTCATACGTCCGATCTGTTCCCCGTCATTACAAATATACAATTAGTAGAGAGGGAAAAATGATCCGTCTGCAGGATCTGACTACACGGAATGAGTTTGTAGTCTGTTACTATGGAGACGCATCTCTCTGTCTACGACTCGTACAAACAAAACTTGGGAATAGTTATTTAGATCTGTCACAAAATCTCTTAGTTTCACATCGTAGATTTAGACGAACATTTTAAAAATGGTTCCAAGAAGGACGCGGCCCCCAGTAATGACGCGGCCCCCAGTAATGACTCGGCCCCCAGTAATGACGCGGCCCCCAGTAATGACGCGGCCCCCAGTAATGACGCGGCCCCCAGTAATGACTCGGCCCCCAGTAATGACTCGGCCCCCAGTAATGACGCGGCCCCCAGTAATGACGCGGCCCCCAGTAATGACGCGGCCCCCAGTAATGACTCGGCCCCCAGTAATGACTCGGCCCCCAGTAATGACGCGGCCCCCAGTAATGACTCGGCCCCCAGTAATGACGCGGCCCCCAGTAATGACTCGGCCCCCAGTAATGACGCGGCCCCCAGTAATGACTCGGCCCCCAGTAATGACGCGGCCCCCAGTAATGACTCGGCCCCCAGTAATGACTCGGCCCCCAGTAATGACTCGGCCCCCAGTAATGACGCGGCCCCCAGTAATGACTCGGCCCCCAGTAATGACGCGGCACCCAGTAATGACTCGGCCCCCAGTAATGACGCGGCCCCCAGTAATGACTCGGCCCCCAGTAATGACGCGGCCCCCAGTAATGACTCGGCCCCCAGTAATGACGCGGCCCCCAGTAATGACTCGGCCCCCAGTAATGACGCGGCCCCCAGTAATGACTCGGCCCCCAGTAATGACTCGGCCCCCAGTAATGACTCGGCCCCCAGTAATGACGCGGCCCCCAGTAATGACTCGGCCCCCAGTAATGACGCGGCCCCCAGTAATGACTCGGCCCCCAGTAATGACGCGGCCCCCAGTAATGACGCGGCCCCCAGTAATGACGCGGCCCCCAGTAATGACGCGGCCCCCAGTAATGACGCGGCCCCCAGTAATGACGCGGCCCCCAGTAATGACGCGACCCCCAGTAATGACGCGACCCCCAGTAATGATGCGACCCCCAGTAATGACGCGGCCCCCAATAATCACGCAGCCCCCAGTAATGACGCGGCCCCCAATAATGACGCATTACTGACGATGGTGACGTGTTACTGCCCCCGGAATCAGGGAAGGTTCAGACCTCCGGACTCAGAAATACAGTCACACATCCGAAGATTTCTGAAATTATTCCATTCATCTATAAGGGCCTCACCGAAAACTAATAGATAATAGATAGATAATAGATAGATGATAGATAGATAATAGATAATAGATAGATAGATAGATAGATAGATAATAGATAATAGATAGATGATAGATAATAGATAGATAATAGATAGATGATAGATAGATAATAGATAGATGATAGATAATAGATAGATAATAGATAGATGATAGATAGATAATAGATAATAGATAGATAATAGATAGATAATAGATAGATGATAGATAATAGATAGATGATAGATAGATGATAGATAATAGATAGATGATAGATAATAGATAGATGATAGATAATAGATAGATAATAGATAGATGATAGATAATAGATAGATAGATAATAGATAGATAATAGATAGATGATAGATAATAGATAGATAGATAATAGATAGATAATAGATAGATGATAGATAATAGATAGATAGATAATAGATAGATAATAGATAGATGATAGATAATAGATAGATAATAGATGATAGATAGATAATAGATAGATAATAGATAGATGATAGATAATAGATAGATAGATAATAGATAGATAATAGATAGATAATAGATAGATAATAGATAGATAATAGATAGATGATAGATAATAGATAGATAGATAATAGATAGATAATAGATAGATGATAGATAATAGATAGATAGATAATAGATAGATAATAGATAGATGATAGATAATAGATAGATAATAGATGATAGATAGATAATAGATAGATAATAGATAGATGATAGATAATAGATAGATAGATAATAGATAGATAATAGATAGATAATAGATAGATAATAGATAGATAATAGATAGATGATAGATAATAGATAGATAATAGATAGATAATAGATAGATAATAGATAGATGATAGATAATAGATAGATAGATAATAGATAGATAATAGATAGATAATAGATAGATAATAGATAGATAATAGATAGATGATAGATAATAGATAGATAATAGATAGATAATAGATAGATAATAGATAGATGATAGATAATAGATAGATAATAGATAGATAATAGATAGATAATAGATAGATGATAGATAATAGATAGATAAATAGATGATAATAGATATAGATGATGGCAGCACATTGGGGTCTTCTCCTCAGCAGCCCCCCCCCCCCCCCTCCCCGCACTCACCGAGGGTCTTCACGGCCACCTGCCTGGTGAGGGGGGGCGGCAGGTTGATGCAGACCAGGTCCACGTCTTGGTGCAGCAGGAGGTCGTCCATGCGGCTGGTGTAGTAGGGGACGCTCATCTCCTTCGCCAGCTCCTCCGCCTCCTCCGGGGTCCGGCCCCACAGAGCCGTCACCGAGAAGCCCTCGTCCTTCAGCAGCGGGATGATGACCCTGGAGGTGAGGCTGGTGCCGAACACCCCGACCCCGGGCAGCATGGCGACCCCCGCCGGCAGCGCTGCTACTGGGCGCCCCCCTCAGCTCCGCGGCGGCTGCAGGGGCCGAGCTCGCGCCTCCAGCTCATCCTGCGGGGGCCACAGGGGAGGAGAGGGGGCACAGGCTGCGGGGAGAGGGGGCAGGCTGCGGGCACAGGGGGCAGGCTGCGGGGAGAGGGGGCAGGCTGCGGGCACAGGGGGCAGGCTGCGGGGAGAGGGGGCAGGCTGCGGGCACAGGGGGCAGGCTGCGGGCACAGGGGGCAGGCTGCGGGGAGAGGGGGCAGGCTGCGGGCACAGGCTGCGGGCAGAGGGGGCAGGCTGCGGGCAGAGGGGGCACAGGCTGCGGGCAGAGGGGGCAGGCTGCGGACGGTGCCACTGCAGAGCCGGCAGGGTTAGTCGCCTCCTGCCATGGTCACAGGTTCCCCTCCTCATTGCTGTGGGTGGAGGCAGCTGCTGTCACCTAATGTCTGGCTGTTCCTGCAACGCCCCCTCCCGGGCTTCACCCGCCATTGTTAACCCCTTTCTTGCTGCAGGATGTCTGCAATGGTCCAGGAAAGGAATGCTGCAGAGATAATCCCGGTGTCTGCCAGCGATAGAGGCCTCATCTACTGCCCGCACACTGCACACGAACACTGGACACTGCACACACACTGGACACTGCACACACACTGGACACTGCACACACACTGGACACTGCACACACTGGACACACTGGACACTGTACACACACTGCACACACTGGACACTGTACACACACTGGACACTGCACACACTGGACACTGCACACACACTGGACACACTGGACACTGCACACACACTGGACACTGCACACACACTGCACACACACTGGACACTGCACACACACTGGACACTGCACACACACTGCACACACACTGGACACTGCACACACACTGGACACTGCACACACACTGTACACACACTGGACACTGCACACACACTGTACACACACTGGACACTGCACACACACTGCACACACACTGGACACTGCACACACACTGGACACTGCACACACACTGTACACACACTGGACACTGCACACACACTGTACACACACTGGACACTGCACCCACGCTGCCTGCTTTACCTTCATCTCTTTTTTTATCAAATGGATTTATATGTAATTCACAGCCGAACCTTCATCATGCAGTTTGCACCATAAAAATATCTTATTTTTGGGATACTACAGATATGAGATAGATAATAGATAATCAATAGATTGATAAAAGATAATAAATAATAATAATTTTATTTCTATAGCGCCGCCATATACCGCAACACTTTACATTTTAGGTAGAGAGATAGATAATACATAGATCTATAGATAATAGATAGATCATAGATCGATAATAGATAGATTGATAATAGATAGATAATAAAGAGATGATAGACAATACATAGATAATAGATAGATCATAGATTGATAATAGATGATAGACAATACATAGATTGATAATAGATAGATGATAGATAATAGATGATAGATTGTAGATGATAGATAGATGATACATAGATAATAGATTAAAAAACTGTGAAAATAAAAAGTTATCATTGTGTATAGATATATAGATGTGCGCACTCCTTCCTTCACCCTTTTCTTCAGGGTCATTTTCCATTTTTGCTTTTTCATTTTTCTTCCCTTTTTCCTACAGCCATTGCTTTTCTTTATGTATCACGCCGTGTTATCTGCGGGGCGAGTTTTACTTTTCTTTTAATTGATACCGTTCATTTTATCATATAATGTAGTGAAAAACTGGGGGGGGGGGGAATCCCAAGTGCGGTGAAATGCCCCCCCACACACACACACACACCCTGCCCCCTCGGCACATTTCTGCCATTGACGTTTTGTCGGTTTTGTTTTTACGCTCTCACTGTACGGTAATAATAACCCGGTAACGTTATTCTCCAGCCCGGTGTGGTTACGGTAATAACAATACTTATGTGTGTGTTTTTTTTGATAATGGCTAAAAAATTCCGAACCTGAATGAGGTTTCTGTCGCCTTTTTCTGAGACTCGTAACTTTTTTACTCTTCTATGGATGGAGCCGTGTCGGCCATTTATCGCGTGGCGAGATGACGGTTTTTATCCCGTTGTGGGGTAGACATAATGTTTTGATTGGTGTATGTGCATTTTTGAGTCAGAATCGGCGACCAAAAAATGGCAATTCTGTCGGTACGACTGGAACACCCATTTTTCGCCATCCAAAAAGTGGTCAGACATCCAACTCTGTCGCCGGTCGGTTTGCGCTCGTTATGCTTCAAGTACTGGGAGGGTTTCAAGAATCGATCATTCGGACTTTCGTTGGGTCCAAGTACAATTTCCGTTCATGTCGGCCGCACATCCACTTTACGAGACCACCAGGGGTGTAACTACAACAGGTGCAGGGGTTGCAATTGCATCGGGGCTCTGGAGACTAGGGGGCCCTAAAAGTCCCTTTGGCCTATAGAAAATGGCTATTGCTATTAAAGATTTAAAATATTTGGGGGCCCCGTTGGATCTTTTGCATCGGAGCCCATGAGTTTCAAGTTAATCCACTGGAGACCACCCATGATTTTTGGGATCTTTGGATCAGGATCAATGGTTTTAGTATCAGAATTGCGCCTCATCTACATCCAAAGACACAGGCGGGCCTGTAAACAAGCGCTGGAGAGGAGTAAGCGGACCCCCGCCTCCATGTATTGTGAAGACCAATGGACGTGCAAATAGGAGATCTGGTTACTCGGTATGTGGGGAGAGGCAATCCCCACGATGCAGATAGCAGCCATTATTTTCTCCATCTCTATATAGACGACATAACCAGAGATCATGTTTAATGGCGGAGATAAGCGTCTGGCAGCTACTTATCTCCTACACAGATTCTATCATGTAAACTATGAGGACCCCCCAGTGAATCTACGAAGGAATTAAAAGCCTAAAATCAGCCCACTGAATGACAATGGAGCGAAAACAGGAAATACAGGATTTAATGCCGCCCTTTTTGTTTTCAGAAAGACAAGTTGTGCATGTTTCACATCGGACTCTCATGGATCATTCGCTGAAGGCATATATATATATATATATATATATATATATAAAAGACCCCAACGAATTGTGTGTAGTTAGGCTCCATTTATCAGAAATGTAAAGTAGGCCTTGTTGTCCATAGCAACCAATCAGAGCGCAGCTTTCATTCCTCACAGTGCTGTGGAAGAATGAAAGCTGAGCTCTGATTGGTTGCTAAGGGCAGTGAGGCCTGTTTTTTCTCGAAGACTGATTTCTACCACTTCTTCTTCCTCCCGATTGATCCGTCTGTGCGGCCAAAGCGCTGCGGACCTATGGGCAGACCAATCAGACAGCTGGTGAGAGGCGACAGTGTTTTTTTTTTTTACTGGAAATATACTTTGGTTTTAATGCCGCCCTTTTGGTTTTCAGAAAGACAGGTTGTGCGTGTTTCGCGTTGGACTGTGATGGATCATGTCCCTCTTAGGTGTACGTAGAATATGTCTGTACAGGGCTGCAGAATAAAAAAATTAAAAAAGACCCAAAAGAATTGCGTGTAGTTAGGCTCCATTTATGAGAATGGCAAAGCAGGCCTCGTTTCCCATAGCAACCAATCAGAGCGCAGCTTTCATTCCTAACAGTGCTGTGGAAGAATGAAAGCTGAGCTCTGATTGGTTGCTAAGGGCAACGAGGCCTGTTTCTTCTTAATGACCGATTTCTACCCCTTCTTCTTCCTTCTGATTGATCTGAATGTGCCGAACCCGGGCGCTGCAGACATATGTACGAACTGGAGAGAAGAGACAGTGACAGAGACATGTATATTATATATATATCAATCCCCACCATTGTGTCTGTAGGTCTCTATTCAGCACAACAATGTGCCTAGATAACAAAAGCCCCAAAATGGACGAGACACCCGTGAATTTATGGAATCAGTCCTGGCAAATTACCCAGAACCCTCCTGTATAATGGCGGTCTTATGCTCCCCTGATCGCTGCTATTGAGGGGCCCTAACGGGGCCACAGCGAAGGAATATGGCTGATCCCCTTACATTTCTGATGTTAGATCATGTCTGTGACTGAGGCCTCGTACAGGCGTCCATTTTTCACAATAATGTAAAAAAATGGGCACTCGGATCAAAAAACGGATGAAAATCGCATCCATAGAGTCTGTTTTTTTTATCACGTACAAGAAAACAATGATTAATTTTAGTCATTATTGGATCCGATTGCTGCCGCCATCATCTATTCTTGAGAAAGGATTTTTTTTTTTGTGTGCGCTGATGGATTGCCACGGCAACAAGGAGTCTGATGAAGACCCCCTTAGGCGCCCAGCCACGAAAACTACATGCAAAAAAAAAAACCTCAAGCCCCCAAACAGCTCCATCGACAGAAATGTAAAACATTACAGGTCTCAGAAAATGGCGACAAAAACTAAAAAAAACTTTTATTTTATGTAAAAAGTTCCGAATTGTTTTTTTTTTTTTAAGTCAATAAAACCTATTCAAGTTTAGTATCGGTGTCATCGTACTGACCCCGAGAATTATATTATGGGGTCATTTTTACCATACAACGATCACTGCTAAAAAAAAAAACCCCTATACATTTATTTTTTAACCGTTTCATCTCAGTCGGGATTTTTTTTTTCCCCTTTTTCATTTTTCACTATATGGTAAAGTAACTGGTGTCATTGGAAAGCACAACTCGACTCGAAAAAAAAAAGCTTGTGTGGCCATGGGGAAGGAAAATGAAAAAAATAAGAGGAAAAAAATAATAAAAATCACCTGGAAGGGGTTAAAACTTTCGATACAAAGAATCAAGTGCGACACCTGGTGGTTAATGGGGGAACTGCACAGTTTGTCTAAACCTTCCCCAGTGTACTTGCCCCATGTGCAGCACTGCACACTGCTGTATTTAGTTTTTGATTTTCAGGGGATCTGTTTTTATTTAATGTCAGTCCCAGGAGAGACACAGAGAGAGAAGGCTCATGGAATTACACAGGTTCATTGTCACTACAGCCCCAGTGTTCGTTGTGAGTGTTGTCAATAAAGTTCATACAAAAAAAAGGATGAATAGAAAAAAATTGCGTCGAGCGTAAAAGTCACGCCCATAAGCAACGGACCAATAGGAGAGCACGTCGTGTTGTGGGCGTAGCCAGTTTCGCTTTTGCCAGCGTCTAAGATGGCGGATCGCCTGACACAGCTGCAGGACGCGCTGAACTCGGTGAGTGACTCCCGGTGCCGGTGTCCGTGTGAGCTGTATATCCGAGGGGGGCGGGATATAGTGAGAATGATTATATGTGTTATTCTCTGGTGACTGCATGATGGTGCGCGGCCAACAGGTATTATCTGTGTGTAATCATGTGTGCTCCAGATCTGCACTCACTATTCTGCTGGTGCAGTCACTGTGTACATACATTACATTACTGATCCTGAGTTACATCCTGTATTATCCTCCAGAGCTGCACTCACTATTCTGCTGGTGCAGTCACTGTGTACATACATTACATTACTGATCCTGAGTTACATCCTGTATTATACTCCAGAGCTGCACTCACTATTCTGCTGGTGCAGTCACTGTGTACATACATTACATTACTGATCCTGAGTTACATCCTGTATTATACCCCAGAGCTGCACTCACTATTCTGCTGGTTCAGTCACTGTGTACATACATTACATTACTGATCCTGAGTTACATCCTGTATTATCCTCCAGAGCTGCACTCACTATTCTGCTGGTGCAGTCACTGTGTACGTACATTACATTACTGATCCTGAGTTACATCCTGTATTATACCCCAGAGCTGCACTCACTATTCTGCTGGTTCAGTCACTGTGTACATACATTACATTACTGATCCTGAGTTACATCCTGTATTATCCTCCAGAGCTGCACTCACTATTCTGCTGGTGCAGTCACTGTGTACATACATTACATTACTGATCCTGAGTTACATCCTGTATTATCCTCCAGAGCTGCACTCACTATTCTGCTGGTGCAGTCACTGTGTACATACATTACATTACTGATCCTGAGTTACATCCTGTATTATCCTCCAGAGCTGCACTCACTATTCTGCTGGTGCAGTCACTGTGTACATACATTACATTACTGATCCTGAGTTACATCCTGTATTATCCTCCAGAGCTGCACTCACTATTCTGCTGGTGCAGTCACTGTGTACATACATTACATTACTGATCCTGAGTTACATCCTGTATTATACTCCAGAGCTGCGCTCACTATTCTGCTGGTGCAGTCACTGTGTACATACATTACTGATCCTGAGTTACATCCTGTATTATACCCCAGAGCTGCACTCACTATTCTGCTGGTGCAGTCACTGTGTACATACATTACTGATCCTGATTACCTCCTGTATTATACCCCAGAGCTGCACTCACTATTCTGCTGGTGCAGTCACTGTGTACATACATTACTGATCACCTCCTGTATTATACTCCAGAGCTGCACTCACTATTCTGCTGGTGCAGTCACTGTGTACATACATTACATTACTGATCCTGATTACCTCCTGTATTATACTCCAGAGCTGCGCTCACTATTCTGCTGGTGCAGTCACTGTGTACATACATTACATTACTGATCCTGATTACATCCTGTATTATACCCCAGAGCTGCACTCACTATTCTGCTGGTGCAGTCACTGTGTACATACATTACATTACTGATCCTGAGTTACATCCTGTATTATACCCCAGAGCTGCACTCACTATTCTGCTGGTGCAGTCACTGTGTACATACATTACATTACTGATCCTGAGTTACATCCTGTATTATACTCCAGAGCTGCACTCACTATTCTGCTGGTGCAGTCACTGTGTACATACATTACATTACTGATCCTGATTACCTCCTGTATTATACTCCAGAGCTGCGCTCACTATTCTGCTGGTGCAGTCACTGTGTACATACATTACATTACTGATCCTGAGTTACATCCTGTATTATACCCCAGAGCTGCACTCACTATTCTGCTGGTGCAGTCACTGTGTACATACATTACATTACTGATCCCGAGTTACATCCTGTATTATACTCCAGAGCTGCACTCACTATTCTGCTGGTGCAGTCACTGTGTACATACATTACATTACTGATCCTGAGTTACATCCTGTATTATCCTCCAGAGCTGCACTCACTATTCTGCTGGTGCAGTCACTGTGTACATACATTACATTACTGATCCTGATTACCTCCTGTATTATACCCCAGAGCTGCACTCACTATTCTGCTGGTGCAGTCACTGTGTACATACATTACATTACTGATCCCGAGTTACATCCTGTATTATACTCCAGAGCTGCACTCACTATTCTGCTGGTGCAGTCACTGTGTACATACATTACATTACTGATCCTGAGTTACATCCTGTATTATACTCCAGAGCTGCACTCACTATTCTGCTGGTGCAGTCACTGTGTACATACATTACATTACTGATCCTGATTACCTCCTGTATTATACCCCAGAGCTGCACTCACTATTCTGCTGGTGCAGTCACTGTGTACATACATTACATTACTGATCCCGAGTTACATCCTGTATTATACTCCAGAGCTGCACTCACTATTCTGCTGGTGCAGTCACTGTGTACATACATTACATTACTGATCCTGAGTTACATCCTGTATTATACTCCAGAGCTGCACTCACTATTCTGCTGGTGCAGTCACTGTGTACATACATTACTGATCCTGAGTTACCTCCTGTATTATACCCCAGAGCTGCACTCACTATTCTGCTGGTGCAGTCACTGTGTACATACATTACATTACTGATCCTGAGTTACATCCTGTATTATACTCCAGAGCTGCACTCACTATTCTGCTGGTGCAGTCACCGTGTACATACATTACATTACTGATCCTGAGTTACATCCTGTATTATACCCCAGAGCTGCACTCACTATTCTGCTGGTGAAGTCACTGTGTACATACATTACTGATCCTGAGTTACATCCTGTATTATACTCCAGAGCTGCACTCACTATTCTGCTGGTGCAGTCACTGTGTACATACATTACACTACTGACCCTGAGTTACATCCTGTATTATACCCCAGAGCTGCACTCACTATTCTGCTGCAGTCACTGTGTACATACATTACATTACTGATCCTGAGTTACATCCTGCATTATACCCCAGAGCTGCACTCACTATTCTGCTGGTGCAGTCACTGTGTACATACATTACATTACATTACTGATCCTGAGTTACATCCTGTATTATACCCCAGAGCTGCACTCACTATTCTGCTGGTGCAGTCACTGTGTACATACATTACATTACTGATCCTGAGTTACATCCTGTATTATACTCCAGAGCTGCACTCACTATTCTGCTGGTGCAGTTACTGTGTACATACATTACTGATCCTGAGTTACCTCCTGTATTATACCCCAGAGCTGCACTCACTATTCTGCTGGTGCAGTCACTGTGTACATACATTACATTACTGATCCTGAGTTACATCCTGTATTATACTCCAGAGCTGCACTCACTATTCTGCTGGTGCAGTCACCGTGTACATACATTACATTACTGATCCTGAGTTACATCCTGTATTATACCCTAGAGCTGCACTCACTATTCTGCTGGTGCAGTCACTGTGTACATACATTACATTACTGATCCTGAGTTACATCCTGTATTATACCCCAGAGCTGCGCTCACTATTCTGCTGGTGCAGTCACTGTGTACATACATTACATTACTGATCCTGAGTTACATCCTGTATTATACTCCAGAGCTGCATTCACTATTCTGCTGGTGCAGTCACTGTGTACATACATTACATTACATTACTGATCCTGAGTTACATCCTGCATTATACCCCAGAGCTGCACTCACTATTCTGCTGGTGCAGTCACTGTGTACATACATTACATTACATTACTGATCCTGAGTTACATCCTGTATTATACCCCAGAGCTGCACTCACTATTCTGCTGGTGCAGTCACTGTGTACATACATTACATTACTGATCCTGAGTTACATCTGTATTATACCCCAGAGCTGCACTCACTATTCTGCTGGTGCAGTCACTGTGTACATACATTACATTACTGATCCTGAGTTACATCCTGTATTATACCCCAGAGCTGCACTCACTATTCTGCTGCAGTCACTGTGTACATACATTACATTACTGATCCTGAGTTACATCCTGTATTATACTCCAGAGCTGCACTCACTATTCTGCTGCAGTCACTGTGTACATACATTACATTACTGATCCTGAGTTACATCCTGTATTATACCCCAGAGCTGCACTCACTATTCTGCTGGTGCAGTCACTGTGTACATTACATTACTGATCCTGAGTTACATCCTGTATTATACCCCAGAGCTGCACTCACTATTCTGCTGGTGCAGTCACTGTGTACATACATTACATTACTGATCCTGAGTTACATCCTGTATTATACTCCAGAGCTGCATTCACTATTCTGCTGGTGCAGTCACTGTGTACATTACATTACTGATCCTGAGTTACATCCTGTATTATACCCCAGAGCTGCACTCACTATTCTGCTGGTGCAGTCACTGTGTACATACATTACATTACTGATCCTGAGTTACATCCTGTATTATACCCCAGAGCTGCACTCACTATTCTGCTGGTGCAGTCACTGTGTACATACATTACTGACCCTGTTATACCCCAGAGCTGCGCTCACTCTTCTACTGTGTTTTGCAGCTTGCGGACCAGTTCTGTAACGCCATCGGGGTGCTGCAGCAGTGCGCTCCTCCCGCCTCGTTCAGTAACATCCAGACGTCTGTGAATAAGGAGCAGCCCTCCAGCCCCACAGAAGGTGAGTGTCGCCCGTCCTCCTCCCCCCGGCAGACATGTTGCATCCTCCTCTCGGTGTCTCCTCTCTTGCAGAATACGCTCAGCTCTTTGCCGCCCTCATCGCTCGCACTGCGAAAGATATCGACGTTCTGATCGAGTCTTTGCCCAGCGAGGAGTCTACAGCGGCCCTACAGGTGAGACGCGCTGCGGCCCTACAGGTGAGACACGCTGCGGCCCCTACAGGTGAGACGCGCTGCGGCCCTACGGGTGAGACACGCTGCGGCCCTACGGGTGAGACGCGCGGCGGCCCTACGGGTGAGACGCGCTGCGGCCCTACGGGTGAGACGCGCGGCGGCCCTACGGGTGAGACGCGCGGCGGCCCCTACGGGTGAGACGCGCTGCGGCCCCTACGGGTGAGACGCGCTGCGGCCCCTACGGGTGAGACGCGCTGCGGCCCCTACGGGTGAGACGCGCTGCGGCCCCTACGGGTGAGACGCGCTGCGGCCCCTACGGGTGAGACGCGCTGCGGCCCCTACGGGTGAGACGCGCTGCGGCCCCTACGGGTGAGACGCGCTGCGGCCCCTACGGGTGAGACGCGCGGCGGCCCCTACGGGTGAGACGCGCGGCGGCCCCTACGGGTGAGACGCGCGGCGGCCCCTACGGGTGAGACGCGCGGCGGCCCCTACGGGTGAGACGCGCGGCGGCCCCTACGGGTGAGACGCGCGGCGGCCCCTACGGGTGAGACGCGCGGCGGCCCCTACGGGTGAGACGCGCGGCGGCCCCTACGGGTGAGACGCGCGGCGGCCCCTACGGGTGAGACGCGCGGCGGCCCCTACGGGTGAGACGCGCGGCGGCCCCTACGGGTGAGACGCGCGGCGGCCCCTACGGGTGAGACGCGCGGCGGCCCCTACGGGTGAGACGCGCGGCGGCCCCTACGGGTGAGACGCGCGGCGGCCCCTACGGGTGAGACGCGCGGCGGCCCCTACGGGTGAGACGCGCGGCGGCCCCTACGGGTGAGACGCGCGGCGGCCCCTACGGGTGAGACGCGCGGCGGCCCCTACGGGTGAGACGCGCGGCGGCCCCTACGGGTGAGACGCGCGGCGGCCCCTACGGGTGAGACGCGCGGCGGCCCCTACGGGTGAGACGCGCGGCGGCCCCGGCGGGGGGTCCGGGAGATCGGGGCAATGCGCTGCATTCTCAGGATGTTCTGTCGCTTTTCCTTTAGGCCGCCAGCCTGTACCAGCTGGAGGAGGAGAACCACGCGGCGGCCGCGCGCCTGGAGGAGGTGGTGTTCCGAGGGGACATGCTGCTGGAGAAGATCCAGACGGCGCTGGCCGACATCGCTCAGTCCCAGCTGAAGACGAGGAGCAGCATCCACATGCAGCCGCTGTCTGAGAGCTAGCAGCAGGGGGCGCTCTCCCGCCTCAGGACTGAGATACTGAACTATCTGCCGCGTGACGTCACTGTGTGCGATAGAGGCCGACCCCCCCCCCCCCAGCCGATCGCTAAAACTAAGCAACGCTGCCGTCCATCCAGACCGATGGCGTCTGAGGAGAGCCCGCGCCTTCATGTTAGCCATCGCGGGGGTCTCTGCCCCTCGTGCTTAGAACATTTCTACCTTTTCATGTCCCCAGGTCTTAGCACTGAAGGGTGGTGCCTTCTTCTGACCACTTTATGGGAGGAGACCCCCTTAAGCTGCTGCCCAGGACGGCACAAAACAGGCCTCGTCTGTCAATGGAAAGTCTTATCTGGCGCCGTCCTTCCCATTCCTGACCAGTAGGTGGCCCCGGTGTCACTGATAAATGAGGCCCTGGAGGTCGGAGTGGATCTTCTGCAGCGGATTCCGGGATCATCCGCCGATGTTTGTAACCGGATTTTTTTTTTTTCCATAATAAAAATTCATTGGATGAAAAATATTAGATTTATTTATTTTTGGTTTATATTTACAAAAATGTTCAATCCCTTTAAAGAAAAAAAAAAAAAATCAACAGATAAGTCCTCCTACAGAGGGGGGAGGCTCCTGCTGCAGGCACAGGATACCGACCACTGCTGAGCCACCAGTTGTAGTTCCTTGATCTAGAATCTTGGGAGCAGGCGAGGAGGAGGGGGCTGGAGCTGCAGTTTATTTTATTTTTGCACTCTTAGGGTTTTTTTTGGATGGTACATTCTGTCCATAATATCACATGACCGTATGATGTCATCGATGATTGTCACGTGACATCATGTCGGTGATCTCCAGCCTCAGCGGATGGTTACGGCTGTCAGTCACTTCCTCTCTTGGCTGCGCTCAGTCTGTCACTGCGTTACAGTGTGTAATAACTGTGGGGGCCATTGTACTGTGTTTTGGGGGGGCATCCTACTGTGTATAGGGGAGCTGTGGGGCATCACAGTCATAGAATCCTAGAATGTTAGATTTGGAAGGGACCCCCGTGGTCATCGTGTCCAACCCACTGCACCATGTCTGACAGATGTGTGTCCAGCCTCAGTTTAAAGGCTTCCATTGAAGGAGAACTCACCACCTCTCGTGGCCGCCTGCTCCACTCATTGATCACTGTCAAAATATCTAATCTGCGTCTCCTCCCGTTCAGTTTCATCCCATTACTTCTCGTGTTTACAGGGAGCTGCGGGCCCAGCACACTGTGTACAGGGGAGCTAGAAATGGGGGGACTCGGGATAGTGTTAAATGTGAAGTGGGCACTTAAGAATCATTATTGTTATAGGGGCAATTAGAGTAATGTGACAGTCAAAGGGGCACATGGGGCGTTATTTTTCTAGGGGCTATAAGTGGGCACATGCACGGGGTATTTAGTAATTTATTTTCAGTAACAAAGTAGGGGTGGCACCTGGGTATTATACAGGAGGGGGGAGGTGGAGCGATGGCACTGGGGTATTATACGGGAGGGGGAGCTGGAGCGATGGCACTGGAGTATTATACGGGAGGGGGAGCGATGGCACCGGGGTATTATACGGGAGGGGGAGCGATGGCACCGGGGTATTATACGGGAGGGGGAGCGATGGCACCTGGGTATTATACGGGGGGAGTAGCGATGGCACCTGGGGTATTATACGGGAGGGGGAGGTGGAGCGATGGCACCTGGGTATTATACAGGAGGGGGAGGTGGAGCGATGGCACCTGGGTATTATACGGGAGGGGGAGGTGGAGCGATGACACCTGGGTATTATACAGGAGGGGGAGGTGGAGCGATGGCACCTGGGTATTATACGGGAGGGGGAGGTGGAGCGATGGCACCTGGGTATTATACGGGAGGGGGAGCGATGGCACCTGGGTATTATACGGGAGGGGGAGCGATGGCACCTGGGTATTATACGGGAGGGGGAGCGATGGCACCTGGGTATTATACGGGGGGAGTAGCGATGGCACCTGGGGTATTATACGGGAGGGGGAGGTGGAGCGATGGCACCTGGGTATTATACGGGAGGGGGAGGTGGAGCGATGGCACCTGGGTATTATACGGGAGGGGGAGCGATGGCACCTGGGTATTATACGGGAGGGGGAGCGATGGCACCTGGGTATTATACGGGAGGGGGAGCGATGGCACCTGGGTATTATACGGGGGGAGTAGCGATGGCACCTGGGGTATTATACGGGAGGAGTAGCGATGGCACCTGGGGTATTATACGGGAGGAGTAGCGATGGCACCTGGGGTATTATGTGGGAGGTGGAGCGATGGCACCTGGGGTATTATGTGGGAGGTGGAGCGATGGCACCTGGGGTATTATACGGGAGGAGTAGAGATGGCACCTGGGGTATTATACGGGAGTAGCGATGGCACCTGGGGTATTATGCAGGAGGGTGGTAGGTGGAGCGATGGCACCTGGGTATTATACGGGAGGCGGAGTGATGGCACCTGAGGTATTATACGGGAGGCGGAGTGATGGCACCTGGGGTATTATACGGGAGGTGGAGCGATGGCACTGGGGTATTATACGGGAGGGTGGGAGGTGGAGCGATGGCACCTGGGTATTATACGGGAGAGCGGGAGGTGGAGCGATGGCACTGGGGTATTATACAGGAGGGTGGGAGGTGAAGCGATGGTTCCTGGCTATTATACGGGGGTGAGTAGCGATGACACCTGGGGTATTATACGGGAGGGTGGGAGGTGGAGCGATGGCACCTGGGTATTATACGGGAGGGTGGGAGGTGGAGCGATGGCACCTGGGTATTATACGGGAGGGTGGGAGGTGGAGCGATGGCACCTGGGGTATTATGCGGGAGGGTGGGAGGTGGAGTGATGGCACCTGGGTATTATACATAAGGGTGGGAGGTGGAGCGATGGCACCTGGGGTATTATACGGGAGGGTGGGAGGTGGAGCGATGGCACCTGGGGTATTATACGGGAGGGTGGGAGGTGGAGCGATGGCACCTGGGGTATTATACGGGAGGGTGGGAGGTGGAGCGATGGCACCTGGGTATTATGCGGGAGGGTGGGAGGTGGAGCGATGGCACCTGGGGTATTATACGGGAGGGTGGGAGGTGGAGCGATGGCACCTGGGTATTATACGGGAGGGTGGGAGGTGGAGCGATGGCACCTGGGGTATTATGTGGGAGGTGGAGCGATGGCACCTGGGGTATTATACAGGAGGGTGGGAGGTGGAGCGATGGCACCTGGGTATTATACGGGGGGAGTAGCGATAGCACCTGGGGTACTATACAGGAGGGTGGGAGGTGGAGCGATGGCACCTGGGTATTATACGGGAGAGCGGGAGGTGGAGCGATGGTTCCTGGGTATTATACGGGGGTGAGTAGCGATGGCACCTGGGGTATTATACGGGAGGGTGGGAGGTGAAGCGATGGTTCCTGGGTATTATACGGGGGTGAGTAGCGATGGCACCTGGGGTATTATACGGGAGGGTGGGAGGTGGAGCGATGGCACCTGGGTATTATACGGGAGGGTGGGAGGTGGAGCGATGGCACCTGGGTATTATACGGGAGGGTGGGAGGTGGAGCGATGGCACCTGGGGTATTATGTGGGAGGTGGAGTGATGGCACCTGGGTATTATACAGAAGGGTGGGAGGTGGAGCGATGGCACCTGGGGTATTATACGGGAGGGTGGGAGGTGGAGCGATGACACCTGGGGTATTATACAGGAGGGTGGGAGGTGGAGCGATGGCACCTGGGTATTATACGGGAGAGCGGGAGGTGGAGCGATGGTTCCTGGGTATTATACGGGGGTGAGTAGCGATGGCACCTGGGGTATTATACGGGAGGGTGGGAGGTGGAGCGATGGCACCTGGGTATTATACGGGAGGGTGGGAGGTGGAGCGATGGCACCTGGGGTATTATGCGGGAGGGGGAGCGATGGCACTGGGGTATTATGCGGGAGGGTGGGAGGTGGAGCGATGGCACCTGGGTATTATACGGGAGGCGGAGCAATGGCACCTGGGTATTATACGGGAGGGGGAGCGATGGCACTGGGGTATTATACGGGAGGGTGGGAGGTGGAGCGATGGCACTGGGGTATTATACGGGGGGAGTAGCGATGGCACCTGGGGTATTATACGGGAGGGGGAGCGATGGCACTGGGGTATTATACGGGAAGGTGGGAGGTGGAGCGATGGCACTGGGGTATTATACGGGGGGAGTAGCGATGGCACCTGGGGTATTATACGGGAGGGGGAGCGATGGCACTGGGGTATTATACGGGAGGGTGGGAGGTGGAGCGATGGCACTGGGGTATTATACGGGGGGAGTAGCGATGGCACCTGGGGTATTATACGGGAGGGGGAGCGATGGCACTGGGGTATTATACGGGAGGGTGGGAGGTGGAGCGATGGCACTGGGGTATTATACGGGGGGAGTAGCGATGGCACTGGGGTATTATACGGGAGGGTGGGAGAAGTGGTGGCATCTTGGTTTCAGCTTTTTTGGCTGTAATTGCTGCACCATCAGGGTCAAGTCTCCGTTCCCCAACCCCCTCGGTGTAGAGACCCTCAGTATACAGACCCCCGGTGTACAGACCCCCGGTGTACAGCCCGTTGCACGGTTACAATAAGTGTTCTCATCTTGTGGGTTTTCCTACAGGGGCCGCTCTGTGTCCCACCACAATCCTCTCCCCTCCCTGTCTGGATCATTTAACAGCCATTTATTAGCCTGGAGGAAAAGACGTCATGATCCTCAAAGGCTCCTTTAAGAAGGTGTGAGGGGGGGGCACATGGCGGATTTCTAGCAGGGGCTTCATAAGAACATGAAGGGGTCTGTCCAGGAACACTGGTGTCATTGTGGAGTAACATGGCGGGCGGGATCCGAGGGGGAGGTCGCCCTGCCGAAATATCCCGCTGTCTTCTGCCTCAGATAATAGTTGACATTTTTGAAAAAAATTGTTAATTAAAGGGATTGTGTGGGACCAAAACGGCGCCTCACGTGTCCACAGGCAATGTCTGGTATTTCACCCCTGTCCTATTGACTTGTAACCAAGCTCGGCTGCAGTGTCAGCCACAACCTACCGGCAGGTGGGGGCGCTGTGTTTTTATTTATAGATAACCCCTTTAAATGATCATTTTATATATATATATATATATATATATATATATATATATATATATACACACACACACACAATTTCCCTGCCTGCGGTGTGAGAGCGGCCGGGCGAGCTATAATTACCCCATATACACAGACGTCACATAATCGGAAAGGAATTCAGTCCGTCGTGGATGTTGGGGTGGAGCGCTGCTGCTGCCGCTGGATTTTTTTTTTCATCTGCATTAAAAGCATAAAATCCTTTCCTGTCGTCCTAATTGCATGATTCGCAGAGGAACACACCCTGGAAATCCACAACTTGTGTTTGACTTGTGCTGTTACTGCGCCTTTAAGAGCTTCCACCCAGCTTTCTACGGACACTGTATTGGTGTAATAAGTTTAGTGTTATTATTTAGGTTTGGTATCGCACGATTAGAGTGTTGCCTATCAGCATTGTGTGGGCCTTGTATGGCGGGATTATTTGGATGCTTTATGACCATTTTACGGTATTATTTATTAAGAGTAAGCATCCTATTTCCATTCCTGTCACTCTCCCACATCTACCGCCTTCTGTGGAAACATTGAGAATTAAAAAAAAATTTCTTACAAATAACTTCCCGTTTTGTGTATACAGCTCCTATGTGTCTCTATAGGTACAGACTACAAACAATGGCCTTGTAATCAGATTCTGAAGTCAGACGAAGGGGGATAACACACGACTTCAGGACCAGACTACACGGAGGTAGATTGTAGTCTGTAACCATGGATACGCATGGAAGCCCCTTATTTTTTTTTTTTAAACCAGGAAGCCGAGAAAAGGGGATTAAAGCGCGACTGCATCGGGGTTGTTTGTAGTCTGTCACCATGGAGACACATATGCGGCTGTTCCGTTTCGTTATCTTAGGAGGCGGATAAAAAAGGATAACACATGACTGCAGGATCTGACTACACTGACGTTGTTTGTAGTCTGTAACCATGGAGACACTTTTCAAAATTGCTTCTTTCGAACAGCTGGTGACAACTTTCCCCAATTCCTAGAGTGGGTCAGGTGACGCAGCAGGAGCAGCCATCTTAGCTTGGCGCCAAAGTCCCGTGATGCCTCCTTTTTCCCTCGGAGACGTCAGAGGAGTCAGAAGCGTCCACTAGTTTATCACTGAGCGGTTCTGACCACGACATCTGATGCGGTAACCTCAGCGCAGACAGGAAGAGGCGGCAACGGAGCCGCCATGATTACCAGTCCAAACGCCGCTGCAGGCCTAGTCCTGTCCTGGTCCTTGTCTGTGAAGTTGTTGGAAAAAATCCAGTTAGCTATTTTATTGCTGTCAAAGCAGGGTGACAACTACTGTGGTCGCCATTTATTTATTTATTTTTTTCCTATTTTTTTTTCTATTTTTTCATATTCTATTTTTTGTGTTATTGTCTTTATATTCTATTTTTTATTCTTTTTTATTTTATTTGTATTGTCTTTTTTATTCTGTTTTATTTATTTTCTGTTTTTTATTTACTTTTTTCGTTGTCTAGGTTTTCTAATAATTTTGGGAACACTTGTCTGAAAGATTCTATTTTTTTCTATTCTAATATTTTTTTAAATTTTATTCTGTTTTTTTTAATCTTATTTTATTTTTTATTTTATTCTGTATTTTTTATTCTGTTTTTTATATTCTATTTTTTATTTTATTTTATTCTTTTATTCTGTTTTATTTATTTTGTTTTTTATTTTAGTTCAGTTTTTATATTCTGTTTGTTTTTTATTTTATTCTGTTTTTTTATTCTGTTTTTTATATTCTATTTTTTTTTTCTTCTTTTATTCTGTTTTATTTGTTTTGTTTTTTTATTTTAGCTCAGTTTTTATATTCTGTTTGTTTTTTATTTTATTCTGTTTTTTTATTCTGTTTTTTTTAATCTTTTTTTTATGGGTTTTATGTTTTGTTTTTTTTTATTCTGTTTCTTTTATTTTATTTTTTTCTTTTGGGAAAACTTGTCTGAAGGATTCGCCGTCCTGCCGTAACCGAGATAGGCACATTAGTCAGTAATGATTATTTTCTCGGCGCTCGTTAGTCAGGTGCGGTTACTTCACGCCATGATGACTCCTCGGCTCTCGCACACGGTTTATGTGATGAGCCACGCTTAATTATTATTGTCTCTGAAATGTGACACATTGATAATGAAGCTGGAGCGTGCGGGGCGCCAGGAATCCTGATGATGGGGTTGTCTGTGATTTTGGGGAGGGTGGTGTGCCCAGCAGGGCGGCGCTGTGTTTACACACTACGTGGGGGTGGCAGCATGGACAGCTCTGGGCGGTCTCATGTCTGACAGTGTAATGTAGTGAAGTTTAATATGTTTTTTTATTGCTGAGTGCTGAGAACAAGGCCGAGCCCTGTACACACAGCGCAGAAAGCCTCACTAGGCCTCATTTATCAAATCTGTCCTGGTTACTCCCTAGCAACCAATCACAGCGCAGATTTCATTTTTCAAACAAGTATTCTGAAATGGAAGCTGCTCTGTGATTGGTTGCTAGTTGCTAGTTTTGATAAATCTGCCTCCAGAAAGCTGGGTGACAACAATATGGCCGCCGTTACCTCGCAGACCAGATGTTTTTCACCCCATAATGGAGGCGGGTGTGAAATAACTGATCTGTGAGGCAACGGCGGCCATGTTAGAATACTGATCAAATACTGAATGTGTGAACGTGGCCTCACAGGGATCCTGACTGGCACTAGGCGCTGAGAACCAGACAAACTGGTCTGAAGGGGTTAATGGGCGCCACTTGCGTCTTAAGCTCTTAAAAATGTGACGAGACCGATGTGGAGGCAGTTATGGATAAAAGTATGTGACCGAGCGAGAAAGTGTCTGCCCTGCGGGGGGCGCTAGGGGCAAAATGACCCAAATATCTGCATATAAGAAGAATGCAACCTCAAGCCTGGAAGGCATGACTGCGCCGGGAACCGGGGGCGACTGGAGAGCGAGCCGTCACATGATGGCCGACCAAATACATATCCATCTAGTATCTATTATCTCATGTCAATCTGTGCACAGACCCCAGACCAGCCCCCTAAATATATACAGACCCCAGACCAGCCCCCTAAATATATACAGACCCCAGATCAGATCTCCATGTATACAGACCCCAGATCAGATCTCATGTATACAGACCTCAGACCAGCCCCCTAAATATATACAGACCCCAGACCAAATCCCCATGTATACAGACCCCAGATCAGACCTCCATGTATACAGACCCCAGACTAGACCCTTAAATACAGTATATACAGACCCCAGACCAAATCTCCATGTATACAGACCCCAGACCAGCCCCCTAAATATATACAGACCCCAGACCAAATCCCCATGTATACAGACCCCAGATCAGACCTCCATGTATACAGACCCCAGACCAGCCCCCTAAATATATACAGACCCCAGACCAAATCCCCATGTATACAGACCCCAGATCAGACCTCCATGTATACAGACCCCAGACTAGACCCTTAAATACAGTATATACAGACCCCAGACCAAATCTCCATGTATACAGACCCCAGACTAGCCCCCTAAATATATACAGACCCCAGACCAAATCCCCATGTATACAGACCCCAGATCAGACCTCCATGTATACAGACCCCAGACCAGCCCCCTAAATATATACAGACCCCAGACCAAATCCCCATGTATACAGACCCCAGATCAGACCTCCATGTATACAGACCCCAGACTAGCCCCCTTAATATATACAGATCCCAGACCAAATCTCCATGTATACAGACCCCAGATCAGACCTCCATGTATACAGACTCCAGGCCAGACCCCTCTTGTATAGATTCCAGACCCTCTTGTATACAGACTCCACACCAGACCGCTCCTGTATACAGACTCCAAAACAGACCCATCCTGTATGCAAACAGACCAGACCCCTCCTGTATACAAAGCCCAGACAGACCAAACCCCTCCTGTATACAGACCCCAGACCAGGGCCACATGTATACAGACCCCATATCAGACCCCTCCTGTATATAGACCCCAGACCCTTATATTACAGAGCTCAGACCAGATGCCTCCTGTATACAGACTCCAGACCAGACGCCTCCTATATGCAAATCCCAGACCAGACCCCTCCTATATACAAATCCCAGACCAGACACCTCCTCTATACAACCCCAGACCAGACCCCTCCTGTATACAAACCCTAGATAACACATGGCAGTGTATTAGACTCCAGGCACCTCACAGTAAAAAAAAGACCTCAGACCCCTCTTTTATACAGACCCCAGACCAGACTCATTATATATAAACTTCCCTTTTATAAAGACCGCACACCAGATCCATCTGTACACAGACCACAGTCCAGGGCACCTCCTGCATACAGACAAAAGACGCTTTGAATACAGACCTCTCTTGTACGTAGACCCTAGAACAAACCCCCTCTGTGTACAACCCCAGACCAGACTCCCTATATACAGCCTTCCCCCGTATAAAGATTGAAGACCAAATACACCTGTATTCAGACCAGACCCTTTCTGTATACAGATCCCAGACCAGACCCCTCTTGAATTCAGACTCCATACCAGACCGCTCCTTATATACAAACCCCACACTAGACTGCTACTTGTATACAAACTCCAAACCAGACCCCTCCTGTATACAAACCCCAGACCAGACGCCTCCTGTATACAAACCCCAGACCAGACGCCTCCTGTATATAGACTCCAGACCAGGCCCCATATATACAGACCCTAGACCAAACCCCCCATATACCGACTCCAAACCAGACCCCTCCTGTATACAAACCCCAGACCAGACGCCTCCTGTATACAAACCCCAGACCAGACGCCTCCTGTATATAGACTCCAGACCAGGCCCCATATATACAGACCCTAGACCAAACCGCCCATATACCGACTCCAAACCAGACCCCTCCTGTATACAAACCCCAGACCAGACGCCTCCTGTATACAAACCCCAGACCAGACGCCTCCTGTATATAGACTCCAGACCAGGCCCCATATATACAGACCCTAGACCAAACCCCCCATATACCGACTCCAAACCAGACCCCTCCTGTATACAAACCCCAGACCAGACACACCTCCTGTATATAGACCCCATAAATGCAGACCCCTCGTATACTGACACCAGACCTCTCCTGTATACAGACCCCAGACCAGAAACCATATATACAGACCACAGATCAGACCACTCCTTGTATACAAATCCCAGACCAGGTCGCTCCTTGTATACAAACCCCAGATCAGACTCCATGTATACAGACCCTAGATGAGACCCCTCCTGTATGCTAACCCCAGACCAGACCCCGCTGTAAACAGACCCCATATATACAGACCCCAGACCAGACCCCTCGTGAACACAGACTCCTGACCAGACACCTCCTGTATACCAACCTCCAGACCAGACCCCTCCTGTATTCAGACCCGACCGTTCCTTGTATACAGACTCCAGACTGGATGCTTCCTGTATACAGACCTCAGACCAGTCCCCTCCTGTATACAGACAAGACCAGACCGATCCTTGTAGATAAACCCCGGACCAGACCGCCCCTTGTATACAAACCCAAGGCCACTCCTGTATAAAGACCTCAGACCAGTGCACTCATTGTATACAGATTCCAGACCAGACCCCTGCTTTATACAGACCCCAGACCAGACCCCTACTGTATAAAGACATCAGACTAGACTGCTCCTTGTAGATAAACCCCAGACCGCTCCTTATATACAGACCGCGGACCATACATACAGATAAGTTCTTTTCCTGCACTTTTCCCCAGTCCGTACAATGTCTGCACCTGCACCAGGGGAGGATGGAAGTGCAGACGAGTATGTGGGTGAGAGGTGACGGCTCCGCAGGGTGGTGTCTCCCTTCTACCTGGCATCTCCTGCACATTGTGTATGACATGGCGGTTCCGGATCCCCTCATCATTCTTCAGATTTACCCCTCTATAGTAACACTGGCGAAACCATTCCCAAATCTCTCACTTCTAATCTGAGAGACAGTGACTGCACGCTAAGGCCTGAAGCCTGAGGCTGCACTACTGAGGCCTGCAACTCCTCGGTGCTGCAGCGTTGTCATGGAGACTTTGGCTTCAAATTCTGACATCAGTGATACAGATAAACACACGGTCTCCATGACAACACTGCAGTAGTGCAGACTAAGGCTTCAGGCCTATGACTCCAAATGAATATAGCTCAGCCTGGAAGAAAGAGATTAAAAATCCGTTCTTCACATTTTTTATTTACACTGAAGGGCCTTTCATTTAAGGGTCTTACGATGTGTCGCTCTGGCCACATAGACACACAATAAAATCCCACTGGTGACCACTGAGGCCTCACATTGCTTGGCTACTTATCAGGCCAATGTAAACTTCACATTCAATAAAGTTGCTCGGCTTTTGAATACGCACCTGCTGAGGATTTTAAAATAACAATCGACACGACGTCACCTCAACTCTATTGAAAAAAGCAAAGATATATATTGTCTCCAGTACGGAGTCCATTTTTGTGCTGACCTCCTATGTCGTTAAA
This sequence comes from Ranitomeya imitator, assembly GCF_032444005.1. Classification (NCBI taxonomy): domain Eukaryota; kingdom Metazoa; phylum Chordata; class Amphibia; order Anura; family Dendrobatidae; genus Ranitomeya; species Ranitomeya imitator. Next base: position 12,850,673 of record NC_091285.1, on the reverse strand, counting down.
CGAGAAAAGGCTACAAAAAAATGGACGCCACTGAGATTCAGTGATGAAGGCTGTTCGTCCTCTAGTGCCAAGACTGAAGAGATGGAAAAGGGGCGTGTTCTTACGGTAAGCCTTGTGGGTGTGACCAGGGGGCGGGGACATCGGGACAGGTGCGCAGTTCTCGCGAGAGGCGGTGACTGGAGCGGCCGGAGGAGGCGGGCAGCGCTCAGTGCGGGGTCTGGCGAGCGGCGAGAGAGGACGTCAGTGCGGAGAGATCACAGAGCAGGTACGTGCGCCGGAATAGTCCGCTCAGGGCTCGGCTGTCGGCTCCTCTGCTTCCTGTCACTGACTGCGGACACTTTATTGTTTGTTTACATTTTTACTCCCTGACACAGTGTAACAAAGGAGCAGCTGTGAGAGGGAAGGTGACCAGTGACTGACAGCAAGCAGGGGTATTAACAATGGGGATATAACGGGCCTCTTTCTGCAGGACCCCCAGTGTGTGTGTATACTGAGGGCATGCTGGGACTTGTGGTGTCACACTGCAGGTTAGGGGCTAATGCTCACTATATAACATGTCTACTATTTAAAGGGCCACACACCCTGCTGACTGCAAGCCGTTCACCACCTCCCCCGCCAATCACATCAGTGCGTGACGCAGGATGGAGGTATTCATGCCCCACGTGGCGGCACAGTGTGTACACCTGGTACCGTAATCGTGACGCGGCCTCACATACCTGCACCGTGACTCCGACCGCCCTGTGTAATCACTGACTGTATACACCTCCGGGCCACCACTACTGAGGTATATACCGTATACACCTCCGGGCCATCACTACTGCGGTATATACCGTATACACCTCCGGGCCATCACTACTGCACTATATACCGTATACACCTCCGGGCCATCACTACTACGGTATATACCGTATACACCTCCGGGCCATCACTACTACGGTATATACCGTATACACCTCCGGGCCACCACTACTGCACTATATACCGTATACACCTCCGGGCCACCACTACTGCACTATATACCGTATACACCTCCGGGCCACCACTACTGCGGTATATATCGTATACACCCCCGGGCCATCACTACTGCGGTATATACCGTATACACCTCCGGGCCACCACTACTGCACTATATACCGTATACACCTCCGGGCCATCACTACTGCGGTATATACCGTATACACCCCCGGGCCACCACTACTGCACTATATACCGTATACACCTCCGGGCCATCACTACTGCACTATATACCGTATACACCTCCGGGCCACCACTACTGCGGTATATACCGTATACACCTCCGGGCCATCACTACTGCACTATATACCGTATACACCTCCGGGCCACCACTACTGCGGTATATACCGTATACACCTCCGGGCCACCACTACTGCACTATATACCGTATACACCTCCGGGCCACCACTACTGCTGTATATACCGTATACACCTCCGGGCCATCACTACTGCGGTATATACCGTATACACCTCCGGGCCACCACTACTGCGGTATATATCGTATACACCTCCGGGCCACCACTACTGCACTATATACCGTATACACCTCCGGGCCGTCACTACTACGGTATATATCGTATACACCTCCGGGCCACCACTACTGCACTATATACCGTATACACCTCCGGGCCGTCACTACTGCGGTATATACCGTATACACCTCCGGGCCATCACTACTGCACTATATACCGTATACACCTCCGGGCCACCACTACTGCGGTATATACCGTATACACCTCCGGGCCACCACTACTGCACTATATACCGTATACACCTCCGGGCCATCACTACTGCACTATATACCGTATACACCTCCGGGCCACCACTACTGCACTATATACCGTATACACCTCCGGGCCACCACTACTGCACTATATATCGTATACACCTCCGGGCCATCACTACTGCGGTATATACCGTATACACCTCCGGGCCATCACTACTGCGGTATATACCGTATACACCTCCGGGCCACCACTACTGAGGTATATACCGTATACACCTCCGGGCCACCACTACTGCACTATATACCGTATACACCTCCGGGCCGTCACTACTACGGTATATATCGTATACACCTCCGGGCCACCACTACTGCACTATATACCGTATACACCTCCGGGCCGTCACTACTGCGGTATATACCGTATACACCTCCGGGCCATCACTACTGCACTATATACCGTATACACCTCCGGGCCACCACTACTGCGGTATATACCGTATACACCTCCGGGCCACCACTACTGCACTATATACCGTATACACCTCCGGGCCATCACTACTGCACTATATACCGTATACACCTCCGGGCCACCACTACTGCACTATATACCGTATACACCTCCGGGCCACCACTACTGCACTATATACCGTATACACCTCCGGGCCACCACTACTGCACTATATACCGTATACACCTCCGGGCCATCACTACTACACTATATACCGTATACACCTCCGGGCCACCACTACTGCGGTATATACCGTATACACCTCCGGGCCACCACTACTGCACTATATACCGTATACACCTCCGGGCCACCACTACTGCGGTATATACCGTATACACCCCCGGGCCATCACTACTGCGGTATATATCATATACACCTCCGGGCCACCACTACTGCACTATATACCGTATACACCTCCGGGCCACCACTACTGCAGTATATACCGTATACACCTCCGGGCCATCACTACTGCGGTATATACCGTATACACCTCCGGGCCACCACTACTGCGGTATATACCGTATACACCTCCGGGCCACCACTACTGCACTATATACCGTATACACCTCCGGGCCATCACTACTGCACTATATACCGTATACACCTCCGGGCCACCACTACTGCACTATATACCGTATACACCTCCGGGCCACCACTACTGCACTATATATCGTATACACCTCCGGGCCATCACTACTGCGGTATATACCGTATACACCTCCGGGCCATCACTACTGCGGTATATACCGTATACACCTCCGGGCCACCACTACTGAGGTATATACCGTATACACCTCCGGGCCACCACTACTGCACTATATACCGTATACACCTCCGGGCCGTCACTACTACGGTATATATCGTATACACCTCCGGGCCACCACTACTGCACTATATACCGTATACACCTCCGGGCCGTCACTACTGCGGTATATACCGTATACACCTCCGGGCCATCACTACTGAGGTATATACCGTATACACCTCCGGGCCACCACTACTGAGGTATATACCGTATACACCTCCGGGCCACCACTACTGCACTATATACCGTATACACCTCCGGGCCGTCACTACTACGGTATATATCGTATACACCTCCGGGCCACCACTACTGCACTATATACCGTATACACCTCCGGGCCGTCACTACTACGGTATATATCGTATACACCTCCGGGCCACCACTACTGCACTATATACCGTATACACCTCCGGGCCGTCACTACTGCGGTATATACCGTATACACCTCCGGGCCATCACTACTGCACTATATACCGTATACACCTCCGGGCCACCACTACTGCGGTATATACCGTATACACCTCCGGGCCACCACTACTGCTGTATATACCGTATACACCTCCGGGCCACCACTACTGAGGTATATATCGTATACACCTCCGGGCCATCACTACTGCACTATATACCGTATACACCTCCGGGCCACCACTACTGCGGTATATACCGTATACACCTCCGGGCCACCACTACTGCACTATATACCGTATACACCTCCGGGCCATCACTACTGCACTATATACCGTATACACCTCCGGGCCACCACTACTGCACTATATACCGTATACACCTCCGGGCCACCACTACTGCACTATATATCGTATACACCTCCGGGCCATCACTACTGCGGTATATACCGTATACACCTCCGGGCCATCACTACTGCGGTATATACCGTATACACCTCCGGGCCACCACTACTGAGGTATATACCGTATACACCTCCGGGCCACCACTACTGCACTATATACCGTATACACCTCCGGGCCGTCACTACTACGGTATATATCGTATACACCTCCGGGCCACCACTACTGCACTATATACCGTATACACCTCCGGGCCGTCACTACTGCGGTATATACCGTATACACCTCCGGGCCGTCACTACTGCACTATATACCGTATACACCTCCGGGCCACCACTACTGCGGTATATACCGTATACACCTCCGGGCCACCACTACTGCACTATATACCGTATACACCTCCGGGCCATCACTACTGCACTATATACCGTATACACCTCCGGGCCACCACTACTGCACTATATACCGTATACACCTCCGGGCCACCACTACTGCACTATATACCGTATACACCTCCGGGCCACCACTACTGCACTATATACCGTATACACCTCCGGGCCATCACTACTACACTATATACCGTATACACCTCCGGGCCACCACTACTGCGGTATATACCGTATACACCTCCGGGCCACCACTACTGCACTATATACCGTATACACCTCCGGGCCACCACTACTGCGGTATATACCGTATACACCCCCGGGCCATCACTACTGCGGTATATATCATATACACCTCCGGGCCACCACTACTGCACTATATACCGTATACACCTCCGGGCCACCACTACTGCAGTATATACCGTATACACCTCCGGGCCATCACTACTGCGGTATATACCGTATACACCTCCGGGCCACCACTACTGCGGTATATACCGTATACACCTCCGGGCCACCACTACTGCACTATATACCGTATACACCTCCGGGCCATCACTACTGCACTATATACCGTATACACCTCCGGGCCATCACTACTGCGGTATATACCGTATACACCTCCGGGCCACCACTACTGCGGTATATACCGTATACACCTCCGGGCCACCACTACTGCACTATATACCGTATACACCTCCGGGCCATCACCTGGGATAACGGGGTCTGCAGGTAACGACTGTTTTTAGTGACTCTCAGGCAGCACAATCCCCTGCCCCATCCTGTGTACACAGGTGTCAGACGAGGGCGAGGTGTAATAACGTAATACCGCAATCCACTGTCTGCTAAAACTCCACTCCACATCTGCAGTGTTAGGGTACCGTCACACAGTGGCATTTTGATCGCTACAACGGTACGATTCGTGACGTTCGAGCGATATAGTTACGATCTCGCTGTGTCTGACACGCTCCTGCGATCAGGGACCCCGCTGAGAATCGTACGTCGTAGCAGATCGTTTGAAACTTTCTTTCGTCATCTAGTGTCCCGCTGTGGCGGCATGATCGCATGGTGTAACATATATCGTATACGATGTGCGCATAGTAACCAACGGCTTCTACATCGCACATACGTCATGAAATTATCGCTCCAGCGTCGTACATTGCAAAGTGTGACCGCAGTCTACGACGCTGGAGCGATATTGTTACGATGCTGGAGCGTCACGGATCGTACCGTCGTAGCGATGAAAATGCCACTGTGAGAACCTGGAAATTATAGGCCAGTAAGTCTAACCTCTATTGTTGGTAAAATATTTGAAGGGTTTCTGAGGGATGTTATTCTGGATTATCTCAATGAGAATAACTGTTTAACTCCATATCAGCATGGGTTTATGAGAAATCGCTCCTGTCAAACCAATCTAATCAGTTTTTATGAAGAGGTAAGCTATAGACTGGACCACGGTGAGTCATTGGACGTGGTCTATCTCGATTTTTCCAAAGCGTTTGATACCGTGCCGCACAAGAGGTTGGTACACAAAATGAGAATGCTTGGTCTGGGGGAAAATGTGTGTAAATGGGTTAGTAACTGGCTTAGTGATAGAAAGCAGAGGGTGGTTATAAATGGTATAGTCTCTAACTGGGTCGCTGTGACCAGTGGGGACCGCAGGGGTCAGTATTGGGACCTGTTCTCTTCAACATATTCATTAATGATCTGGTAGAAGGTTTACACAGTAAAATATCGATATTTGCAGATGATACAAAACTATGTAAAGCAGTTAATACAAGAGAAGATAGTATTCTGCTACAGATGGATCTGGATAAGTTGGAAACTTGGGCTGAAAGGTGGCAGATGAGGTTTAACAATGATAAATGTAAGGTTATACACATGGGAAGAGGGAATCAATATCACCATTACACACTGAACGGGAAACAACTGGGTAAATCTGACAGGGAGAAGGACTTGGGGATCCTAGTTAATGATAAACTTACCTGGAGCAGCCAGTGCCAGGCAGCAGCTGCCAAGGCAAACAGGATCATGGGGTGCATTAAAAGAGGTCTGGATACACATGATGAGAGCATTATACTGCCTCTGTACAAATCCCTAGTTAGACCGCACATGGAGTACTGTGTCCAGTTTTGGGCACCGGTGCTCAGGAAGGATATAATGGAACTAGAGAGAGTACAAAGGAGGGCAACAAAATTAATAAAGGGGATGGGAGAACTACAATACCCAGATAGATTAGCGAAATTAGGATTATTTAGTCTAGAAAAAAGACGACTGAGGGGCGATCTAATAACCATGTATAAGTATATAAGGGGACAATACAAATATCTCGCTAAGGATCTGTTTATACCAAGGAAGGTGACGGGCACAAGGGGGCATTCTTTGCGTCTGGAGGAGAGAAGGTTTTTCCACCAACATAGAAGAGGATTCTTTACTGTTAGGGCAGTGAGAATCTGGAATTGCTTGCCTGAGGAGGTGGTGATGGCGAACTCAGTCGAGGGGTTCAAGAGAGGCCTGGATGTCTTCCTGGAGCAGAACAATATTGTATCATACAATTATTAGGTTCTGTAGAAGGACGTAGATCTGGGGATTTATTATGATGGAATATAGGCTGAACTGGATGGACAAATGTCTTTTTTCGGCCTTACTAACTATGTTACTATGTTACCCTTATAGTAGTTATATTCTTGTACATAGGGGGCAGTATTATAGTAGTTATATTCTTGTACATAGGGGGCAGTATTATAGTAGTTATATTTTTGTACATAGGAGCAGTATTATAGTAGTTATATTCCTGTACATAGGGGCAGTATTATAGTAGTTATATTCTTGTACATAGGGGGCAGTATTATAGTAGTTATATTCTTGTACATAGGGGGCAGTATTATAGTAGTTATATTCTCGTACATAGGAGCAGTATTATAGTAGTTATATTCTTGTATATAGGAGCAGTATTATAGTAGTTATATTCTTGTACATAGACGGCAGTATTATAGTAGTTATATTCTTGTACATAGGGGCAGTATTATAGTAGTTATATTCTTGTACATAGGAGCAGTATTATAGTAGTTATATTCTTGTATATAGAAGCAGTATTATAGTAGTTATATTCTTGTACATAGGGGCAGTATTATAGTAGTTATATTCTTGTACATAGGAGCAGTATTATAGTAGTTATATTCTTGTATATAGAAGCAGTATTATAGTAGTTATATTCTTGTACATAGGGGCAGTATTATAGTAGTTATATTCTTGTACATAGGGGCAGTATTATAGTAGTTATATTCTTGTACATAGGGGCAGTATTATAGTAGTTATATTCTTGTACATAGGGGGCAGTATTATAGTAGTTATATTCTTGTATATAGGAGCAGTATTATAGTAGTTATATTCTTGTATATAGGAGCAGTATTATAGTAGTTATATTCTTGTACATAGGAGCAGTATTATAGTAGTTATATTCTTGTACATAGGAGCAGTATTATAGTAGTTATATTCTTGTACATAGGGGCAGTATTATAGTAGTTATATTCTTGTACATAGGGGGCAGTATTATAGTAGTTATATTCTTGTACATAGGGGCAGTATTATAGTAGTTATATTCTTGTACATAGGAGCAGTATTATAGTAGTTATATTCTTGTACATAGGGGCAGTATTATAGTAGTTATATTCTTGTACATAGGGGCAGTATTATAGTAGTTATATTCTTGTACATAGGTACAGTATTATAGTAGTTATATTCTTGCACATAGGGGGCAGTATTATAGTAGATATATTCTTGTACATAGGTACAGTATTATAGTAGTTATATTCTTGTACATAGGGGCAGTATTATAGTAGTTATATTCTTGTACATAGGAGCAGTATTATAGTAGTTATATTCTTGTACATAGGGGCAGTATTATAGTAGTTATATTCTTGTACATAGGGGGCAGTATTATAGTAGTTATATTCTTGTACATAGGGGCAGTATTATAGTAGTTATATTCTTGTACATAGGAGCAGTATTATAGTAGTTATATTCTTGTACATAGGAGCAGTATTATAGTAGTTATATTCTTGTACATAGGGGCAGTATTATAGTAGTTATATTCTTGTACATAGGTACAGTATTATAGTAGTTATATTCTTGCACATAGGGGGCAGTATTATAGTAGATATATTCTTGTACATAGGTACAGTATTATAGTAGTTATATTCTTGTACATAGGGGCAGTATTATAGTAGTTATATTCTTGTACATAGGGGCAGTATTATAGTAGTTATATTCTTGTACATAGGGGCAGTATTATAGTAGTTATATTCTTGTACATAGGGGCAGTATTATAGTAGTTATATTCTTGTACATAGGTACAGTATTATAGTAGTTATATTCTTGTACATAGGGGCAGTATTATAGTAGTTATATTCTTGTACATAGGAGCAGTATTATAGTAGTTATATTCTTGTACATAGGGGCAGTATTATAGTAGTTATATTCTTGTACATAGGAGCAGTGTTATAGTAGTTATATTCCTGTACATAGGAGCAGTGTTATAGTAGTTATATTCTTGTACATAGGGGCAGTATTATAGTAGATATATTCTTGTACATAGGGACAGTATTATAGTAGTTATATTCTTGTACATAGGGGCAGTATTATAGTAGTTATATTCCTGTACATAGGAGCAGTGTTATAGTAGTTATATTCTTGTACATAGGGGCAGTATTATAGTAGATATATTCTTGTACATAGGGACAGTATTATAGTAGTTATATTCTTGTACATAGGGGCAGTATTATAGTAGGTATATTCTTGCACATAGGGGCAGTATTATAGTAGTTATAATCTTGCACATAGGGGCAGTATTATAGTAGTTATATTATTTGACATAAGGGCAGTATTATAGTATTTGGATGACTAGCATTGTGCTGCCTCCTGTATTACATGAGGTGCGGTGATATTCGGGTGCTGGTTCCTTCTGTGGTCTCCGTCCTGTTACACTGTGACGCTGGCCAGCAGTTGATGCTGTGATCACACAGTTCTGGGTTGGTCCTGGTTCATTCTTCTCTGTGCGCTCTGTTGGTCCAGGCACATGGGGGTCCTAGCCGTCCCGTCCCCCCACCCCACCCTCCCACCGGTGCTGCTGCCTGTGGGAACATTTCTCTCTGGGCGTCTTATATGAATGTTACGGTGTCTCTAGTTGCTGCCACTTTCGGGGTCTTCCGTCTCCTTTGCTGTGGGTGATCTTGCTGTGATTCCGGGGCAGAGGGTGGTCCGGGCAGGGACTGTATACGGGGGGATTACTGCTCCCACCGTCCTTATTACGTCGCTCCGCTGGGGATTTGCAGATTTCCTTTCTCGGTCGCTTTTTCCACTTTATTCATCAAATGACTAAAAATAGCTGCAAAGTAGACGAGGGGGCGGCCGAGGAAGCCCCCCGGAGCCACGTCATGTCTGGTGGGAGGACAATGCTGGGACTTGTAGTCCTGCAGTAGCTGCTGATGGGAGACTCCTGTACTTTCCTGGGCACTGTGTCTTCTCTGGTTCATGCTGGGAGTTGTTGTCCTACTCCACCAGTGTGGGGCGCTCTGCCAGCCCAGTCTGTGTAAGAGCGGCCATGGTGGTGGTCACCCAGCTTACTATATGTGGCTGCCCCCCACAGTGTAGAGCGGCCCCCGCAGGACACATGGACTTGTCACATACCGCACCTGGGTGTAAGAACCTGACCGCGGCTCTGAGGGGGCACAGGGGCTTCCTCCTGGAGCCGGAAACTAAAGACCCTTGGGGACCACTGTGGGCAGTGGCTGATACCAGAGAACAGTCGCTGGCAGTCAGGAGGAGATAGACAGCCCCTTACCATAGTGTTATGAGAGGGGGCGCGGGGGCATCTGCACTGCATTGGGGCCCCAGAGGGGCATGCTGGGAGTTGTAGTTGTGCAGCGGATGACCTTCTGGTACTAGGACCAAGGTTATTGACAGAAAGGCAGTGTAGCAATTGGTGGGCCTGTGCTTGTCGGGTGCCCCCTCTGGTGGACTGGTGTTGAGTCAGGTGCCCCCTCTGGTGGGCCGCTGCCGGGTCGGGTGCCTCCTCTTGGGTGGGCCGCTGCCGGGTCGGGTGCCTCCTCTGGTGGGCCGCTGCCGGGTCGGGTGCTCCCTCTTGGGTGGGCCGCTGCCGGGTCGGGTGCTCCCTCTTGGGTGGGCCGCTGCCGGGTCGGGTGCTCCCTCTTGGGTGGGCCGCTGCCGGGTCGGGTGCTCCCTCTCGGGTGGGCCGCTGCCGGGTCGGGTGCCTCCTCTTGGGTGGGCCGCTGCCGGGTCGGGTGCTCCCTCTCGGGTGGGCCGCTGCCGGGTCGGGTGCTCCCTCTCGGGTGGGCCGCTGCTGGGTCGGGTGCTCCCTCTCGGGTGGGCCGCTGCTGGGTCGGGTGCTCCCTCTTGGGTGGGCCGCTGCTGGGTCGGGTGCTCCCTCTTGGGTGGGCCGCTGCCGGGTCGGGTGCTCCCTCTTGGGTGGGCCGCTGCCGGGTCGGGTGCTCCCTCTTGGGTGGGCCGCTGCCGGGTCGGGTGCTCCCTCTTGGGTGGGCCGCTGCCGGGTCGGGTGCTCCCTCTTGGGTGGGCCGCTGCTGGGTCGGGTGGGCCGCTGCTGGGTCGGGTGCTCCCTCTCGGGTGGGCCGCTGCTGGGTCGGGTGCTCCCTCTTGGGTGGGCCGCTGCTGGGTCGGGTGCTCCCTCTTGGGTGGGCCGCTGCCGGGTCGGGTGCTCCCTCTTGGGTGGGCCGCTGCCGGGTCGGGTGCTCCCTCTTGGGTGGGCCGCTGCCGGGTCGGGTGCTCCCTCTTGGGTGGGCCGCTGCCGGGTCGGGTGCTCCCTCTTGGGTGGGCCGCTGCTGGGTCGGGTGGGCCGCTGCTGGGTCGGGTGCTCCCTCTTGGGTGGGCCGCTGCCGGGTCGGGTGCTCCCTTTCAGTGCCCCCGCTGGACATTTCCTCTTGTCGTAATCTTTTTTGTTTTGTTTTTTTTGTCTTTTCCAGCGCTCGTTACTATGGCAATGACCGCCACGAACGCCACCGCCTTCCCCATGAGTAATCACACCCGGGAGCGGGTGACCGTGGCCAAACTGACTCTAGAGACCTTCTACAGCAACCTGATCCTGCAGCACGAGGAGCGCGAGACCAGGTACCGGGGTCGTACCCTGCAGCACTACAACTCCCAGCATGCTCTAACAGCTGAAAGCTTCCAGGGCATGTTGGGAATTGTAGTTTGCAAACAGCTGAAGTCTGGTTGCGATGTAATAAATTGCTAATAGCCCGGAGCCGCTGGAATATAACGGAGATTCCCTTTCCAACAGGCAAAAGAAGTTGGAAATCGCCATGAACGAAGAGGGACTGGCAGACGATGATGTGAGTCTGCCCTCTGGTGCCAGGACTGAGAACTGCTCCCTCCATTAGTCCCATGTCGCCCTCTGGTGTCAGGACTGAGAACTGCTCCCTCCATTAGTCCCATGTCGCCCTCTGGTGTCAGGACTGAGAACTGCTCCCTCCATTAGTCCCATGTCGCCCTCTGGTGTCAGGACTGAGAACTGCTCCCTCCATTAGTCCCATGTCTGCCCTCTGGTGTCAGGACTGAGAACTGCTCCCTCCATTAGTCCCATGTCGCCCTCTGGTGTCAGGACTGAGAACTGCTCCCTCCATTAGTCCCATGTCTGCCCTCTGGTGTCAGGACTGAGAACTGCTCCCTCCATTAGTCTCATGTCGCCCTCTGGTGCCAGGACTGAGAACTGCTCCCTCCATTAGTCCCATGTCTGCCCTCTGGTGTCAGGACTGAGAACTGCTCCCTCCATTAGTCCCATGTCGCCCTCTGGTGTCAGGACTGAGAACTGCTCCCTCCATTAGTCTCATGTCTGCCCTCTGGTGCCAGGACTGAGAACTGCTCCCTCCATTAGTCCCATGTCTGCCCTCTGGTGTCAGGACTGAGAACTGCTCCCTCCATTAGTCCCATGTCGCCCTCTGGTGTCAGGACTGAGAACTGCTCCCTCCATTAGTCTCATGTCTGCCCTCTGGTGCCAGGACTGAGAACTGCTCCCTCCATTAGTCCCATGTCGCCCTCTGGTGTCAGGACTGAGAACTGCACCCTCCATTAGTCCCATGTCGCCCTCTGGTGTCAGGACTGAGAACTGCTCCCTCCATTAGTTTCATGTCGCCCTCTGGTGTCAGGACTGAGAACTGCTCCCTCCATTAGTCCCATGTCGCCCTCTGGTGTCAGGACTGAGAACTGCTCCCTCCATTAGTCCCATGTCGCCCTCTGGTGTCAGGACTGAGAACTGCTCCCTCCATTAGTCCCATGTCGCCCTCTGGTGTCAGGACTGAGAACTGCTCCCTCCATTAGTCCCATGTCGCCCTCTGGTGTCAGGACTGAGAACTGCTCCCTCCATTAGTTTCATGTCGCCCTCTGGTGTCAGGACTGAGAACTGCACCCTCCATTAGTCCCATGTCGCCCTCTGGTGTCAGGACTGAGAACTGCTCCCTCCATTAGTCCCATGTCGCCCTCTGGTGTCAGGACTGAGAACTGCTCCCTCCATTAGTCTCATGTCTGCCCTCTGGTGCCAGGACTGAAAACTGCTCCCTCCATTAGTCCCATGTCGCCCTCTGGTGTCAGGACTGAGAACTGCTCCCTCCATTAGTCTCATGTCGCCCTCTGGTGTCAGGACTGAGAACTGCACCCTCCATTAGTTTCATGTCTGCCCTCTGGTGCCAGGACTGAGAACTGCTCCCTCCATTAGTCTCATGTCGGCCTCTGGTGTCGGGACTGAGAACTGCTCCCTCCATTAGTCTCATGTCTGCCCTCTGGTGTCAGGACTGAGAACTGCTCCCTCCATTAGTCCCATGTCTGCCCTCTGGTGTCAGGACTGAGAACTGCTCCCTCCATTAGTCCCATGTCGCCCTCTGGTGTCAGGACTGAGAACTGCTCCCTCCATTAGTCCCATGTCTGCCCTCTGGTGTCAGGACTGGAAACTGCTCCCTCCATTAGTCTCATGTTGCCCTCTGATGTCAGGACTGGTGTCAGGACTGAGAACTGCTCCCTCCATTAGTCCCATGTCTGCCCTCTGGTGTCAGGACTGGAAACTGCTCCCTCCATTAGTCTCATGTTGCCCTCTGATGTCAGGACTGGTGCCAGGACTGAGAACTGCTCCCTCCATTAGTCCCATGTCTCCCCTTTGGTGTCAGGACTGAGAACTGCTCCCTCCATTAGTCCCATGTCGCCCTCTGGTGTCAGGACTGAGAACTGCTTCCTCCATTAGTCTCATGTCTGCCCTCTGGTGTCAGGACTGAGAACTGCTCCCTCCATTAGCCCCATGTCGCCCTCTGGTGTCAGGACTGAGAACTGCTCCCTCCATTAGTCTCATGTTGCCCTCTGGTGTCAGGACTGAGAACTGCTCCCTCCATTAGTCTCATGTTGCCCTCTGGTGTCAGGACTGAGAACTGCTCCCTCCATTAGTCTCATGTCTGCCCTCTGGTGTCAGGACTGAGAACTGCTCCCTCCATTAGTCTCATGTCTGCCCTCTGGTGTCAGGACTGAGAACTGCTCCCTCCATTAGTCTCATGTCTGCCCTCTGGTGTCAGGACTGAGAACTGCTCCCTCCATTAGTCCCATGTCTGCCCTCTGGTGTCAGGACTGAGAACTGCTCCCTCCATTAGTCTCATGTCGCCCTCTGGTTCCAGGACTGAGAACTGCTCCCTCCATTAGTCCCATGTCTGCCCTCTGGTGTCAGGACTGAGAACTGCTCCCTCCATTAGTCTCATGTCGCCCTCTGGTTCCAGGACTGAGAACTGCTCCCTCCATTAGTCTCATGTCGCCCTCTGGTGTCAGGACTGAGAACTGCTCCCTCCATTAGTCTCATGTCGCCCTCTGGTTTCAGGATTGAGAACTGCTCCCTCCATTAGTCTCATGTCGCCCTCTGGTGTCAGGACTGAGAACTGCTCCCTCCATTAATCTCATGTCGCCCTCTGGTTCCAGGACTGAGAACTGCTCCCTCCATTAGTCTCATGTCGCCCTCTGGTGTCAGGACTGAGAACTGCACCCTCCATTAGTCTCATGTCGCCCTCTGGTTTCAGGATTGAGAACTGCTCCCTCCATTAGTCCCATGTCTGCCCTCTGGTGTCAGGACTGAGAACTGCTCCCTCCATTAGTCTCATGTCTGCCCTCTGGTGTCAGGACTGAGAACTGCTCCCTCCATTAGTCCCATGTCGCCCTCTGGTTCCAGGACTGAGAACTGCTCCCTCCATTAGTCCCATGTCTGCCCTCTGGTGTCAGGACTGAGAACTGCTCCCTCCATTAGTCTCATGTCTGCCCTCTGGTGTCAGGACTGAGAACTGCTCCCTCCATTAGCCCCATGTCGCCCTCTGGTGTCAGGACTGAGAACTGCTCCCTCCATTAGTCCCATGTCGCCCTCTGGTGTCAGGACTGAGAACTGCTCCCTCCATTAGTCTCATGTTGCCCTCTGGTGTCAGGACTGAGAACTGCTCCCTCCATTAGTCTCATGTCGCCCTCTGGTGTCAGGACTGAGAACTGCTCCCTCCATTAGTCTCATGTTGCCCTCTGGTGTCAGGACTGAGAACTGCTCCCTCCATTAGTCTCATGTCGCCCTCTGGTGTCAGGACTGAGAACTGCTCCCTCCATTAGTCTCATGTCTGCCCTCTGGTGCCAGGACTGAGAACTGCTCCCTCCATTAGTCCCATGTCGCCCTCTGGTGTCAGGACTGAGAACTGCTCCCTCCATTAGTCTCATGTCGCCCTCTGGTGTCAGGACTGAGAACTGCTCCCTCCATTAGTCCCATGTCTGCCCTCTGGTGTCAGGACTGAGAACTGCTCCCTCCATTAGTCCCATGTCTCCCCTTTGGTGTCAGGACTGAGAACTGCTCCCTCCATTAGTCCCATGTCTGCCCTCTGGTGCCAGGACTGAGAACTGCTCCCTCCATTAGTCCCATGTCGCCCTCTGGTGTCAGGACTGAGAACTGCTCCCTCCATTAGTCTCATGTCGCCCTCTGGTGTCAGGACTGAGAACTGCTCCCTCCATTAGTTTCATGTCTGCCCTCTGGTGTCAGGACTGAGAACTGCTCCCTCCATTAGTCCCATGTCGCCCTCTGGTGTCAGGACTGAGAACTGCTCCCTCCATTAGTCTCATGTCGCCCTCTGGTTCCAGGACTGAGAACTGCTCCCTCCATTAGTCTCATGTCGCCCTCTGGTGTCAGGACTGAGAACTGCTCCCTCCATTAGTCTCATGTCGCCCTCTGGTTTCAGGATTGAGAACTGCTCCCTCCATTAGTCCCATGTCGCCCTCTGGTTCCAGGACTGAGAACTAGAGTTGAGCGACCTTGACCTTTTTAGAGTCGAGCCGGGTTTTGCGAAACCCGACTATGTCCAAAGTCGGGTCGAGTGAAATCGGCCGATTATGACGTAAAGTCGGGATCGACCGAAACACGAAACCCAATGCAAGTCAATGGGGCAGCATAGTCGGCAGTGAGTGGGGGCCAGGAAAACACCTAGAGTGGCCATTTTAATGTCAAAACCATCCATTCTTCTTAATGAAGCTTGTCAAGCGTAATTTACCTTATAATAATTGGAAGGCATTTGAAATTGGGGGTCATTTGGCTAAAGTTGTGGGGGGTAGGGCTGGTTCAAGTAATTAGTGGGCCCAGGAAATCTGGACCACGTCACGGCAGTGGAGCAGGGAGAGGTAAGTATTTCAACTTTGCAAGTGCTGTGAACCTGAGCAAGCAGGGGGGGCCCACTCGTTGGCATTGGCACTGGCACAGGGCCCCTCAAAGTACAGCGGTGTGTTTGCACGGCGGGGGCGCCTCCCACCGGCAGCAACACTTTTGCGTACTATGAGAGGCCCTGTGCCAGTGACGTCGCCAACTAGTATTCCTCCCCCCACCTGATGAAGGAACCTGCACTTTCATCTGCACCTTCCTCTTTGTCCCCGTGTAAGGTGGTATGGTATGCGGGAAGAGCAACCTGACTTTCAGCAGGGTCACAATGTTGTTGTGTAGCGTGCACGGGGAATGTTGCGTTATGGGTCAATGTACCAGCAGACTCATCTATCACTGGCTGGGCAATGGGCACGATGAAGTGGAAACACAGATATAGGCCCAAAGAAGAAAGTGGGCTAAATGCAGTTCAAAATTGGTAACACAGGAATAACCAGGGGGCATTGCAGTGGAGGACAACTGGAATGAGAGGCTGACACAGAGAGTAGGGCCAAATCAGTAAGTAGTCGAAATGCAGTTCAAAATTGGCAACCGTAGTAAACAGGCGGCACAGCTTTGTTCAGTGGAGGAGAACAGCAAGGAGTGGCAGACACCGATAGTAGGCCCCAAACCAACTAGTACGCCAAATGCAGTTGTTCCATTTAACCACAATTTAATGAGAGCCTGAAGATAGAAGCTCAGGAAAGGCAACCTGGGGAACACCTTGGAGTGTAACACACCATCTCTCTCCACCCCATACCCATTTTGTATGGCCTAATGCAGTGTACTTTTCTACAACTACTAAACGAGAGTCGGAAGACCGAAGCAATGGCAAGGAAACCTGGGGAACACCTTAGAGTGTAACACACCCTCTCTCTACACCCCATACCCAATTTGAAGGCCTAATGCAGTGTAGTTTCCAAGAACTACTAAACGAGAGCCGGAAGATCGAAGCTCAGGAAAGGCAACCTGGGGAACACCTTGGAGTGTAACACACCCTCTCGCTACACCCCATACCCAATTTGAAGGCCTAATGCAGCGTAGTTTCCAACAACTACTAAACGAGAGCCGGAAGATCGAAGCTCAGGAAAGGCAACCTGGGGAACACCTTGGAGTGTAACAAACCCTCTCTCTACACCCCATACCCAATTTGTAGGCCTAATGCAGCGTAGTTTCCGACAACTACTAAACGAGAGCATGAAGATCGAAGCTCAGGAAAGGCAACCTGGGGAACACCTTGGAGTGTAACACACCCTCTCTCTACACCCCATACCCAATTTGTAGGCCTAATGCAGCGTAGTTTCCGACAACTACTAAACGAGAGCCGGAATATCGAAGCTCAGGAAAGGCAACCTGGGGAACACCTTGGAGTGTAACACACCCTCTCTCTACGCCCCATACCCAATTTGTAGGCCTAATGCAGCGTAGTTTCCGACAACTACTAAACGAGAGCCGGAATATCGAAGCTCAGGAAAGGCAACCTGGGGAACACCTTGGAGTGTAACACACCCTCTCTCTACACCCCATACCCAATTTGAAGGCCTAATGCAGTGTAGTTTCCAAGAACTACTAAACGAGAGCCGGAAGATCGAAGCTCAGGAAAGGCAACCTGGGGAACACCTTGGAGTGTAACACACCCTCTCGCTACACCCCATACCCAATTTGAAGGCCTAATGCAGCGTAGTTTCCAACAACTACTAAACGAGAGCCGGGGGGGGGCGTGGCTATGTAAGCCAAGAGAGAAGACGCACCTTTTGGAGGCTCCCATTATCCTGATCTGAATCCGGCCATTTATCCCCCTGAACTGCAGCTGCACCGGCTGAGGCGGTGCTCTGAAAGCTCGGGAGACCGGCGACCCCCCCGGGTGGCGGCGGTGGAACGCTGGAGAGCCGATATCTGTGGCGGCCTGGAGGAGCGGCGAGGTCCCTGGGCTGCGGCGGCCATCTTTAAGCGCGGCTCCGACGGGCGGGACGCAGTGCCGGCGGCGGCTGAAGCCGGGTGGATCCCCCGGGGGGCACGGCAGGCACTTACATACAGCGGGGACGCTGTGGAACATCGAGGAGCAGGAGACAGGTGCCGGGTCTGGAGCGGCGGGCGGGCCCTGGGAGACGGCGGCCATTACCACAGCGCACTCTCCAGCAGCAAGGAGAGAGGCGCTATATAGCAAGACTGCGGTGCATTCAGGAGGTGAGCTACCGGCCTGAAACACTAAAAGGGGCAGAGCGGTGTGCGCCCTGGAAAATTGGGCCCTGCACTCCCCTTATCAAAACCCCTGCTTGCACCATTACTTTGGAGGGATCGTTCCCCCCTCCCTGCTGTTCTTCCTGGGGAACTGTGGCTGCTCTGGGACACAGTGCCTGGGCAAACTCCTAAATTGATACATTTGCAGATATCTGAGACTCTTTGCTTGGTTTGCTGCCTCTCGGGGGTGCATCCCGGTGTTTGGCCCTGTCCGGTCTGCTAGTGGAGAATAGACTGCCATAATAATAAATTTGGTCATTTGGTGGGGATCTTCTGCCAATCACCATGCATCATCCTAAAGGAGCGGGGGCTGCTGACAAGTTGAGGAAATATGCCAGAGAAGATGCCCCAGATAATACACGCTCTCTCAGAAATAATCCCACGCAGAGTCAACGCAAAAATCGTCTTTCTGACTAAACGAGAGCCGGAAGATCGAAGCTCAGGAAAGGCAACCTGGGGAACACCTTGGAGTGGAACACACCATCTCTCTACACCCCATACCCAATTTGAAGGCCTAATGCAGAGTAGTTTCCAAGAACTACTAAACGAGAGCCGGAAGATCGAAGCTCAGGAAAGGCAACCTGGGGAACACCTTGGAGTGTAACACAACGTCTCTCTACACGACGGAAGGGCTGATTCTTAGGAAGGAAGGCTGTTGGAAATAAGCATTGCGCGTCCGAGGGTGATTATATTCTTATTAGGTATATACTCACCCTCGGACGCGCCCTGCTTCTTTATTTGGAATGAATGTTTATTTGCAATGTGGTGTTGACTTTCTCTATTATTTTGGTAATTAATGATTTTATTATTTTCATTATTTTGCATCTTCTCGGCAATAATATAAAGAAGACGCGACAGGACAACACTCGGTGGATGCCATATGTGTGTTTTCAATTTAAAAAAACTTTCAGTTAACTACTTGCAGGAGAAAGTAATTGTAGCTGGTGGCCATTTTTAGTACTGTACCAGATTTTAGTTGTGTGTTTGTTTTTAATGTTAAAATGTCTGCATTTGATATCTCACCAGTATTTTCTTTTTTATAAGCAAAATACTTATTTTTATATTTTCTGATGTTGGTTCCAGGGGTACACGGCCAGCAGTGCCCTGGTCAGTGTAGTAGTAGTTGAAAGAATGGACCGCAGACAGGCATCGAAGGCCTAAAATAATAACACATGGCTGTAGGCAATTTTAAATTGGTTCCAGGGGTACACGGACAGCAGTGGTGTGGTCAGTGGAGGCCTAGTGGAAGGAGTGACCGCAGACAGGCATCGAAGGCCTAAAATAATAACACATGGCTGTAGGCAATTTTAAATTGGTTCCAGGGGTACACGGGCAGCAGTGACCTGGTCAGTGTAGTAGTAGTTGAAAGAATGGACCGCAGACAGGCATCGAAGGCCTAAAATAAAAAAATTGGGCTGGCTGTAGGCAATTTTAAATTGGTTCCAGGGGTACACGGGCAGCAGTGGTGTGGTCAGTGGAGGCCTAGTGGAAGGAGTGACCGCAGACAGGCATCGAAGGCCTAAAATAATAACACATGGCTGTAGGCAATTTTAAATTGGTTCCAGGGGTACACGGACAGCAGTGGTGTGGTCAGTGGAGGCCTAGTGGAAGGAGTGACCGCAGACAGGCATCGAAGGCCTAAAATAATAACACATGGCTGTAGGCAATTTTAAATTGGTTCCAGGGGTA
Source organism: Ranitomeya imitator (assembly GCF_032444005.1). Lineage (NCBI taxonomy): Eukaryota > Metazoa > Chordata > Amphibia > Anura > Dendrobatidae > Ranitomeya > Ranitomeya imitator. The sequence continues at coordinate 12,830,784 of NC_091285.1, read as the reverse complement.
CACGGACAGCAGTGACCTGGTCAGTGTAGTAGTAGTTGAAAGAATGGACCGCAGACAGGCATCGAAGGCCTAAAATAAAAAAATTGGGCTGGCTGTAGGCAATTTTAAATTGGTTCCAGGGGTACACGGACAGCAGTGGTGTGGTCAGTGGAGGCCTAGTGGAAGGAGTGACCGCAGACAGGCATCGAAGGCCTAAAATAATAACACATGGCTGTAGGCAATTTTAAATTGGTTCCAGGGGTACACGGACAGCAGTGACCTGGTCAGTGTAGTAGTAGTTGAAAGAATGGACCGCAGACAGGCATCGAAGGCCTAAAATAAAAAAATTGGGCTGGCTGTAGGCAATTTTAAATTGGTTCCAGGGGTACACGGGCAGCAGTGGTGTGGTCAGTGGAGGCCTAGTGGAAGGAGTGACCGCAGACAGGCATCGAAGGCCTAAAATAATAACACATGGCTGTAGGCAATTTTAATTTGGTTCCAGGGGTACACGGACAGCAGTGGTGTGGTCAGTGGAGGCCTAGTGGAAGGAGTGACCGCAGACAGGCATCGAAGGCCTAAAATAATAACACATGGCTGTAGGCAATTTTAAATTGGTTCCAGGGGTACACGGGCAGCAGTGACCTGGTCAGTGTAGTAGTAGTTGAAAAAATGGACCGCAGACAGGCATCGAATGCCTAAAATAATAACACATGGCTGTAGGCAATTTTAAATTGGTTCCAGGGGTACACGGGCAGCAGTGACCTGGTCAGTGTAGTAGTAGTTGAAAGAATGGACCGCAGACAGGCATCGAAGGCCTAAAATAAAAAAATTGGGCTGGCTGTAGGCAATTTTAAATTGGTTCCAGGGGTACACGGACAGCAGTGGTGTGGTCAGTGGAGGCCTAGTGGAAGGAGTGACCGCAGACAGGCATCGAAGGCCTAAAATAATAACACATGGCTGTAGGCAATTTTAAATTGGTTCCAGGGGTACACGGACAGCAGTGGTGTGGTCAGTGGAGGCCTAGTGGAAGGAGTGACCGCAGACAGGCATCGAAGGCCTAAAATAATAACACATGGCTGTAGGCACTTTTAAATTGGTTCCAGGGGTACACGGGCAGCAGTGGTCTGGTCAGTGGAAGTCTAGTGGAAGGAGTGACCGCAGACAGGCTTCGAAGGCCTAACATAACAAAATTGGGCTGGCTGTAGGCACTTTAAATTGGTTCCAGGGGTACATGGGCAGCAGTGTATGGTCAGTGGAAGTCTAGTGGAAGGAGTGACGGCAGACAGTCTTCGAAGGCCTAACATAACAAAATTGGGCTGACTGTAGGCACTTTTAAATTGGTTCCAGGGTAACACGGCCAGCAGTGGCCTGGTCAGTGTAGTAGTTGTAGAAAGAAGGGACTGCAGACAGGCTTCGAAGGCCTAACATAACAAAAATGTCAAAACAATGGTATTGTCAGTGCCAGGCATTGAAGGATGTCAGCGGCTAGACTACACATTGGTGAAGCTGTGAGAGATAATTTTGCTAGTGGTAGAGCACTGTTTGAGCTGGGGGGGGGAACTGTCTTGTGGCCGGCGGTACAGGCACAGGGCCCCTCATATTACAACGGTGTGTCTGACGTTGGGTGCGCACCACCACCGCCAGAGACACTTTATTGTACTATGAGGGACCCAGTGGCAGTGCCGTCGACCAAAAGCGGCCACACCCACCTCTTCAGACAAACAGCACTCTCAAGGGTCCAAGCGCAAAGTGGCGATAGCACGGCCCCGTGTGGGGAGTTTGGCCATTTCGTGAGGTGGAAACATGTCGTATGCTGGACAATCAGGTGAAGAAAATTACGAGATTGGAAAAGTCATTCAGAAAAGTCCACAGGCAAGACCTTTTCATAGGAAAGCTAGGTGTCAGCCGGGCAGGGTGGGGCAAAAGATTTTGAAATCCAGTTGTGGTTCATTTTAATGAAGGTTAGATCATCTACATTTTGGGTAGCCAGACGAGTCCTTTTTTCTGTTAGTATTGAACCTGCAGCACTGAATACTCTTTCTGATAGGACACTAGCTGCCGGGCAAGCAAGCTCCTGCAATGCATATTCTGCCAATTCTGGCCAGGTGTCTAATTTGGATGCCCAGTAATCAAATGGGAATGACGGTTGAGGGAGAACGTCGATAAGGGATGAAAAATAGTTTGTAACCATACTGGACAAATGTTGTCTCCTGTCACTTTGAATTGATGCTGCAGTACCTGTCCTGTCTGCGGTCATAGAAAAATCACTCCACAACCTGGTCAGAAAACCCCTCTGTCCAACGCCACTTCTGATTTCTGCCCCTCTAACACCTCTGGTCTGCTGGCCCCTGGAGCTCGTGTGAGAACGATCACGGGCGCTGTGTGCAGGGAATGCCAGAAGCAAACGGTCAACAAGAGTTGATTGTTTTGTTGCTAATATTAGTTCCAAGTTCTCATGTGGCATAATATTTTGCAATTTGCCTTTATAGCGAGGATCAAGGAGGCAGGCCAACCAGTAATCGTCATCGTTCATCATTTTTGTAATGCGTATGTCCCTTTTGAGGATACGCAAGGCATAATCCGCCATGTGGGCCAAAGTTCCCGTTGTCAAATCTGCGGTTGTGCTTGGTTGAGGGGCAGTTGCAGGCAAATCTACGTCACTTGTGTCCCTCAAAAAACCAGAACCCGGCCTTGCCACGCCACCAATTTCCCGTGCCCCCGGGAAAGCTTCCTCATTAAAAATATACTCATCCCCATCATCCTCCTCATCCTCCACCTCCTCTTCGCCCGGTACCTCGTCATGTACACTGCCCTGACCAGACAATCGCTGACTGTCATCAAGGCTTTCCTCTTCCTCTGGTGCAGACGCCTGATCCTTTATGTGCGTCAAACTTTGCATCAGCAGACGCATTAGGGGGATGCTCATGCTTATTATGGCGTTGTCTGCACTAACCAGCCGTGTGCATTCCTCAAAACACTGAAGGACTTGACACATGTCTTGAATCTTCGACCACTGCACACCTGACAACTCCATGTCTGCCATCCTACTGCCTGCCCGTGTATGTGTATCCTCCCACAAAAACATAACAGCCCGCCTCTGTTCGCACAGTCTCTGAAGCATGTGCAGTGTTGAGTTCCACCTTGTTGCAACGTCTATGATTAGGCGATGCTGGGGAAGGTTCAAAGAACGCTGATAGGTCTGCATACGGCTGGAGTGTACAGGCGAACGGCGGATATGTGAGCAAAGTCCACGCACTTTGAGGAGCAGGTCGGATAACCCCGGATAACTTTTCAGGAAGCACTGCACCACCAGGTTTAAGGTGTGAGCCAGGCAAGGAATGTGTTTCAGTTGGGAAAGGGAGATGGCAGCCATGAAATTCCTTCCGTTATCACTCACTACCTTGCCTGCCTCAAGATCTACAGTGCCCAGCCACGACTGCGTTTCTTGCTGCAAGAACTCGGACAGAACTTCCGCGGTGTGTCTATTGTCGCCCAAACACTTCATAGCCAATACAGCCTGCTGACGTATGCCAGTAGCTGCCCCATAATGGGAGACCTGGTGTGCAACAGTGGCAGGTGCGGATGGAGTGTTTGTGCGACTGCGGTCTGTGGACGAGCTCTTGCTTCTGCAGGAGGACGAGGAGGAGGAGGGGGTGCGAACGGCTACAGACAACTGTTTACTAGACCGTGGGCTAGGCAGAACTGTCCCAAACTTGCTGTCCCCTGTGGACCCTGAATCCACCACATTTACCCAGTGTGCCGTGATGGACACGTAACGTCCCTGGCCATGCCTACTGGTCCATGCATCTGTTGTCAGGTGCACCTTTGTGCTCACAGATTGCCTGAGTGCATGGACGATGCGCTCTTTAACATGCTGGTGGAGGGCTGGGATGGCTTTTCTGGAAAAAAAGTGTCGACTGGGTAGCTCGTAGCGTGGTACAGCGTAGTCCATCAGGTCTTTGAAAGCTTCGCTTTCAACTAACCGGTAGGGCATCATCTCTAACGAGATTAGTCTAGCTATGTGGGCGTTCAAACCCTGTGTACGCGGATGCGAGGCTAAGTATTTCCTTTTTCTAACCATAGTCTCATGTAGGGTGAGCTGGACTGGAGAGCTGGAGATCGTGGAACTAGCGGGGGTGCCGGTGGACATGGCAGACTGAGAGACGGTGGGAGATGGTATTGTTGCCGCCGGTGCCCTAGATGCAGTGTTTCCTACTACGAAACTGGTGATTCCCTGACCCTGACTGCTTTGGCCTGGCAAAGATACCTGCACAGATACAGCAGGTGGTGCGCTAAATGGTGGTCCTACACTGCCGGAAGGGATGTTGCGTTGATGACTAGCTTCATTGGCCGAGGGTGCAACAACCTTAAGGGACGTTTGGTAGTTAGTCCAAGCTTTCAAATGCATGGTGGTTAAATGTCTATGCATGCAACTAGTATTGAGACTTTTCAGATTCTGACCTCTGCTTAAGGAAGTAGAACATTTTTGACAGATGACTTTGCGCTGATCAATTGGATGTTGTTTAAAAAAATGCCAGACTGCACTCTTTCTAGCATCGGATACCTTTTCAGGCATTGCAGACTGAGCTTTAACCGGATGGCCACGCTGTCCTCCACCAGGTTTTGGCTTTGCCACGCGTTTTGGGCAAGATACGGGCCCGGCAGATGGAACCTGTGGCGATGTTGATGCCTGCTGCGGCCCCTCCTCCTCCTCTGCTTCAGAACTGCTGCCGCCTGCACCCTGTTCCCCCAATGGCTGCCAATCGGGGTCAAGAACTGGGTCATCTAATAACTCTTCTTGTACCTCCTGCGCAACTTCGTCTGTGTCACCGTGTCGGTCGGTGGTATAGCGTTCGTGATGGGGCAACATAGTCTCATCAGGGTCTGATTCTTGATCAGCACCCTGCGAGGGCAATGTTGTGGTCTGAGTCAAAGGACCAGCATAGTAGTCTGGCTGTGGCTGTGCGTCAGTGCACTCCATGTCAGATTCAATTTGTAATGGGCATGGACTGTTAACTGCTTCACTTTCTAAGCCAGGGACGGTATGTGTAAAGAGCTCCATGGAGTAACCCGTTGTGTCGCCTGCTGCATTCTTCTCTGTTGTTGTTTTTGCTGAAGAGGACAAGGAAGTGACTTGTCCCTGACCGTGAACATCCACTAACGACGCGCTGCTTTTACTTTTACCAGTTTCACGAGATGAGGCAAAAGAGCTAGAGGCTGAGTCAGCAAGATAAGCCAAAACTTGCTCTTGCTGCTCCGGCTTTAAAAGCGGTTTTCCTAATCCCAGAAAAGGGAGCGTTCGAGGCCTTGTGTAGCCGGACGACGAACCTGGCTCCACAGCTCCAGACTTAGGTGCAATATTTTTTCCCCCACGACCACCTGATGCTCCACCACTACCACTACCCTCATTACCAGCTGACAATGAACGCCCCCGGCCACGACCTCTTCCACTAGACTTCCTCATTGTTTTAGAAACGTTACCAAACTAACGGTATTTGTTGCAGTCACACAACTTACACGGTGAGCTATAACTTCAGTATGATTTAGCTACCCCTTTACAGGTTGGTGAGACCACAGCGAAAATCAGGCCCAATGTTACACACTCTTTTTTTGGTGGCTGCAAATTAGAGAGATGCCCCACACGCAGGACTGTCACTGAAGCACAAATGTTAATATTAATGTCACACTATTATTTTTTTTTTATTTTTATTTTTTTCAGGAACACTTTAGAAACCCCCCAAAAAAAAAAAAATAGATTTTTGCAGGGAGAATTTAGAAAACAAATGTAACAAACTATATGCTTTCTATGGGCCACTGAGTGAGAGATGACGCACACAGGAATCAGGAGTGGCACACAAGCCCAGAGGCCAATATTTTTCTACCAATGATTGATGGAGTTATTTTCTCTGGTAGATTTTGGAACCCAAATCAAGGAAAAAAAATGTAGGCTTTCTATGGACCACAATTGGAGAGAGAGAGAGAGAGAGATGGCACACCCAGGAGTCAAGACTGGCACACAAGCAGAAAGGCCAATATTAATCTCCCACTGTTTTTTTTTTGTTTTTGTTTTTTTTTTTTTTTTCAGGGAGACTTTAGAAAAAAAAAATAATAAAAAAAATATGATTTTATCAGGAAGAATTTAGAAACCAAATAAAATAAAATGATTTTTTCAGGGAGAATTTATAAAACAAATAAAAACAAAAATAGGCGTTCTATGGCCCACTGACTGAGAGATGACGCACACAGGAGTCAGGAGTGGCACACAAACCCAGAGGCCAATATTTTTCTACCAATGATTGATGTAGTTATTTTCTCTGGTAGATTTTAGAACCCAAATCAAGGAAAAAAAATATAGGCTTTCTATGGACCACAATTGGAGAGAGAGAGAGAGAGAGAGAGAGAGATGGCACACCCAGGAGTCAAGACTGGCACACAAGCAGAAAGGCCAATATTAATCTCCCACTGTTTTTTTTGGTTGTTTTTTTTTTTTTTTTTTTTCAGGGAGACTTTAGAAAAAAAAATAATAAAAAAAATATGATTTTATCAGGAAGAATTTAGAAACCAAATAAAATAAAATGATTTTTTCAGGGAGAATTTATAAAACAAATAAAACCAAAAATAGGCGTTCTATGGCCCACTGACTGAGAGATGACGCACCCAGGAGTCAAGACTGGCACACAAGCAGAAAGGCCAATATTAATCTCCCACTGTTTTTTTTGGTTGTTTTTTTTTTTTTTTTTTTCAGGGAGACTTTAGAAAAAAAAATAATAAAAAAAATATGATTTTATCAGGAAGAATTTAGAAACCAAATAAAATAAAATGATTTTTTCAGGGAGAATTTATAAAACAAATAAAACCAAAAATAGGCGTTCTATGGCCCACTGACTGAGAGATGACGCACCCAGGAGTCAAGACTGGCACACAAGCAGAAAGGCCAATATTAATCTCCCACTGTTTTTTTTTTTTTTTTTCAGGGAGACTTTAGAAAAAAAAATAATAAAAAAAATATGATTTTATCAGGAAGAATTTAGAAACCAAATAAAATAAAATGATTTTTTCAGGGAGAATTTAGAAAACAAATAAAACCAAAAATAGGCGTTCTATGGCCCACTGACTGAGAGATGACGCACACAGGAGTCAGGAGTGGCACACAAACCCAGAGGCCAATATTTTTCTACCAATGATTGATGTAGTTATTTTCTCTGGTAGATTTTAGAACCCAAATCAAGGAAAAAAAATATAGGCTTTCTATGGACCACAATTGGAGAGAGAGAGAGAGAGAGAGAGAGAGATGGCACACCCAGGAGTCAAGACTGGCACACAAGCAGAAAGGCCAATATTAATCTCCCACTGTTTTTTTGGTTGTTTTTTTTTTTTTTTTTTCAGGGAGACTTTAGAAATAAAAATAATAAAAAAAATATGATTTTATCAGGAAGAATTTAGAAACCAAATAAAATAAAATGATTTTTTCAGGGAGAATTTAGAAAACAAATAAAACCAAAAATATGCGTTCTATGGCCCACTGACTGAGAGAGAGAGAGAGATGGAACGCTTAGTACTGGCACACAAGCCCAAAGGGCAATATTAATCTCCCTTTTTTTTTCCAGGGAGAATTTCTGAAACCCAAAAAAAAAATAAAATAGGCTTTCTATGGCCCACTATTTGTGAGAGAGATGGGACGCTCAGGACTGGCACAGATGGCACGCTCAGGACTGGCACAGAAGCCCAGAGGCCAATATTAATCTCCCTTTTTTTCTGGGAGAATTTATAAAACCAAAAAAATATTTAAATAGGCTTTCTATGGCCCACTATTTGTGAGAGAGATGGCACGCTCAGGACTGGCACAGATGGCACGCTCACAACTGGCACACAAGCCCAGAGGCCAATATTAATCTCCCTTTTTTCAGGGAGAATTTCTAAAACCCAAAAAAAAAATAAAATAGGCTTTCTATGGCCCACTATTTGTGAGAGAGATGGGACGCTCAGGACTGGCACAGATGGCACGCTCAGGACTGGCACAGAAGCCCAGAGGCCAATATTAATCTCCCTTTTTTTCTGGGAGAATTTATAAAACCAAAAAAATATTTAAATAGGCTTTCTATGGCCCACTATTTGTGAGAGAGATGGCACGCTCAGGACTGGCACAGATGGCACGCTCACAACTGGCACACAAGCCCAGAGGCCAATATTAATCTCCCTTTTTTCAGGGAAAATTGATAAAACAAAAAAAAAAATTAAATAGGCTTTCTATGGCCCACTATTTGTGAGAGAGATGGCACGCTCAGGGCTGGCTGGCACAGATGGCACGCTCAGGACTGGCACACAAGCCCAGAGGCCAATATTAATCCCTTTTTTTCTGGGAGAATTTATAAAACCAAAAAAATATTTAAATAGGCTTTCTATGGCCCACTATTTGTGAGAGAGATGGCACGCTCAGGACTGGCACAGATGGCACGCTCACAACTGGCACACAAGCCCAGAGGCCAATATTAATCTCCCTTTTTTCAGGGAAAATTTATAAAACAAAAAAAAAAATTAAATAGGCTTTCTATGGCCCACTATTTGTGAGAGAGATGGCACGCTCAGGGCTGGCACAGATGGCACGCTCAGGACTGGCACACAAGCCCAGAGGCCAATATTAATCTCCCTTTTTTTCAGGGAGAATTTATAAAACCAAAAAAAAAAATAAAATAGGCTTTCTATGGCCCACTTTTTGTGAGAGAGATGGCACACTCAGGACTGGCACACAAGCCCAAAGGCCAATATTAATCTCCCACTGTATTTTTATCAGGGAGAATTTATACACCCCACAAAAAAAAATACAGAAAAATGAAAAGGCTTTCTATGGCCCACTATGTGAGAGAGATGGCACACACAGGGATGGCACTCTAGCAGAAATGCCAAATTGCCAATCTTAATCTCCCACCAAAAAAAAAAAAAAAAACAGGGAATGTCCTACAATTACTATCTCCCTGCCTGCAGTAATCTCAGCCAGGTATGGCAGGCAGCAATAAGGAGTGGACTGATGCACAAATGAAATAAAAAGTGTGGACAAACAAAAAAGATAGCTGTGCAGAAAGGAAGGAACAAGAGGATTTGTGCTTTGAAAAAAGCAGTTGGTTTGCACAGCGGCGTACACACAGCAATGCAGCTATCAGGGAGCCTTCTAGGGCAGCCCAATGAGCTACAGCGCTGAGGGGAAAAAAAAAAAAAAAAAAACTTCCACTGTCCCTGCACACCGAGGGTGGTGTTGGACAGTGCAAATCGCTGCAGCACAAGCGGTTTGGTGGTTAATGGACCCTGCCTAACGCTATCCCTGCTTCTGACAAAGCGGCAGCAACCTCTCCCTAAGCTCAGATCAGCAGCAGTAAGATGGCGGTCGGCGGGAACGCCTCTTTATAGCCCCTGTGACGTCGCAGACAGCAAGCCAATCACTGCAATGCCCTTCTCTAAGATGGTGGGGACCAGGACCTATGTCATCACGCTGCCCACACTCTGCGTTTACCTTCATTGGCTGAGAAATGGCGCTTTTCGCGTCATTGAAACGCGACTTTGGCGCGAAAGTCGCGTACCGCATGGCCGACCCCGCACAGGGGTCGGATCGGGTTTCATGAAACCCCGACTTAGCCAAAAGTCGGCGACTTTTGAAAATGTTCGACCCGTTTCGCTCAACCCTACTGAGAACTGCTCCCTCCATTAGTCCCATGTCTGCCCTCTGGTGTCAGGACTGAGAACTGCTCCCTCCATTAGTCTCATGTCTGCCCTCTGGTGTCAGGACTGAGAACTGCTCCCTCCATTAGCCCCATGTCGCCCTCTGGTGTCAGGACTGAGAACTGCTCCCTCCATTAGTCCCATGTCGCCCTCTGGTGTCAGGACTGAGAACTGCTCCCTCCATTAGTCTCATGTTGCCCTCTGGTGTCAGGACTGAGAACTGCTCCCTCCATTAGTCTCATGTCGCCCTCTGGTGTCAGGACTGAGAACTGCTCCCTCCATTAGTCTCATGTTGCCCTCTGGTGTCAGGACTGAGAACTGCTCCCTCCATTAGTCTCATGTTGCCCTCTGGTGTCAGGACTGAGAACTGCTCCCTCCATTAGTCTCATGTCGCCCTCTGGTGTCAGGACTGAGAACTGCTCCCTCCATTAGTCTCATGTCGCCCTCTGGTGTCAGGACTGAGAACTGCTCCCTCCATTAGTCTCATGTCTGCCCTCTGGTGTCAGGACTGAGAACTGCTCCCTCCATTAGTCTCATGTCTGCCCTCTGGTGCCAGGACTGAGAACTGCTCCCTCCATTAGTCCCATGTCGCCCTCTGGTGTCAGGACTGAGAACTGCTCCCTCCATTAGTCTCATGTACCCCTCTGGTGTCAGGACTGAGAACTGCTCCCTCCATTAGTCCCATGTCTGCCCTCTGGTGTCAGGACTGAGAACTGCTCCCTCCATTAGTCCCATGTCTCCCCTTTGGTGTCAGGACTGAGAACTGCTCCCTCCATTAGTCCCATGTCTGCCCTCTGGTGCCAGGACTGAGAACTGCTCCCTCCATTAGTCCCATGTCGCCCTCTGGTGTCAGGACTGAGAACTGCTCCCTCCATTAGTCTCATGTCGCCCTCTGGTGTCAGGACTGAGAACTGCTCCCTCCATTAGTTTCATGTCTGCCCTCTGGTGTCAGGACTGAGAACTGCTCCCTCCATTAGTCCCATGTCGCCCTCTGGTGCCAGGACTGAGAACTGCTCCCTCCATTAGTCCCATGTCGCCCTCTGGTGTCAGGACTGAGAACTGCTCCCTCCATTAGTCTCATGTCGCCCTCTGGTGTCAGGACTTAGAACTGCTCCCTCCATTAGTCCCATGTCTCCCCTTTGGTGTCAGGACTGAGAACTGCTCCCTCCATTAGTCCCATGTCTCCCCTTTGGTGTCAGGACTGAGAACTGCTCCCTCCATTAGTCCCATGTCGCCCTCTGGTGCCAGGACTGAGAACTGCTCCCTCCATTAGTCCCATGTCTGCCCTCTGGTGTCAGGACTGAGAACTGCTCCCTCCATTAGTCTCATGTCGCCCTCTGGTGTCAGGACTGAGAACTGCTCCCTCCATTAGTCTCATGTCGCCCTCTGGTGTCAGGACTGAGAACTGCTCCCTCCATTAGTCCCATGTCTGCCCTCTGGTGTCAGGACTGAGAACTGCTCCCTCCATTAGTCCCATGTCGCCCTCTGGTGTCAGGATTGAGAACTGCTCCCTCCATTAGTCCCATGTCGCCCTCTGGTGTCAGGACTGAGAACTGCTCCCTCCATTAGTCCCATGTCGCCCTCTGGTGTCAGGATTGAGAACTGCTCCCTCCATTAGTCTCATGTCGCCCCCTGGTGTCAGGATTGAGAACTGCTCCCTCCATTAGTCTCATGTCGCCCTCTGGTGTCAGGACTGAGAACTGCTCCCTCCATTAGTCTCATGTCGCCCCCTGGTGTCAGGACTGAGAACTGCTCCCTCCATTAGTCTCATGTCGCCCTCTGGTGTCAGGACTGGAAACTGCTCCCTCCATTAGTCTCATGTCGCCCTCTGGTGTCAGGACTGAGAACTGCTCCTTTCACTTAAATTGTGATTAATTTCTGCAGAAAAGGCTGCGGCGGTCTCAGCACGCACGGAAGGAGACTGAATTCCTGCGCCTGAAGAGGACCAGGCTGGGCCTGGATGACTTTGAGTCTCTGAAGGTTATCGGGAGAGGAGCCTTCGGGGAGGTGCGTCCAGTAATAGAGCTCCGGCCGTTCACTAGTGATCGCGCATGGGGAAAGTAATATTCTCCCATTGTAGGTGCGACTTGTTCAGAAGAAGGACACGGGACACATCTATGCAATGAAGATCCTCAGGAAAGCCGACATGTTGGAGAAGGAGCAGGTGAAGCACGGCGGGGTCTATAGGTCACTGCTGTCCGTTACTGTGGGATTTGTCTACAGTCATTACCTGATCCTGAACAAGTCACAGTCTCCTCATCCCCCATAGGTGGCGCACATCCGAGCCGAGAGAGACATCCTGGTGGAAGCCGACGGGGCCTGGGTGGTGAAAATGTTCTACAGCTTCCAGGACAAAAGTAACCTGTATCTGATCATGGAGTTCTTACCTGGAGGTAGTGTCCTCAATTACATCCTGCATTATCCTCCAGAGCTGCACTCACTATTCTGCTGGTGCAGTCACTGTGTACATACATTACATTACTGCTCCTGAGTTACATCCTGTATTATACCTCAGAGCTGCGCTCACTATTCTGCTGGTGCAGTCACTGTGTACATACATTACATTACTGATCCTGAGTTACATCCTGTATTATACTCCAGAGCTGCACTCACTATTCTGCTGGTGCAGTCACTGTGTACATACATTACATTACTGCTCCTGAGTTACATCCTGTATTATACCCCAGAGCTGCGCTCACTATTCTGCTGGTGCAGTCACTGTGTACATACATACATTACTGATCCTGAGTTACATCCTGTATTATACCCCAGAGCTGCACTCACTATTCTGCTGGTGCAGTCACTGTGTACATGCATTACATTACTGATCCTGAGTTACCTCCTGTATTATACTCCAGAGCTGCACTCACTATTCTGCTGGTGCAGTCACTGTGTACATACATTACATTACTGATCCTCAGTTACCTCCTGTATTATACCCCAGAGCTGCACTCACTATTCTGCTGGTGCAGTCACTGTGCACATACATTACATTACTGATCCTGAGTTACATCCTGTATTATACCTCAGAGCTGCGCTCACTATTCTGCTGGTGCAGTCACTGTGTACATACATTACATTACTGATCCTGAGTTACATCCTGTATTATACTCCAGAGCTGCACTCACTATTCTGCTGGTGCAGTCACTGTGTACATACATTACATTACTGCTCCTGAGTTACATCCTGTATTATACCCCAGAGCTGCGCTCACTATTCTGCTGGTGCAGTCACTGTGTACATACATCACATTACTGATCCTGAGTTACATCCTGTATTATACCCCAGAGCTGCGCTCACTATTCTGCTGGTGCAGTCACTGTGTACATACATTACATTACTGATCCTGAGCTACATCCTGTATTATACCCCAGAGCTGCACTCACTATTCTGCTGGTGCAGTCACTGTGTACATACATCACATTACTGATCCTGAGTTACATCCTGTATTATACCCCAGAGCTGCGCTCACTATTCTGCTGGTGCAGTCACTGTGTACATACATTACATTACTGATCCTGAGCTACATCCTGTATTATACCCCAGAGCTGCACTCACTATTCTGCTGGTGCAGTCACTGTGTACATACATTACATTACTGATCCTGAGTTACCTCCTGTATTATACCCCAGAGCTGCGCTCACTATTCTGCTCTGCGGTGTGTAGGTGACATGATGACGCTGCTGATGAAGAAGGACACGCTGTCGGAGGAGGAGACGCAGTTCTACATTGCAGAGACTGTTTTGGCCATTGATGCCATTCACCAGTTGGGCTTCATCCACCGAGACATCAAGCCGGACAATCTCCTGCTGGACGCGAAGGTGAGATCCGGTGCAGCCGCAGCTTTACTATCGCACACTGTAATCTCGCCCTTGTGCTAAACTCCAGCATTCCTATCTAACATCATAGGTAATAAGCTATTGCTCGCTGTAATCTACCGCTACAGTTGGGGGGAGCTGTTATGTATTGTGGAGACCTCCAACGCTTCTCCTACTTGCAGGGTCACGTCAAGCTCTCAGATTTTGGGCTCTGCACAGGCCTGAAAAAAGCTCATCGGACCGAATTCTACCGGAATCTCAGCCACAATCCGCCCAGCGACTTCTGTAAGTACTAGGATGTAACACACTGATACACAGCTCCAGATCTCCAGCTCAGGAACAGCTATGTGCAATCTGTCTGCCAACAGCCACCAGTAGAGGAAGCTCACTGCCTGATTTATAATGAACCGTATACAAGGAGCTCCCCCTAGTGGTGGCTGCAGACAGGATCTTATCATTATCTCTGTATACAGGGAGCTCCCCCTAGTGGTGGCTGCAGACAGAATCTTATCATGTATCTCTGTATACAGGGAGCTCCCCCTAGTGGTGACTGCAGACAGAATCTTATCATGTATCTCTGTATACAGGGAGCTCCCCCTAGTGGTGGCTGCAGACAGGATCTTATCATGTATCTCTGTATACAGGGAGCTCCCCCTAGTGGTGGCTGCAGACAGGATCTTATCATGTATCTCTGTATACAGGGAGCTCCCCCTAGTGGTGGCTGCAGACAGGATCTTATCATGTATCTCTGTATACAGGGAGCTCCCCCTAGTGGTGACTGCAGACAGGATCTTATCATGTATCTCTGTATACAGGGAGCTCCCCCTAGTGGTGGCTGCAGACAACGTATTATCATGTATCTCTGTATACAGGGAGGTCCCCCTAGTGGTGGCTGCAGACAGAATCTTATCATGTATCTCTGTATACAGGGAGCTCCCCCTAGTGGTGGCTGCAGACAGGATCTTATCATGTATCTCTGTATACAGGGAGCTCCCCCTAGTGGTGGCTGCAGACAGGACCTTATCATGTATCTCTGTATACAGGGAGCTCCTCCTAGTGGTGGCTGCAGACAGGATCTTATCATGTATCTCTGTATACAGGGAGCTCCCCCTAGTGGTGGCTGCAGACAGGATCTTATCATGTATCTCTATATACAGGGAGCTCCCCCTAGTGGTGGCTGCAGACAGGATCTTATCATGTATCTCTGTATACAGGGAGCTCCCCCTAGTGGTGGCTGCAGACAGGATCTTATCATGTATCTCTGTATACAGGGGGCTCCCCCTAGTGGTGGCTGCAGACAGGATGTTATAATGTATCTCTGTATACAGGGAGCTCCCCCTAGTGGTGGCTGCAGACAGGATCATCTTATGTATCTCTGTATACAGGGAGCTCCCCCTAGTGGAGGCTGCAGACAGGATCTTATCATGTATCTCTGTATACAGGGAGCTCCCCCTAGTGGTGACTGCAGACAGGATCTTATCATGTATCTCTGTATACAGGGAGCTCCCCCTAGTGGTGGCTGCAGACAGGATCATCTTATGTATCTCTGTATACAGGGAGCTCCCCCTAGTGGAGGCTGCAGACAGGATCTTATCATGTATCTCTGTATACAGGGAGCTCCCCCTAGTGGAGGCTGCAGACAGGATCTTATCATGTATCTCTGTATACAGGGAGCTCCCCCTAGTGGTGACTGCAGACAGGATCTTATCATGTATCTCTGTATACAGGGAGCTCCCCCTAGTGGTGGCTGCAGACAGGATGTTATAATGTATCTCTGTATACAAGGAGCTCCCCCTAGTGGTGGCTGCAGACAGGATCATCTTATGTATCTCTGTATACAGGGAGCTCCCCCTAGTGGTGGCTGCAGACAGGTTCCTATCATGTATCTCTGTATACAGGGAGCTCCCCCTAGTGGTGGCTGCAGACAGGATCTTATCATGTATCTCTGTATACAGGGAGCTCCCCCTAGTGGTGAATGCAGACAGGATCTTATCATGTATCTCTGTATACAGGGAGCTCCCCCTAGTGGTGGCTGCAGACAGGATCTTATCATGTATCTCTGTATACAGGGAGCTCCCCCTAGTGGTGGCTGCAGACACTCTATCAGATATACTGAGCTGCAATCAGTATAAAGTTAGATGAAAATTAATTTGTTTTCTGTAAACTTCTTTATTTTTCAGCTTTTCAGAATATGAACTCAAAGAGGAAAGCAGAGACTTGGAAGAAGAATCGTCGGCAGCTGGTAGGTCGCTCTCATACTTTGCTGTGGACACGTTACTGGACGTGTGTCGCTGTTCCTCGGTCTCCTGGGTTTTGTAGTGCTGCTGTGGATGGGATGCAGCAGAGACCACCAGATGTCGGACCCCCAATGTTTGACAGTTACGGTGTGATGTCCTTTGTGTTTGCACACAGGCCTATTCTACGGTCGGGACCCCTGACTACATCGCTCCGGAGGTCTTCATGCAGACGGGATACAACAAGCTGTGTGATTGGTGGTCTCTCGGGGTCATTATGTACGAGATGCTGATAGGTACGGACCCCCCATAATTTACTACTGAGGTGTGACGAGACCCCTCCTGTCGTGTTGAGCTGTCACTATAACCCGTGCGCTCATCAGTGTTTCGCCTCCCGCAGGATATCCTCCGTTCTGCTCGGAGACTCCCCAAGAGACATATCGGAAAGTGATGACCTGGAAAGAGACCCTCGTGTTCCCTCCGGAGGTGCCGATCTCCGAAAAGGCCAAAGACTTAATCCTCAGGTGCGGGTGAAGCCGTAAGCGCCGGGACCGCGGACCCTCCGTGATTGCTGGCGCCATCCCAGGATACATAGTTAATACACTGAAGGAATTAGGACTTGTCTGCCCCCAATATTACAGCCTTTATTTTTCTCCAAACAGGTTTTGCAATGACGCGGACAACCGAATTGGTGCAATTGGAGTAGAGGAAATAAAAACTCATCCGTTTTTCGAATGTGTGGACTGGGGACATATCAGGTACAAGGGATCTGCCACTAGACATCTGCAGCCACCACTAGGGGGAGCTCCCTGTATACAGAGATACATAAGATCCTGTCTGCAGTCACCACTAGGGGGAGCTCCCTGTATACAGAGATACATGATAAGATCCTGTCTGCAGTCACCACTAGGGGGAGCTCCCTGTATACAGAAATACATGATAAGATCCTGTCTGCAGCCACCACTAGGGGGAGCTCCCTGTATACAGAGATACATGATAGGAACCTGTCTGCAGTCACCACTAGGGGGAGCTCCCTGTATACAGAGATACATGATAAGATCCTGTCTGCAGCCACCACTAGGGGGAGCACCCTGTATACAGAGATACATGATAGGAACCTGTCTGCAGCCACCACTAGGGGGAGCTCCCTGTATACAGATACATGATAAGATCCTGCCTGCAGCCACCACTAGGGGGAGCTCCCTGTATACAGAGATACATGATAAGATCCTGCCTGCAGCCACCACTAGGGGGAGCTCCCTGTATACAGAGATACATAAGATCCTGTCTGCAGTCACCACTAGGGGGAGCTCCCTGTATACAGAGATACATGATAAGATCCTGTCTGCAGCCACCACTAGGGGGAGCACCCTGTATACAGAGATACATGATAGGAACCTGTCTGCAGCCACCACTAGGGGGAGCTCCCTGTATACAGATACATGATAAGATCCTGCCTGCAGCCACCACTAGGGGGAGCTCCCTGTATACAGAGATACATGATAAGATCCTGTCTGCAGTCACCACTAGGGGAAGCTCCCTGTATACAGAGATACATGATAAGATCCTGTCTGCAGCCACCACTAGGGGGAGCTCCCTGTATACAGAGATACATGATAAGATCCAGTCTGCAGTCACCACTAGGGGGAGCTCCCTGTATACAGAGATACATGATAAGATCCTGTCTGCAGCCACCACTAGGGGGAGCTCCCTGTATACAGAGATACATGATAAGATCCAGTCTGCAGTCACCACTAGGGGGAGCTCCCTGTATACAGAGATACATGATAAGATCCTGTCTGCAGTCACCACTAGGGGAAGCTCCCTGTATACAGAGATACATAAGATCCTGTCTGCAGCCACCACTAGGGGGAGCTCCCTGTATACAGAGATACATAAGATCCTGTCTGCAGCCACCACTAGGGGGAGCTCCCTGTATACAGAGATACATGATAAGATCCTGTCTGCAGCCACCACTAGGGGGAGCTCCCTGTATACAGAGATACATGATAAGATCCTGTCTGCAGTCACCACTAGGGGAGCTCCCTGTATACAGAGATACATGATAAGATCCTGTCTGCAGTCACCACTAGGGGGAGCTCCCTGTATACAGAGATACATGATAAGATCCTGTCTGCAGTCACCACTAGGGGGAGCTCCCTGTATACAGAGATACATAAGATCCTGTCTGCAGCCACCACTAGGGGGAACTCCCTGTATACAGAGATACATGATAAGATCCTGTCTGCAGCCTCCACTAGGGGGAGCTCCCTGTATACAGAGATACATGATAAGATCCTGTCTGCAGCCACCACTAGGGGGAGCTCCCTGTATACAGAGATACATGATAAGATCCTGTCTGCAGCCTCCACTAGGGGGAGCTCCCTGTATACAGAGATACATGATAAGATCCTGTCTGCAGCCACCACTAGGAGGAGCTCCCTGTATACAGAGATACATGATAAGATCCTGTCTGCAGTCACCACTAGGGGGAGCTCCCTGTATACAGAGATACATGATAAGATCCTGTCTGCAGTCACCACTAGGGGGAGCTCCCTGTATACAGAGATACATGATAAGATCCTGTCTGCAGCCACCACTAGGGGGAACTCCCTGTATACAGAGATACATGATAAGATCCTGTCTGCAGCCTCCACTAGGGGGAGCTCCCTGTATACAGAGATACATGATAAGATCCTGTCTGCAGCCACCACTAGGAGGAGCTCCCTGTATACAGAGATACATGATAAGATCCTGTCTGCAGTCACCACTAGGGGGAGCTCCCTGTATACAGAGATACATGATAAGATCCTGTCTGCAGTCACCACTAGGGGGAGCTCCCTGTATACAGAGATACATGATAAGATCCTGTCTGCAGCCACCACTAGGGGGAGCTCCCTGTATACAGAGATACATGATAAGATCCTGTCTGCAGCCACCACTAGGGGGAGATCCCTGTATACAGAGATTCATGATAAGATCCTGTCTGCAGTCACCACTAGGGGGAGCTCCCTGTATACAGAGATACATGATAAGATCCTGTCTGCAGCCACCACTAGGGGGAGCTCCCTGTATACAGAGATACATGATAAGATCCTGTCTGCAGCCACCACTAGGGGGAGCTCCCTGTATACAGAGATACATGATAAGATCCTGTCTGCAGCCACCACTAGGGGGAGATCCCTGTATACAGAGATACATGATAAGATCCTGTCTGCAGCCACCACTAGGGGGAGCTCCCTGTATACAGAGATACATGATAAGATCCTGTCTGCAGCCACCACTAGGGGGACCTCCCTGTATACAGAGATACATGATAAGATCCTGTCTGCAGCCACCACTAGGGGGAGCTCCCTGTATATAGAGATACATGATAAGATCCTGTCTGCTCTCTCTATATACAGTTGTATACATTTCTCACGTTGTCATGTTGAGTCTTTTGTGTTTTCCTGATACAGGGAAAGACCAGCAGCGATTAACATTGAAATAAAGAGCATTGACGACACGTCCAACTTTGATGAATTCCCAGAATCGGATATTTTGCAGCCAGGTAAGTGTAAGTATGATCCACTCCGTGCATTTCTGTAGTGAAAATAAGTGACTTTTTTGCGCTCGTGTACCCCATTAAAGCTTTTGTCTGGGAATAACTTATTGAAGGCTCTCTTTGCCCGCCGCCTCCTCTCCCTCGCTCTTGCCTCCTCTCTCTCGCCTCCTCTCCCTCTCTCTCGCCTCCTCTCCCTCTCTCCCTCTCCCTCGCCTCTTCTCCCTCGCCTCCTCTCCCTCGCCTCCTCTCCCTCGCCTCTTCTCCCTCGCCTCTTCTCCCTCGCCTCTTCTCCCTCGCCTCCTCTCCCTCTCCTCCTCTCCCTCTCCTCCTCTCCCTCTCCTCCTCTCCCTCGCCTCCTCTCCCTCGCCTCCTCTCCCTCGCCTCCTCTCCCTCGCCTCCTCTCCCTCGCCTCCTCTCCCTCGCCTCCGCCGCTCTCTCGCCTCCGCCTCTCCCTCGCTCTCTCGCCTCCGCCTCTCCCTCGCTCTCTCGCCTCCGCCTCTCCCTCGCTCTCTCGCCTCCGCCTCTCCCTCGCTCTCTCGCCTCCGCCTCTCCCTCGCTCTCTCGCCTCCGCCGCTCTCTCGCCTCCGCCTCTCCCTCGCTCTCTCGCCTCCGCCTCTCCCTCGCTCTCTCGCCTTCTCTCTCTCTCGCCTCCTCCCCCTCCCTCGCTCTCTCTCGCCTCCTCTCTCTCTCGCCTCCTCTCTCTCTCACCTCCTCTCCCTCCCTCTCTCTCTCGCCTCCTCTCCCTCCCTCGCCTCCTCTCCCTCCCTCGCTCTCTCTCGCCTCTTCTCCCTCCCTCGCTCTCTCTCGCCTCTTCTCCCTCCCTCGCTCTCTCTCGCCTCCTCTCCCTCCCTCGCTCTCTCTCTCACCTCCTCTCCCTCCCTCGCTCTCTCTCGCCTCTTCTCCCTCCCTCGCTCTCTCTCGCCTCCTCTCCCTCCCTCGCTCTCTCGCCTCTTCTCCCTCCCTCGCTCTCTCTCGCCTCCTCTCCCTCCCTCGCTCTCTCTCGCCTCCTCTCCGTCCCTCGCTCTCTCTCGCCTCCTCTCCCTCCCTCGCTCTCTCTCGCCTCCTCTCCCTCCCTCGCTCTCTCTCGCCTCCTCTCCCTCCCTCGCTCTCTCTCGCCTCTTCTCCCTCCCTCGCTCTCTCTCGCCTCCTCTCCCTCCCTCGCTCTCTCTCGCCTCCTCTCCCTCCCTCGCTCTCTCTCGCCTCTTCTCCCTCCCTCGCTCTCTCTCGCCTCCTCTCCCTCCCTCGCTCTCTCTCGCCTCTTCTCCCTCCCTCGCTCTCTCTCGCCTCCTCTCCCTCCCTCGCTCTCTCTCGCCTCTTCTCCCTCTCTCGCCTCCTCTCCCTCCCTTGCTCTCTCTTTTTAATTTGCACTTTTCTTTTGTTTATTTTAGTGCCAAACACGACGGAGCCTGACTACAAATCCAAGGACTGGGTTTTCCTGAATTACACCTACAAGCGCTTCGAGGGTCTGACGCAGCGCGGCTCCATCCCGTCCTACATGAAGTCTGGGAAGCTATGAGATGTCTGCTGCTTTTTTGACTTCAGCTGAGAATGAGAAAAAATATAACAAAAAAGATTGTCTGGTATCTGCCAAAGTCGGACTCGGTCGGCACGAACTGCGCAGGAGCGACAGACGCCAAGGAAATCCTGCAGGCCCTGGATTTCTCGCATGATGGCCGCGCGCCCGGATCCTTCCTTTCCCTCCTTTTTGTATTTAGGAACAAAGGAGGGGCTTAAATTGTTATGCAATCACCGCGGGGGTCATTTTTTAAACTTTTTCTTTATTGCCATTTTTTTGCACTGTGAGACCCCAGAGCTGCAATCTGCTGCCGATCACTGTCACTGCGGGATCTGACGACGACCGTCCCATGACGGGATTACCGGGATGATGGCGATTGTAGGGGCTGTGTTTTGTTTTAAAGGGGCAGCTGCCGGTCGGTGGAGAAAACCATGAATTTTATTGTTACTACTATTTTTATTTTTTTTTTGTACATTTTTAATTTTATGATTATTTATTCTATGGTGTCTGGTTCGTATTTAATCTTCATTTCTTTTCCTCTGTCGGGGGTCCGGCGTCCTTCTAATGTTCGTTACCGACCTCCAGATGGAAGAGGCTGTGTCTAATAATGGATGAAAAAGTAGAAAAAAAGCAATATACATTAAAATATTTGATCCGTATCAGCTCTGTATTGTCTAATTTATCTGAGGGTTTGTTACAGTTGTATTCACGCTCAGGGGTTGGCAAACTGCAGCACTACAGTTCTTGCAAAACTACAACTCCCAGCATGCCCCGGCAGTGGAAGCAAAATAAAAGACCGCTGCGAAAGAGATGAATATTCACTGCACTCCTTACATAGATTTATACAGCCACCACTAGGGGGAGCTCACTACATACATATTTATATATACAGCCACCTCTAGAGGGAGCTCACTACATACAGATTTATATATACAGCCACCACTAGAGGGAGCTCACTACATACAGATTATACAGCCACCACTAGGGGGAGCTCACTACATACAGATTAATATATACAGCCACCACTAGAGGGAGCTCACTACATACAGATTTCTATATACAGACACCACTAGAGAGAGCTCACTACATACAGATTTATATATACAGTCACCACTAGAGGGAGCTCACTACATACAGATTTATATATACAGTCACCACTAGAGGGAGCTCACTACATACAGATTTATATATACAGCCACCACTAGAGGGAGCTCACTACATACAGATTATACAGCCACCACTAGGGGGAGCTCACTACATACAGATTAATATATACAGCCACCACTAGAGGGAGCTCACTACATACAGATTTCTATATACAGACACCACTAGAGGGAGCTCACTGCATACAGATTTATACATACAGCCACCTCTAGAGGGAGCTCACTACATACAGATTTATATATACAGCCACCTCTAGAGGGAGCTCACTACATACAGATTATACAGCCACCACTAGAGGGAGCTCACTACATACAGATTTATATATACAGCCACCACTAGAGGGAGCTCACTACATACAGATTTATATATACAGCCACCACTAGGGGGAGCTCACTACATACAGATTTATATATACAGCCACCACTAGAGGGAGCTCACTACATACAGATTTATATATACAGCCACCACTAGAGGGAGCTCACTACATACAGATTATACAGTCACCACTAGAGGGAGCTCACTACATATAGATTTATATATACAGCCACCACTAGAGGGAGCTCACTACATACAGATTTATATATACAGCCACCACTAGAGGAAGCTCACTACATACAGATTATACAGTCACCACTAGAGGGAGCTCACTGCATACAGATTTATACAGTCACCACTAGGGGGAGCTCACTACATACAGATTATACAGTCACCACTAGAGGGAGCCCACTACATACAGATTTACACAGCCATCACTAGGAGCCTGTAGTCTGTGGAGGAAGGTGCTGTTCTGTTTGCTCCAGGAGAGTCACCAGTTTTTCACCCAGGAATCCCCCCCCTCTCTGACCCAGGAAAGAGAGGGGTGTAGTGGATGGACTGTGGGGCTGAGTCCCCGTCTCCCACCCCTCGGTCTAGGCCGGCGAGGGGTGGGAGCTCATTGCTACCGGCAAAGAGGGTCACCAGATCCGGCAAGGCCCAGAACATGGTGGAGCCCAGGAAGACCCAGGAGGGCTGCAAAGCCCCTAAGGCTGAGGCGAGGGCCACTGCGGTGTCTCCTCCCGGAGGTGAGCGGAGTACTCGCAGAGGTGCAGCGGTGCCGAAGGATTGGGGCACTAGGGCCGCACGGGAGCCGGTTGACAGCTATGCCTCCCGTGTCCATGCGTACCTCAGCGAGCATAAGGAGGCTGGGAAGACCCTCAGGGGACTCCGGGAGGAGATGAAGGAGGTGAGGCAAGCTGCAGACAGAGCCTCCCGCACAGAGAAGTCTGCCCTAACAGCCAGGATATCCAGCCTGGGGATATGCATTGAGGGCATGGAAGCCCGGAGAGCGGCGATATTGAATAACAGCGGGCCCTTCCGGGAAAAGCTGGAGAATGACGACCGATTCCACAACATGGCTGCTTCAAAGGAGCCAGAGGGGTCTCGGCGTCCGACCCAGGTGGAGGAGGTGGACCATGAGGAGATGGAGGAGGCACCGTACCCACCTGGGGGCTTGGTAAGTGATCTCCAGGCCACACACAGCGGGATAGATCCAGTGCAGGTCCCACTCCCATCAGACCATAGTATTTCAGAGGATGATGGGGGTGATGCGGATGATAGCAGCAGCGAGAACAGCAGCAGTGGGGGTTGCCTCGTCTTGCAGCAGATCCGTCAGCTAGAGTCCCCAGTAAATTATGCCCACCTGAAGTTTGGGGATGAGGTCTGCGGGGACGAGGCAACCGGGAGGGGGAAAAAGAAAAGAAAAAAAAAGGAAGAAAACATCGGAGGAGAGGTTGGTGTTTGTCCCCCTTCCTGGGACCCCCCGATCCCGCTGTGTGGAGCCCGCTACCCACCCCGGCCCGGGACCTGCAGTGGGTCCGGTGCGAGGGAGCGGGGAGAGTACAAGTCATATGGCGCAGGTCGCCGTCTCTGCTGGCGGTAGCAGAGGGGGCGAGAGTGTGCATGGTCTGGAGAGTGGCCCTGTGGCGGGCAGTAATAAAACCTGTGGAGGTGTCCAGGCCCGATCCTCTGTGGAAACGGGGGAAGGCCTGGTGCCTGCTGCACCCGCTGACGCTCGGGGGGTAGGGGCTGTGGGTACCTTGCCGGTGGTCACCGCTCCCCGCAGTGTTGGCGGTGCGCTGTCAGCCGGGGCCGCATCATCGGCGGCGTGTGCTGTGGTGTCGGGGTCCCCCACATGCAGATCCGATGCTGGGTCAAAGTCCGGGACCCCGGCACCGGTTATCAACTCGGATGCAGCTGTAATGGCTGCGGTAATGCATACTACATACAGATTATACAGTCACCACTAGAGGGAGCTCACTACATGCAGATTTATATATACAGCCACCACTAGAGGGAGCTCACTACATACAGATTATACAGTCACCACTAGAGGGAGCTCACTACATACAGATTATACAGTCACCACTAGAGGGAGCTCACTACATACAGATTTATACAGTCACCACTAGAGGGAGCTCACTACATACAGATTTATATATACAGCCACTACTAGAGGGAGCTCACTACATACAGATTTATACAGTCACCACTAGAGGGAGCTCACTACATACAGATTTATATATATATATATATACAGCCACCACTAGAGGGAGCTCACTACATACAGATTTATATATATATACAGCCACCACTAGAGGGAGCTCACTATATACAGATTTATATATACAGTCACCACTAGAGGGAGCTCACTACATACAGATTAATATATACAGCCACCACTAGAGGGAGCTCACTACATACAGATTTATATATACAGCCACCACTAGAGGAAGCTCACTGCATACAGATTTATATATATATATACAGCCACCACTAGAGGGAGCTCACTATATACAGATTTATATATACAGTCACCACTAGAGGGAGCTCACTACATACAGATTTATATATACAGCCACCACTAGAGGGAGCTCACTACACACAGATTTATATATACAGCGACCACTAGAGGGAGCCACACTACATGCAGATTTATACAGCCACCACTAGAGGGAGCTCACTACATACAGATTATACAGCCACCACTAGAGGGAGCTCACTACATACAGATTTATATATACAGCCACTACTAGAAGGAGCTCACTACATACAGATTTATACAGCCACCACTAGAAGGAGCTCACTACATACAGATTTATACAGCCACCACTAGAGGGAGCTCACTACATACAGATTTATATATACAGCCACTACTAGAAGGAGCTCACTACATACAGATTTATACAGCCACCACTAGAAGGAGCTCACTACATACAGATTTATACAGCCACCACTAGAAGGAGCTCACTACATGCAGATTTATACAGCCACCACTAGAAGGAGCTCACTACATGCAGATTTATATATACAGCCACCACTAGAGGGAGCTCACTACATACAGATTATACAGTCACCACTAGAGGGAGCTCACTACATACAGATTATACAGTCACCACTAGAGGGAGCTCACTACATACAGATTTATACAGTCACCACTAGAGGGAGCTCACTACATACAGATTATACAGTCACCACTAGGGGGAGCTCACTACATACAGATTTATATATACAGCCACTACTAGAGGGAGCTCACTACATACAGATTTATATATACAGCGACCACTAGAGGGAGCTCACTACATACAGACATATATACAGTCACCACTAGAGGGAGCTCACTACATACAGATTTATATATACAGCCACCACTAGAGGGAGCTCACTACATACAGATTTATATATACAGCCACCACTAGAGGGAGCTCACTACACACAGATTTATACAGCCACCACTAGAGGGAGCTCACTACACACAGATTTATATATATACAGCCACCACTAGAGGGAGCTCACTACACACAGATTTATATATACAGCCACCACTAGAGGGAGCTCACTACATACAGACATATATACAGTCACCACTAGAGGGAGCTCACTACATACAGATTTATATATACAGCCACCACTAGAGGGAGCTCACTACATACAGATTTATATATACAGCCACCACTAGAGGGAGCTCACTACATACAGATTTATATATACAGCCACCACTAGAGGGAGCTCACTACATACAGATTTATATATATATATATATATATATATATATATATACAGCCACCACTAGAGGGAGCTCACTACATACAGATTTATATATACAGCCACCACTAGAGGGAGCTCACTACATACAGATTTATATATACAGCCACTACTAGAAGGAGCTCACTACATACAGATTTATATATACAGCCACTACTAGAAGGAGCTCACTACATACAGATTACACAGCCACCACTAGAGGGAGCTCACTACATACAGATTTATATATACAGCCACCACTAGAGGGAGCTCACTACATACAGATTTATATATATATATATATATATATATATATATATATATATATATATATATATATATACAGCCACCACTAGAGGGAGCTCACTACATACAGATTTATATATACAGCCACCACTAGAGGGAGCACACTACATACAGATTTATATATACAGCCACTACTAGAAGGAGCTCACTACATACAGATTACACAGCCACCACTAGGGGGAGCTCACTACATATACCCACCAAGGACAACATTGTTAAGCAGTTTGTATGTTCTCATCGGCTTTGTGTGATTTTCCTCCCACATACCAACACACTGAGCCTTGACAGTGATGTCTGTAAAGCGCTGCGGATAATGTTGGCGATATACAGGTCCTTCTCAAAAAATTAGCATATAGTGTTAAATTTCATTATTTACCATAATGTAATGATTACAATTAAACTTTCATATATTATAGATTCATTATCCACCAACTGAAATTTGTCAGGTCTTTTATTGTTTTAATACTGATGATTTTGGCATACAACTCCTGATAACCCAAAAAACCTGTCTCAATAAATTAGCATATCAAGAAAAGGTTCTCTAAACGACCTATTACCCTAATCTTCTGAATCAACTAATTAACTCTAAACACATGCAAAAGATACCTGAGGCTTTTATAAACTCCCTGCCTGGTTCATTACTCAAAACCCCCATCATGGGTAAGACTAGCGACCTGACAGATGTCAAGAAGGCCATCATTGACACCCTCAAGCAAGAGGGTAAGACCCAGAAAGAAATTTCTCAACAAATAGGCTGTTCCCAGAGTGCTGTATCAAGGCACCTCAATGGTAAGTCTGTTGGAAGGAAACAATGTGGCAGAAAACGCTGTACAACGAGAAGAGGAGACCGGACCCTGAGGAAGATTGTGGAGAAGGAGCGATTCCAGACCTTGGGGAACCTGAGGAAGCAGTGGACTGAGTCTGGTGTGGAAACATCCAGAGCCACCGTGCACAGGCGTGTGCAGGAAATGGGCTACAGGTGCCGCATTCCCCAGGTAAAGCCACTTTTGAACCATAAACAGCGGCAGAGGCGCCTGACCTGGGCTACAGAGAAGCAGCACTGGACTGTTGCTAAGTGGTCCCAAGTACTTTTTTCTGATGAAAGCAAATTTTGCATGTCATTCGGAAATCAAGGTGCCAGAGTCTGGAGGAAGACTGGGGAGAAGGAAATGCCAAAATGCCTGAAGTCCAGTGTCAAGTACTCACAGTCAGTGATGGTGTGGGGTGCCATGTCAGCTGCTGGTGTTGGTCCACTGTGTTTCATCAAGGGCAGGGTCAATGCAGCTAGCTATCAGGAGATTTTGGAGCACTTCATGCTTCCATCGGCTGAAATGCTTTATGGAGATGAAGATTTCATTTTTCAGCACGACCTGGCACCTGCTCACAGTGCCAAAACCACTGGTAAATGGTTTACTGACCATGGTATTACTGTGCTCAATTGGCCTGCCAACTCTCCTGACCTGAACCCCATAGAGAATCTGTGGGATATTGTGAAGAGAAAGTTGAGAGACGCAAGACCCAACACTGTGGATGAGCTTAAGGCCGCTATTGAAGCATCCTGGGCCTCCATAACATCTCAGCAGTGTCACAGGCTGATTGCCTCCATGCCACGCCGCATTGAAGCAGTCATTTCTGCCAAAGGATTCCCCACCAAGTATTGAGTGCATAACTGAACATTATTATTTGTTGTTTTTTTGTTTGTTATTAAAAAACACTTTTATTTGATTGGATGGGTGAAATATGCTAATTTATTGAGACAGGTTTTTTGGGTTATCAGGAGTTGTATGCCAAAATCATCAGTATTAAAACAATAAAAGACCTGACAAATTTCAGTTGGTGGATAATGAATCTATAATATATGAAAGTTTAATTGTAATCATTACATTATGGTAAATAATGAAATTTAACACTATATGCTAATTTTTTTAGAAGGACCTGTACAAGTGAGTCAAATAAGGAGTTCTATGTACAGTATTGATCTCTGTGAACGCTGTATACACTCTTGTGTTGTGAGCTCCCTCTAGTGGTGTCCGCAGATAGGCTTGGTCATTGTTTCCTCCCACTGCAGACTCTATAGCATCTCCGTACCCTGCGCTTTGGCAGATGGCCTGCAGTCATCAGTGTCCTTTCTCCCGCCCTGTACCCAGCGAGGGCTGTGGATGCTCATTTTAGCCAAATATGTGATTTCAGCCGTTCCGTGACGGCATTCATGCAATAACCCCAACTAGTACTAATAAAGATGTTTGTAGGGACTCTATAGCGACAGGGTCTGTTCCGCAGGATTGGCGCATAGCAAATGTGGTGTCAATATTCAAAAAGGGCTCTAAAAGTGAACCTGGAAATTATAGGCCAGTAAGTCTAACCTCTATTGTTGGTAAAATATTTGAAGGGTTTCTGAGGGATGTTATTCTGGATTATCTCAATGAGAATAACTGTTTAACTCCATATCAGCATGGGTTTATGAGAAAACGCTCCTGTCAAACCAATCTAATCAGTTTTTATGAAGAGGTAAGCTATAGGCTGGACCACGGTGAGTCATTGGACGTGGTATATCTCGATTTTTCCAAAGCGTTTGATACCGTGCCGCACAAGAGGTTGGTACACAAAATGAGAATGCTTGGTCTGGGGGAAAATGTGTGTAAATGGGTTAGTAACTGGCTTAGTGATAGAAAGCAGAGGGTGGTTATAAATGGTATAGTCTCTAACTGGGTCGCTGTGACCAGTGGGGTACCGCAGGGGTCAGTATTGGGACCTGTTCTCTTCAACATATTCATTAATGATCTGGTAGAAGGTTTACACAGTAAAATATCGATATTTGCAGATGATACAAAACTATGTAAAGCAGTTAATACAAGAGAAGATAGTATTCTGCTACAGATGGATCTGGATAAGTTGGAAACTTGGGCTGAAAGGTGGCAGATGAGGTTTAACAATGATAAATGTAAGGTTATACACATGGGAAGAAGGAATCAATATCACCATTACACACTGAACGGGAAACCACTGGGTAAATCTGACAGGGAGAAGGACTTGGGGATCCTAGTTAATGATAAACTTACCTGGAGCAGCCAGTGCCAGGCAGCAGCTGCCAAGGCAAACAGGATCATGGGGTGCATTAAAAGAGGTCTGGATACACATGATGAGAGCATTATACTGCCTCTGTACAAATCCCTAGTTAGACCGCACATGGAGTACTGTGTCCAGTTTTGGGCACCGGTGCTCAGGAAGGATATAATGGAACTAGAGAGAGTACAAAGGAGGGCAACAAAATTAATAAAGGGGATGGGAGAACTACAATACCCAGATAGATTAGCGAAATTAGGATTATTTAGTCTAGAAAAAAGACGACTGAGGGACGATCTAATAACCATGTATAAGTATATAAGGGGACAATACAAATATCTCGCTGAGGATCTGTTTATACCAAGGAAGGTGACGGGCACAAGGGGGCATTCTTTGCGTCTGGAGGAGAGAAGGTTTTTCCACCAACATAGAAGAGGATTCTTTACTGTTAGGGCAGTGAGAATCTGGAATTGCTTGCCTGAGGAGGTGGTGATGGCGAACTCAGTCGAGGGGTTCAAGAGAGGCCTGGATGTCTTCCTGGAGCAGAACAATATTGTATCATACAATTATTAGGTTCTGTAGAAGGACGTAGATCTGGGTATTTATTATCATGGAATATAGGCTGAACTGGATGGACAAATGTCTTTTTTTCGGCCTTACTATGTTACTATGTTACTATGTTACTATGTTACTATGTTTTCTGATAACGGCGTGGTGTCTTCTCTGGTCAGTCTGTAACCTCCACTAGAGGGCGCCGTGGCAGCACTCATCTTCAGACAGACATGGTGGGGTGATGGCTCGTGTGCGATCACTCGCCGGCCCGGCTCACAATATCCTCAGGCCTCCTGTACAGCATCTGCCATGTATAACTCACATATGTCATGGTGCCAATCACGAGATCTTGCCGCAGAGTAAGGGTGGGGTCGGCTCCAGGTTCTGCAGAAAGGGATTGGCATCATTAATATTCCTAAACCTTACTCTCGTGCTTCGCCCGGACTCGCATCAGTTCTGCCTGGCATCTATATGTACATAGTGCGTGACCCTCCGCAGCAAAGGGTGGAGACCGTCACCAGAAGAGTAGGATATAAGAGAAACCGAGAATTATGTACAGAGCAGCAGACTAGCCTACATTATCCTCCAGAGCTGAACTCACTATTCTGCTGGTGCAGTCACTGTGTACATACATTACATTACTGATCCTGAGTTACATGCTGTATTATACTCCAGAGCTGCACTTACTACTCTGCTGGTGCAGTCACTGTGTACATACATTACATTACTGATCCTGACTTACCTCCTGTATTATACTCCAGAGCTGCACTCACTATTCTGCTGGTGCAGTCAGTGTACATACATTACATTACTGATCCTGAGTTACATCCTGTATTATACTCCAGAGCTGCACTTACTACTCTGCTGGTGCAGTCACTGTGTACATACATTACATTACTGATCCTGAGTTACATCCTGTATTATACCCCAGAGCTGCACTCACTATTCTGCTGGTGCAGTCAGTGTACATACATTACATTACTGATCCTGAGTTACATCCTGTATTATACTCCAGAGCTGCACTCACTATTCTGCTGGTGCAGTCACTGTGCACATACATTACATTACTGATCCTGAGTTACATCCTGTATTATACCCCAGAGCTGCACTCACTATTCTGCTGGTGCAGTCAGTGTACATACATTACTGATCCTGAGTTACCTCCTGTATTATACTCCAGAGCTGCACTCACTATTCTGCTGGTGCAGTCACTGTGTACATACATTACATTACTGATCCTGAGTTATATCCTGTATTATACTCCAGAGCTGCACTCACTATTCTGCTGGTGCAGTCACTGTGTACATTCATTACTGATCCTGAGTTATATCCTGTATTATACTCCAGAGCTGCACTCACTATTCTGCTGGTGCAATCACTGTGTACATACATTACATTACTGATCCTGAGTTACATCCTGTATTATACTCCAGAGCTGCACTCACTATTCTGCTGGTGCAATCACTGTGTACATACATTACATTACTGATCCTGAGTTACATCCTGTATTATACTTCAGAGCTGCACTCACTATTCTGCTGGTGCAGTCACTGTGTACATATATTACATTACTGATCCTGAGTTACATCCTGTATTATACCCCAGAGCTGCACTCACTATTCTGCTGGTGCAGTCACTGTGTACATACATTACATTACTGATCCTGAGTTACATCCTGTATTATACCCCAGAGCTGCACTCACTATTCTGCTGGTGCAGTCACTGTGTACATACATTACATTACTGATCCTGAGTTACATCCTGTATTATACTCCAGAGCTGCACTCACTATTCTGCTGGTGCAGTCACTGTGCACATACATTACATTACTGATCCTGAGTTACATCCTGTATTATACCCCAGAGCTGCACTCACTATTCTGCTGGTGCAGTCAGTGTACATACATTACATTACTGATCCTGAGTTATATCCTGTATTATACTCCAGAGCTGCACTCACTATTCTGCTGGTGCAGTCACTGTGTACATACATTACTGATCCTGAGTTATATCCTGTATTATACTCCAGAGCTGCACTCACTATTCTGCTGGTGCAATCACTGTGTACATACATTACATTACTGATCCTGAGTTACATCCTGTATTACACTCCAGAGCTGCACTCACTATTCTGCTGGTGTAATCACTGTGTACATACATTACATTACTGATCCTGAGTTACATCCTGTATTATACTTCAGAGATGCACTCACTATTCTGCTGGTGCAGTCACTGTGTACATGCATTACATTACTGATCCTGAGTTACATCCTGTATTATACTCCAGAGCTGCACTCACTATTCTGCTGGTGCAGTCACTGTGTACATACATTACATTACTGATCCTGAGTTATATCCTGTATTATACTCCAGAGCTGCACTCACTATTCTGCTGGTGCAATCACTGTGTACATACATTACATTACTGATCCTGAGTTACATCCTGTATTATACTTCAGAGCTGCACTCACTATTCTGCTGGTGCAGTCACTGTGTACATGCATTACATTACTGATCCTGAGTTACATCCTGTATTATACTTCAAGCTGCACTCACTATTCTGCTGGTGCAGTCACTGTGTACATACATTACTGATCCTGAGTTACATCCTGTATTATACTCCAGAGCTGCACTCACTATTCTGTTGGTGCAGTCACTGTGTACATACATTACATTACTGATCCTGAGTTATATCCTGTATTATACTCCAGAGCTGCACTCACTATTCTGCTGGTGCAATCACTGTGTACATACATTACATTACTGATCCTGAGTTACATCCTGTATTACACTCCAGAGCTGCACTCACTATTCTGCTGGTGCAATCACTGTGTACATACATTACATTACTGATCCTGAGTTACATCCTGTATTATACTTCAGAGATGCACTCACTATTCTGCTGGTGCAGTCACTGTGTACATGCATTACATTACTGATCCTGAGTTACATCCTGTATTATACTCCAGAGCTGCACTCACTATTCTGCTGGTGCAGTCACTGTGTACATACATTACATTACTGATCCTGAGTTATATCCTGTATTATACTCCAGAGCTGCACTCACTATTCTGCTGGTGCAATCACTGTGTACATACATTACATTACTGATCCTGAGTTACATCCTGTATTATACTTCAGAGCTGCACTCACTATTCTGCTGGTGCAGTCACTGTGTACATGCATTACATTACTGATCCTGAGTTACATCCTGTATTATACTTCAAGCTGCACTCACTATTCTGCTGGTGCAGTCACTGTGTACATACATTACATTACTGATCCTGAGTTACCTCCTGTATTATACCCCAGAGCTGCACTCACTATTCTGCTGGTGCAGTCACTGTGTACATACATTACATTACTGATCCTGAGTTACATCCTGTATTATACCCCAGAGCTGCACTCACTATTCTGCCGGTGCAGTCACTGTGTACATACATTACTGATCCGGAGTTACATCCTGTATTATACCCCAGAGCTGCACTCACTATTCTGCTGGTGCAGTCACTGTGTACATACATTACATTACTGATCCTGAGTTACCTCCTGTATTATACTCCAGAGCTGCACTCACTATTCTGCTGGTGCAGTCACTATGTACATACATTACATTACTGATCCTGAGTTACATCCTGTATTATACTCCAGAGCTGCACTCACTATTCTGCTGGTGCAGTCACTGTGTACATACATTACTGATCCTGAGTTACATCCTGTATTATACTCCAGAGCTGCACTCTCTATTCTGTTGGTGCAGTCACTGTGTACATAAATTACATTACTGATCCTGAGTTACATCCTGTATTATACTCCAGAGCTGCACTCACTATTCTGCTGGTGCAGTCACTGTGTACATACATTACATTACTGATCCTGAGTTACCTCCTGTATTATACCCCAGAGCTGCACTCACTATCCTGCTGGTGCAGTCACTGTGTACATACATTACATTACTGATCCTGAGTTACATCCTGTATTATACCCCAGAGCTGCACTCACTATTCTGCCGGTGCAGTCACTGTGTACATACATTACTGATCCGGAGTTACATCCTGTATTACACCCCAGAGCTGCACTCACTATTCTGCTGGTGCAGTCACTGTGTACATACATTACATTACTGATCCTGAGTTACCTCCTGTATTATACTCCAGAGCTGCACTCACTATTCTGCTGGTGCAGTCACTATGTACATACATTACATTACTGATCCTGAGTTACATCCTGTATTATACTCCAGAGCTGCACTCACTATTCTGCTGGTGCAGTCACTGTGTACATACATTACATTACTGATCCTGAGTTACATCCTGTATTATACTCCAGAGCTGCACTCACTATTCTGCTGGTGCAATCACTGTGTACATACATTACGTTACTGATCCTGAGTTACATCCTGTATTATACTTCAGAGATGCACTCACTATTCTGCTGGTGCAGTCACTGTGTACATGCATTACATTACTGATCCTGAGTTACATCCTGTATTATACTCCAGAGCTGCACTCACTATTCTGCTGGTGCAGTCACTGTGTACATACATTACATTACTGATCCTGAGTTATATCCTGTATTATACTCCAGAGCTGCACTCACTATTCTGCTGGTGCAATCACTGTGTACATACATTACATTACTGATCCTGAGCTACATCCTGTATTATACTTCAGAGCTGCACTCACTATTCTGCTGGTGCAGTCACTGTGTACATGCATTACATTACTGATCCTGAGTTACATCCTGTATTATACTTCAAGCTGCACTCACTATTCTGCTGGTGCAGTCACTGTGTACATACATTACTGATCCTGAGTTACATCCTGTATTATACTCCAGAGCTGCACTCACTATTCTGTTGGTGCAGTCACAGTGTACATACATTACATTACTGATCCTGAGTTATATCCTGTATTATACTCCAGAGCTGCACTCACTATTCTGCTGGTGCAATCACTGTGTACATACATTACATTACTGATCCTGAGTTACATCCTGTATTACACTCCAGAGCTGCACTCACTATTCTGCTGGTGCAATCACTGTGTACATACATTACATTACTGATCCTGAGTTACATCCTGTATTATACTTCAGAGATGCACTCACTATTCTGCTGGTGCAGTCACTGTGTACATGCATTACATTACTGATCCTGAGTTACATCCTGTATTATACTCCAGAGCTGCACTCACTATTCTGCTGGTGCAGTCACTGTGTACATACATTACATTACTGATCCTGAGTTATATCCTGTATTATACTCCAGAGCTGCACTCACTATTCTGCTGGTGCAATCACTGTGTACATACATTACATTACTGATCCTGAGTTACATCCTGTATTATACTTCAGAGCTGCACTCACTATTCTGCTGGTGCAGTCACTGTGTACATGCATTACATTACTGATCCTGAGTTACATCCTGTATTATACTTCAAGCTGCACTCACTATTCTGCTGGTGCAGTCACTGTGTACATACATTACTGATCCTGAGTTACATCCTGTATTATACTCCAGAGCTGCACTCACTATTCTGTTGGTGCAGTCACTGTGTACATAAATTACATTACTGATCCTGAGTTACATCCTGTATTATACTCCAGAGCTGCACTCACTATTCTGCTGGTGCAGTCACTGTGTACATACATTACATTACTGATCCTGAGTTACCTCCTGTATTATACCCCAGAGCTGCACTCACTATTCTGCTGGTGCAATCACTGTGTACATACATTACATTACTGATCCTGAGTTACATCCTGTATTATACTTCAGAGCTGCACTCACTATTCTGCTGGTGCAGTCACTGTGTACATGCATTACATTACTGATCCTGAGTTACATCCTGTATTATACTTCAAGCTGCACTCACTATTCTGCTGGTGCAGTCACTGTGTACATACATTACTGATCCTGAGTTACATCCTGTATTATACTCCAGAGCTGCACTCACTGTTCTGTTGGTGCAGTCACTGTGTACATAAATTACATTACTGATCCTGAGTTACATCCTGTATTATACTCCAGAGCTGCACTCACTATTCTGCTGGTGCAGTCACTGTGTACATACATTACATTACTGATCCTGAGTTACCTCCTGTATTATACCCCAGAGCTGCACTCACTATTCTGCTGGTGCAGTCACTGTGTACATACATTACATTACTGATCCTGAGTTACATCCTGTATTATACCCCAGAGCTGCACTCACTATTCTGCCGGTGCAGTCACTGTGTACATACATTACTGATCCGGAGTTACATCCTGTATTATACCCCAGAGCTGCACTCACTATTCTGCTGGTGCAGTCACTGTGTACATACATTACATTACTGATCCTGAGTTACCTCCTGTATTATACTCCAGAGCTGCACTCACTATTCTGCTGGTGCAGTCACTATGTACATACATTACATTACTGATCCTGAGTTACATCCTGTATTATACTCCAGAGCTGCACTCACTATTCTGCTGGTGCAGTCACTGTGTACATACATTACATTACTGATCCTGTGTTACTTCCTGTATTATACCCCAGAGCTGCACTCACTATTCTGCTGGTGCAGTCACTGTGTAGATACATTACATTACTGATCCTGAGTTACCTCCTGTATTATACCCCAGAGCTGCACTCACTATTCTGCTGGTGCAGTCACTGTGTACATACATTACATTACTGATCCTGAGTTACCTCCTGTATTATACTCCAGAGCTGCACTCACTATTCTGCTGGTGCAGTCACTATGTACATACATTACATTACTGATCCTGAGTTACATCCTGTATTATACTCCAGAGCTGCACTCACTATTCTGCTGGTGCAGTCACTGTGTACATACATTACATTACTGATCCTGAGTTACATCCTGTATTATACCCCAGAGCTGCGCTCACTATTCTGCTGGTGCAGTCACTGTGTACATACATTACATTACTGATCCTGAGTTACATCCTGTATTATACCCCAGAGCTGCGCTCACTATTCTGCTGGTGCAGTCACTGTGTACATACATTACATTACTGATCCTGAGTTACCTCCTGTATTATACTCCAGAGCTGCACTCACTATTCTGCTGGTGCAGTCACTGTGTACATACATTACATTACTGATCCTGAGTTACATCCTGTATTATACTCCAGAGCTGCACTCACTATTCTGCTGGTGCAGTCACTGTGTACATACATTACATTACTGATCCTGAGTTACATCCTGTATTATACTCCAGAGCTGCACTCACTATTCTGCTGGTGCAGTCACTGTGTACATACATTACATTACTGATCCTGAGTTACATCCTGTATTATACCCCAGAGCTCCACTCACTATTCTGCTGGTGCAGTCACTGTGTACATACATTACATTACTGATCCTGAGTTACATCCTGTATTATACCCCAGAGCTCCACTCACTATTCTGCTGGTGCAGTCACTGTGTACATACATTACATTACTGATCCTGAGTTACTTCCTGTATTATACTCCAGAGCTGCGCTCACTATTCTGCTGGTGCAGTCACTGTGTACATACATTACATTACTGATCCTGAGTTACATCCTGTATTATACCCCAGAGCTGCGCTCACTATTCTGCTGGTGCAGTCACTGTGTACATACATTACATTACTGATCTTGAGTTACCTCCTGTATTATACCCCAGAGCTGCACTCACTATTCTGCTGGTGCAGTCACTGTGTACATACATTACATTACTGATCCTGAGTTACATCCTGTATTATACTCCAGAGCTGCACTCACTATTCTGCCGGTGCAGTCACTGTGTACATACATTACATTACTGATCCTGAGTTAGCTCCTGTATTATACCCCAGAGCTGCGCTCACTATTCTGCTGGTGCAGTCACTGTGTACATACATTACATTACTGATCCTGAGTTACATCCTGTATTATACCCCAGAGCTCCACTCACTATTCTGCTGGTGCAGTCACTGTGTACATACATTACATTACTGATCCTGAGTTACATCCTGTATTATACTCCAGAGCTGCACTCACTATTCTGCCGGTGCAGTCACTGTGTACATACATTACATTACTGATCCTGAGTTACATTCTGTATTATACACCAGAGCTGCACTCACTATTCTGCTGGTGCAGTCACTGTGTACATTACATTGGCCGGTAGAGCAGCACAGAGTATTTTCAGTATGGGTGGTGTCAATAATTGTAGGTCTCGCTGTGATGTCATCGGCTTTGTGGTGTAATTAGTCGTTTCTCTTCCTGGAATAATTTACATGATCCGCAATTATCCGGATGAGTCAGACGGCACCGGATCCTCAGAGAAGAGCGAGGAGGCAGATGATGGCGGAGACTCCAGCTCTCAGATTACGACATAAAGGAATGTCCCCGAGAAAACCTCGCAGCAGAGGGCGGAGCATGGCTCAGTGATTTGTGAGGCTCCGCCCCCTTACACCAGTCACAGGGGTGTACAGAAGAGTCATGGGCTCCCCTCACCCCCCAAAGTAAACGTAATATTCAACGGGGTCACAGAGGAGCGAATCTCACAACTTTGCAGCTTTTTTTTAAAAAAAAGTGAATGTCCTATCTGAGCCCCTAGATTGCCCTATCATTGCCCCCATAAAGTATGATGTCAACTTTAGTGTCCCCCTGAAACACAGTATGATACCCCCACTGTGAATTCTTCTACAGCACCCTCCAAAAACAATATGTTGACCCTAATATGCCCCCCACCTCATCTTCCACACTCCCCCAGCCAAGCATGCCTCAACTGTGATCCCCAAACAGCCCTCCATACAGTGTAACATAATGGCCCCAATACAACCATCCACACTTTATAACGGTCCCCACATAGTCCTCCAAACAATATAATAGGTCCCACATAGGCTCAAACAATATTTTAGCACCCACACATTCCTCCCAACAGTACATTGCCCCCACATAGCCCTCCAAAGAGTATAATGGTCCCCAAATAGCCCTTAATATAGTATAATGGACCTCACATAGCGCTCCATATAGTATAATGGCCCCCACATAGCCCTCCATATAGTATAATGGCCCTCACATAGCCCTCCAAACACTGTAATGGTTCCCACATAGACCTCCAAACAGTATAAAATCCTTACATAGCCCTCGATATAGTATAATGGTCACCACATAGCCCTCCATATAGTATAATGGTCCCCACATAGCTCTCCATATAGTATAATGGTCCCCGCATAGCCCTACATATAGTATAATGGTCCCCACATAGCCCTCCAAACATTGTAATGGTCCCCACATAGCCCTCCAAACAGTATAAAATCCTCATATAGCCCTCGATATAGTATAATGGTCACCACATAGTCCTCCATATAGTATAATGGTCACCACATAGTCCTCATATAGTATAATGGCCCTCACATAGTCCTCCATATAGTATAATGGTCACCACATAGCCCTCCATATAGTATAATGGTCACCACATAGCCCTCCATATTGTATAATGGTCCCCACATAGCCCTCCATATAGTATAATGGCCCCCACATAGCCCTACATACAGGGCCCCCATCAGGGCATTACAGGCATCACTGCAGTATGGGGCCCGGTGATGAGGAGCAAAAAGGGGGGCCCGAGCGAGCACGCTGGTAGCCGGTCTGGTCCGCGCTCTGCCCGGGCCCCCCTGACATTTTTATTCAGGCTGCGGCTGCGGCTGCGCGGCTGCCACTGTGCCCAAATGAGCCCTGTAGCTTTAAGGCGGCCGGGCCCGCGGTGCATCATGGGCCGCGAGTTCGTGAAGTCACACGCTGCCCTGTTCCACTTCCTCATTCCGGAGCAGAGCAGCATGCTATGTGCCACCACGTGGCTGCGCCTGCGGACGGCGGAGGAGCAAACGGCGGAGGGAGCAGAAGAGACAGGCGGCAGCGGGGGACCACCGGACGACGAGGGACCCGGCAGAGGACCAGACGGCGGAGGAGAAGAGGCAGGCGGCAGCGGGGGACCGGCGGAGGACCAGACGGCGGAGAAGAGGCAAGCGGCAGCGGGGGACCACCGGAGACACTGGGGGCAGAATGCTGGAGACACTGGGGGCAGAATGCTGGAGACACTGGGGTCAGAATGCTGGAGACACTGGGGTCAGAATTCTGGAGACACTGGGGGCAGAATGCTGGAGACACAGGGGCAGAATGCTGGAGACACATTGGCAGAATGCTGGAGACACAGGGGCAGAATGCTGGAGACACAGGGGCAGAATGCTGGAGACACTGGGGGCAGAATGCTGGAGACACTGGGGGCAGAATGCTGGAGACACTGGGGGCAGAATGCTGGAGACACTGGGGCAGAATGCTGGAGACACTGGGGGCAGAATGCAGGAGACACTGGGGCAGAATGCTGGAGACACTGGGGGCAGAATGCTGGAGACACTGGGGGCAGAATGCTGGAGACACTGGGGCAGAATGCTGGAGACACTGGGGGCAGAATGCTGGAGACACTGGGGCAGAATGCAGGAGACACTGGGGCAGAATGCTGGAGACACTGGGGGCAGAATGCTGGAGACACTGGGGGCAGAATGCTGGAGACACTGGGGGCAGAATGCTGGAGACACTGGGGCAGAATGCTGGAGACACTGGGGGCAGAATGCTGGAGACACTGGGGCAGAATGCTGGAGACACTGGGGCAGAATGCTGGAGACACTGGGGGCAGAATGCTGGAGACACTGGGGGCAGAATGCTGGAGACACTGGGGGCAGAATGCTGGAGACACTGGGGCAGAATGCTGGAGACACTGGGGGCAGAATGCTGGACACAGTGACAGGGGCAGAATGCTGGACACAGTGACAGGGGCAGAATGCTGGACACAGGGGCAGACTGTGAGACCCGGGGGCAGAATGCTGGACATTGGGGCAGAATGCGAGACACGGGGCAGAATGGAGATACGGGGCATGATTGGAGACACGGGGCAGGATGAAAGACATGGGGGCATGACTGGAGACAGATGGGGCAGGATTGGAGACAGATGGGGCAGAATGGAGACATGGGGCATGATTGGAGACACTGGGAGCAGAATTGGAGACAGATCGTGCAGGATCATGGGGCAGGATGGATATTATGGAGAATGATGGGGCAGGATGGAGAGATCACATGGGGCGATCGTATGGGGCAGGATGGGAGAACATATGGCTGACGCCAGGAATGAGTCACACGGTGGCCAGAATGGGGAATATTATTACCATAGGGGCTAATTTAGGGATATTATTACTGCAGTGATGTACCGTATTTATTTTATTTTTTGAGGACACGGTTTTAAATGGGGGGGCGGTCCTGTTACTGTGTAGATTGACACTATGTCGCCTCTTTTTCTTCATGTGGTGTAATGTATTCTACAAGCGGAGCTCGAGATAACTGTGTTATTTCCTGCAGAGAGAAGTCCTGGCTGGATGAAATGATGGCGGTCTGTGCTGGATGAAAGATGAAGGACTTCATCTAGAGACGTCACTGGTGAGTCAGTGTGTTACCTATACACTGACTATACACTGTATACTATATACAGAGCTCCTGTGTATAATTTCACTAGTGATCACTGTATTATCTGTACACAGACACTGC
Organism: Ranitomeya imitator; assembly: GCF_032444005.1. Classification (NCBI taxonomy): domain Eukaryota; kingdom Metazoa; phylum Chordata; class Amphibia; order Anura; family Dendrobatidae; genus Ranitomeya; species Ranitomeya imitator. Next base: position 12,789,277 of record NC_091285.1, on the reverse strand, counting down.
ATACTAAGTACAGATCTCCTGTGTATAATGGCACTTATGGTGATCGTATGGTGCTTTTTTTTAATTACTGATAAGAATTGTAGTATTCGGTCACTGGTGGTAATATGTGGTCTGGTCATGGTGTAGCGGTATTTGTTCTTTGTATGTGATATTATTGGTCATTTTAAAAATTGAAAAATAAATAAAAATATACCTAAATTGTATTGCATACTATAACAAATATTTAATAGGTTACAGCAGAGTAGGGCCCGGCCAAAAGTGTCTATCGTGTTATGGTGGCGGCTTAAAAAATCTTTTTGCCAAAACAAAAGCTGCCTGCTATATGTGTGATCTGGTGATGGGAACTGTTAATGTGTGATAGGTGAGAAGTGGAGTTTTTACAAGATAGCGGTGGGGCTGTGGACAGTTCGAGGGGTGGAGCCTGGAGGCGGGGCTGGGGTGGAGCCTGGGCGGAGTCTCAAGGGAGCCCCGAAAATTTTGCCAGTATGGGGCCCCGAAATTTTTAGTGGCAGCCCTGCCTACATAGCCCTCCATATAGTATAATGACCACCACATAGTCCTCCAAACAGTATAATAGCCCCCACATAGCCCTCCATATAGCATAATGGTCCCCACATAGCCCTCCATATAGTATAATGGTTCACACATAGCTGGTTCACACTCTGGTGGTTGTGTACCCACTGCTCCACGGGCCGGGCTTACCCTGGAGGGGCGTAATTAAGCGGCTTCTTTGTGTTCACTAGAGCCTCTAATGGTGAGGTTAGGCTTGAATTGCAGGTAGCGCCAGGTACCACTCCAAGGTGGTCTCCGGTACTACAGCAGCTGACCCCAAGGGTCACGGACACAGGTATGAACACAAAGTCCAAGCCAGTACCAGACATTGATGCTGGTTCAGACAGTACGGATTTTGGTACAGGTATAGACAGTATGGGTAACAGGTACAGGTGCTGGTTCAGACTAGACGGGTTCAGGAAGGCAGAACTGGTTCAGGTTCAGATAACAAGACCTAACAACGGACTTAGCAGTTTGCAGACAAACTAAACATTGCTATTGCTCAGGCACCTCCCTACAGGGGAAGGTGCCTTAAATACATAGCGCCTCGCAGCTATTGGTTGGGGATACATCTGGAGTGCATGTGGCCTTTTAAGAAGCAGGGAGAGCACGTACTATGGGTTCTGCCACGAGACCTGACCGGCACGAGCGGGCCATGATACACGGGAGCCGGAGCAGAAGATGAATCTGGGACGGTCAAGGCGGTGAGCATGTCGACGTATACGTGTTGCCCAAAATGTCTTTCCTTTAACCCCATCCATACCCAGTCTGCGCCATTCGGGCGAGTGTCCGTACGTTTGTGGCGCTCAGTAGCTGCCGGGATCGGAGATAACCCCGATCCTTGGTGGTAAACGTCGCGATTAATCGTAAATGACGCAATTCTCCCGCTGGTTTGATTATTATTATTTTCTTGGCTCAAAACAAAATACTTTGCATTAAAAAAAAATTACTTTTTTTTTTTTGTGTGTTGACGGAGCCGTGTATCACCAACATGGCAGCCAAGACGGGGTCTGGTTGGTTGCCATGGTAACCCATCACTGACGTGCCGCGTAGAAACCGCCTTTCAGAATTAGACATTGGCGTTTATGAGCGACCGTCATTAATAACGTAATAGTATGCTGTACTGCAGGAAGGGGTTAATCATATCTACTACATACGACTCCCCCACAAGGCGTCACACCGGACCCCTATGTTTATACATAGACCCCCTTAAACTAGAGGAATGAAGGAATTCCCCTTAACACCCAATCACAGCCTAGCTCTCATTCTTATAAAGCCGTTTGGAAAATGAAAGCAGCAATCTAATTGGCAGATCCGCACAACCGTTCCTGTCAGTCACCCCCTCAGCTCTCACTATTATTAAACATCTCAGTTACCGTGGAGACGCAGGCCCCGCCTCCATTACTATCGCATTCTTCTCATCGACCAATAGGACGCTTTCATAGTTATGTGGGCGGAGTGTGGCTGAGAGGAAGTAGGCGTGGTTTGTCATCGGACTCATCAGTCGGAGCCGGCTCCGGCCAGGAGTGGATGGTCCTCCATGCCGGCTGTGGGGGCTCATCATGTCCGCCGCCAGGAGGGACGGGGAGGAGCTGCCGGGTGAGTGTGAGGGGGCCGCGTCCTCCTGTGACCTTCCTATACCGCTGTGTTTATGTATAACGCTGCATTTTATGGAATGCCGCACGTAAGACGCACGAAACTTGTTCCAGAGGTGCGACTTCTTAAAAAACCTGTGTCAGCACCGTCAGCTCTGCTACATCCCCATAGGAGACCATTGGAAGGCGACAGTGACGCTTCTGCGCCCTCGGACTGACATTTTTTATTTTATTTTTATATCATTTTTATTTTTATATCATTCACCATTCAGATCCGACGATCGTCATATTTATACGAAAACTATTTTTTATTCATTTTTATTTTTATATTTTAGTTTATATATATATATTTATATATATTTTTATTAATATTTTAAATATTTATATTTTTATATTTTTTATGTATTTGAATATTTTTATATATATTTATATATTTGTATATATGTATATATATATATATATATATACCGTATATATATATATATATATATATATAATTATTACATATATTTTTATTAATCTTTTTAAATATTTATATTTTTATATTATATATTTTTTTATATATCTGAATATTTTTATATATATTTATATTTTTGTGTATGTATGTATATGTATATATATTTATATATAATATATATTTATTATTATTATTATTATTATTATTATTATTATGATTATTATTATTATTATTATATATATTTTTTCCTTTAATCTTTTGATATTTTTGTATATTTATATTTTTTTCATCTTTTTATTTATACAAACTTCCTTTTAGGTGGAAAAAAACAATGAATAAAAAATTTAAAAAAAAAAATTGTTTCTTCAACAACGAAATCTTTTTAAATTAATTAAAAAAAAATTCTATTAAAAGGGTAAATTAAAATCTAAAAAAAGAGTAAAAAAGCAAAAAGTTTTAAAAAATTCAGTTTATGGGTTTTTTAAAAAAAAATTGACGAAGTAGAATTTTTTTTCATCTTCCATAAAAATTTCACCTTTAAAAATTAAAATTCTAAGATGACAGGTTGAAAAAAAATTAGTAGTGGCCGGTCGGCGTTAAAACTAAACTGAATTCCCCCTTTAGATTCCCCTCACTTTTTTTTATTTAAGAGGAAGTGTTAAAAAAAAATGAGATTCTATTAGGTCTATAATAATTTTTTTTTTTTTTTTTTACTGTAATTTTATTTTTCTCTTTTCAAGAAAAACAAAAGTGAGAGTTAATTGGTCAGTATCTAAATTATTATATATATTTTTCCTTTTTAAGAGAAAGTGATTAAAAAATGAGATTCTAGTAGGCAGATATTAAAATAATTTTTTTTTTTTAGTTTTTTTTTTTTAAGATCATTTTTTTTTTTTTTTTTTAGTTTTTTTTTTCCCCTCTTAAGAAAAAAATGAAAAAACAATTTATTGGTCAATATTACATTTAATAAAAATATATATATATAATTTTTTTTTTTTTTTTGCCCCATATCCGAAAAGATTGAAAAAAAAAAATCCGGTAAATCAATCCGTCAATTTAAAAAAAAAAATTTTTTTAATATATATATATATATTTTTTTTTTTTTCCTTCTAAGAAAGAATTAGAAATAAAAAGAAACATTAATTGGTCTTTATGAAAATTATAATTATTTTTTTTTTATTTTTTTTTTTTTTTAGATTATTTTGTAACTTGTCCAAAAAAGGACATAATTATAACATTTTCATATCTCCCTAAAAAGACAATAAAATGCCCCTATCCCCTTCTTTACAGTGCGGTTGTCGCCTGTCTGTTTCGACCCGACTCTTATCCGCTGAGAATGTTGGGGGTTGTAGTCCCCGGATCTGATCCATTGTCCCCTCTCGGAATGTTCCGGGTAGAATTTCCACCTCTGGATGGAACCGACGAGCGCAAGTTTTGAAAGTTTTCAAACTTTTTTTTACACTTTTTTTTGTCTCGCTGCGTCCTGGGATGATTCAGGCATCGTCCTAATTGCGAAGGTGAAGTCACATGAGCGATAATTAGGCAATCGTTAACCCATCGGTGAGTCTGGATTAACCGGTTGTGCGCTGCGCTCGTCAGTCCTCACCTGTGGCGATGGCGGATGCAGGGAGGTTGCGTAGTGAGGGGAGATCTTGGAATGGGCACATGAAGCGCACAGTGAGATCCCGCACCCCCCGTTGGCGCGGTCGCTCTCCGCTCGTGTACCCGACCATCCCGGGTATTGACACAATTAGTAATTAGAGCAGCCGTCGCGATAAGATCTGTCAACAGCACATACCCTGCCTGCTGACTGTTTGCTTTCTCCGACACGTTTCGCTCCGAGGTTAAAACCGTAGGAAAAGGCAGAGATGGTAGAGCGTCCCTTTAATCAGCTCTTGTTCTCTGTTATCAGCCTTTCTATCTTTGTAGAGATCCTTCCCTTCGTAATCGGATCTGAAGACCCTCTAAATCCACCGGCGTCTGGAGACTGAGGGCCGAAACGCAGCTGCTGACGCGCTTCTTGACCTGGTATCTCCCACACGTCGCCCCCTGCAGGCCGCCTTTTTCTTCTCGTGCGTCAGTCTAGACTGTAATGCTGGAATCGTATTCATATGTCTGGATAATCAGAGCAGGACGGGGACCTTTAAAAACTGCGCTACAACTTTAAGAAGATGAGGGAGTTAGTGCGAGCGCCTATATTTAAATTTTTTATTTATTTATTTTTCTTGTGTACCAGCAGCGCAGAGGATGTCAGGAGCTTGGAATAAAAGCAGCAGCACAGAGTATTTCAGGAGAGCATTGTACTGATCTAGGAGGTGATTGTCTGAGTGATATGTAGTGGAAAGATGGAGGATTCTGCAGCAGCGCAGAGGATTTCAGAAGGGGGTGGTGTGTGCTTAATGCCAGTGCTCATAAGCTGTGTTCTCAGCAGCGCAGAGGATTTCAGAAGGGGATGGTGCGTGCCTAATGCCAGTGCTCATAAGCTGTGTTCTCAGCAGCGCAGAGGATTTCAGAAGGGGATGGTGCGTGCCTAATGCCAGTGCTCATAAGCTGTGTTCTCAGCAGCGCAGAGGATTTCAGAAGGGGGTGGTGCGTGACTAATGCGAGTGCTCCTAGGCTGTGTTCTCAGCAGCACAGAGGATTTCAGGTGTGTGTGGGGATCCACAGACGGGGATATATAGTGAATTTCCTCCTGGATCTCGCTTTGCTGCCGCAGGACGTGGACGGCGCAGGGCGGATTCTCTTCAGTTACAGCAGGAAATAGATGAGACTTGCTGGTTCTACAAGAATATTAATGTGATCAGTCGTGAGTGCCAGTGACTAACCAGTCCCATCATGTCGCTGTCAGTCTCATGTCTGCCCCCCAGGAATGGGAGCAGGAGAGCTGCGTACCGATCATGGCAACGACCCAGGTCAAATAAGTCCTTAAAGGTGAAGTAGAAGCCGTACGGAGGCATCTGTGAGTGCCCTATGGTGGCAAATTACCACTCCCTTAATAAGGAGAACTACTGCGATCGCTTATCAAACCATGTAAACATTTAGGGCTGTGGGTATATACGTACTATAAAGACTGTGCGGCTCCTATGAGTCCCTAGCGGAATATTACCCCATCTATTTTTGCTATTGGGTGACAACTTTGCACAGAGCTTCAAAATCCACCTGTAGTCACCACTAGGGGGAGCTCCCTGTATACAGAGATACATGATAAGATCCTGTCTGCAGCCGCCACTAGGGGGAGCTCCCTGTATGCAGAGATACATGACAAGATCTTGTCTGCAGCCGCCACTAGGGGGAGCTCCCTGTATACAGAGATACATGATAAGATCCTGTCTGCAGCCGCCACTAGGGGGAGCTCCCTGTATACAGAGATACATGATAAGATCCTGTCTGCAGACACCACTAGAGGGAGCTCCCTGTATGCAGAGATACATAAGATCCTGCCTGCAGTCACCACTAGGGGGAGCTCCCTGTATACAGAGATACAGAAGATCCTGCCTGCAGTCACCACTAGGGGGAGCTCTCTGTATACAGAGATACATGATAAGATCCAGTCTGCAGCCACCACTAGGGGGAGCTCCCTGTATACAGAGATACATGATAAGATCCTGTCTGCAGCCACCACTAGGGGGAGCCCCCTGTATACAGAGATACATTATAAGATCCTGTCTGCAGCCACCACTAGGGGGAGCTTCCTGTATACAGAGATACATGATAATATCCTGTCTGAAGTCACCACTAGGGGGAGCCCCCTGTATACAGAGATACATTATAAGATCCTGTCTGCAGCCACCACTAGGGGGAGCTCCCTGTATACAGAGATACGTGACAAGATTTGACTGATTTGGGGGAATTTTTCTATACTTTTCACAACTTTCTTGACCGCTTCTCTACAGTATTTGTGTCTTGTGCCCTCATCCCGTTCGCCAGTTTCCCCAGAGAGATCATTCCTTCTTTTATAGAGGAACCACGCTCGTCTGTAAACCTGCCAACAAAGAGGAAGCGCGGGCAAACAAAACGTGTAGTGTCGTCTTCACAGCCTGTGGAAGTAGGTCAGGGTGTGGTCCTCACAAGGAGGCATTGTGTTTTATCCATCTGGCTCGAGCTCTTTTATTGTGGTTGATCGTTGTGCAAAAATGTTAGAGAATGTCCAATATTATTCTTAATACTAATTTGTCCTTCTACACTGAATAATTACCTAATAAATCTTTATAGCAGGTAGAACCCTTTTTTCATACACAACTCCAAATCCGCTTCATAGTCATCGTTATCATTGATAAAGATCTTTCTGCTGCCACCACTAGGGGGAGCTCCCTGTATACAGAGATACACGATGAGCTCCTGTCTGCAGCCACCACTAGGGGGAGCTCCCTGTATACAGAGATACATGATAAGATCCTGTCTGCAGTCACCACTAGGGGGAGCTCCCTGTATACAGAGATACATGATAAGATCCTGTCTGCAGTTACCACTAGGGGGAGCTCCCTGTATACAGAGACATGATAAGATCCTGTCTGCAGCCACCACTAGGGGGAGCTCCCTGTATACAGAGATACATGATAAGATCCTGTCTGCAGCCACCACTAGGAGAGCTCCCTGTATACAGAGATACATGATAAGATCCTGTCTGCAGCCACAAACAGGGGGAGCTCCCTGTATACAGAGACACATGATGAGCTCCTGTCTGCAGCCTCCTGAGTTCCCTTCTGTGAACCTTTTCACGTGGCTCCATGACCATTTCTATGAGTCAGGTCCGAGGTAATGTTTTTTTTCCAGCTTCGGATTGAGTAATTAAACCGGGAGTCGCGTGGAATATATTTATAGATAATAATCACCGCGTGGCCTTTGAGTGATGACGAGGCCAAATACTAACCTCATATTAATTCCTAAATGATTATCCCCGGAGTCATGGCTGAATGTACGCGTCACACAGTATCTCTCATCACTCGTCTGTGATCTCACATCGCCTGTCTGAACAGATGCCACTTGTGTGTATAAGTGTCTTAGAGGGCATGTGTCATCGCGTATGGAACTTGTTCCCCTATATTTACATATTCCCGCTGGCTCCAGATTGAGGGACCCCGATTATTTGGGATAATATTCTTTTCTGTCATTCTTCTTACAATTAGCTATTATTTCTGATACTTGCAGTACCACTCTTCACCATAAAATAGCTACATACTTTTACATAGACTGTACTGCAACAGCGCCTCCCATAGATACATGTGGGTGGCATATATAATACGGGTCATACTATTGTATACAGATATGGAAGACTCTTGTTATAGTCACCGGACTGCCTGGTCCTTGTAGTACTTGATTAGTTCTTTCAGTCATCCTTTTCCTTTTAAGGGTGGAATACATATAAAAAGAAGTAGAAAGTGCATAAAGCTAGAACACTGTACAGAACAGTGGGTAGGAGCATGCGGAGCTCATAATGAACCTGTACAGAACAGCGGGTAGGAGCACAGGGGCTCATACTGAACCTGTACAGAACAGTGGGTAGGAGCACAAGGGCTCATACTGAACCTGTACAGAACAGCGGGTAGGAGCACAGGGGCTCATACTGAACCTGTACAGAACAGCGGGTAGGAGCACAGGGGCTCATGCTGAACCTGTACAGAACAGCGGGTAGGAGCACGCGGAGCTCATACTGTACCTGTACAGAACAGCGGGTAGGAGCACAGGGGCTCATACTGAACCTGTACAGAACAGCGGGTAGGAGCACGCGGAGCTCATACTGTGCCTGTACAGAATAGTGGGTAGGAGCACAGGAGCTCAAACTGAACCTGTACAGAACAGCGGGTAGGAACACAGGAGCTCATACTGAACCTGTACAGAACAGCGGGTAGGAGCACGCGGAGCTCATACTGAACCTGTACAGAACAGCAGGTAGGAACACGCAGAGCTCATACTGAACCTGTACAGAACAGCGGGTAGGAGCACGCGGAGCTCATACTGAACCTGTACAGAACAGCGGGGAGGAGCACAGGAGCTCATACTGAACCTGTACAGAACAGCGGGGAGGAGCACAGGAGCTCATACTGAACCTGTACAGAACAGCGGGGAGGAGCACAGGAGCTCATACTGTACCTGTACAAAACAGCGGGTAGGAGCACAGGAGCTCATACTGAACCTGTACAGAACAGCGGGTAGGAGCTCATACTGAGCCTGTACAGAACAGCGGGTAGGAGCACGCGGAGCTCATACTGAACCTGTACAGAACAGCGGGTAGGAGCACAGGAGCTCATACTAAGTCAGTACAGAACAGCGGGTAGGAGCACAGGAGCTCATACTAAGTCAGTACAGAACAGCGGGTAGGAGCACAGGAGCTCATACTAAGTCAGTACAGAACAGCGGGTAGGAGCACAGGAGCTCATACTAAGTCAGTACAGAACAGCGGGTAGGAGCACAGGAGCTCATACTGAACCTGTACAGAACAGCGGGTAGGAGCACCCCGAACCTTTATGGAGACAGCGGCTGCCATTTTATGTGGTCGTAGCGGATTGTTTTTTGGGGCAGCAGTGCTGTTTGCCATCGCACTTGCTTTTCTCCTTCATTTTGTTCCTGGACACTGTTGATTTCTGACTTTTCTGGATCTCCGGCTATTAATTTCCTCTGCTCCGTCCTCTAATCCCTGCTCTAGTTTCTTTATCTGGCCGCGCCGTCTGTCTGGGTATTTCCACGTATTTAGGTTACTGGGTTTTGCCTAATCTGTATCGGCAGAGAGGATTTTGTATTTCAAGAACTTTATTTTTACTCCGCTCTCCCCGGCCCGACACTGGATTTTTATTGCTTTTTTTTCTTCTCCCTTTCTCGCCTCGGGCTTCCTGAATCTGCGTCATCTCTATCAATGTCGCGTTGGCATTGTGGTTTTTCCAGAATTCCCGGCTGTATAATTACCAGGAGATTAATGGATTGTGAAATGATGAGTGTTATTACCCTCCCCGTGCAAAAAAGAACACACTGGGTCAATAGCTCTGTTTGTACCCAGCTCCTGTCATGGGTCCTTAAAGGAGAATTCCACACCAACCTGAACATATGGGCATTTACTGCTTTGGGCGCCATAAAAGCAAGGCATCGGGGAGGTTTTACTCCTGGAGATTTTCCTATTATTCAGATTCGTCTTCACTAGTTTCAGATGTTCAGGGATATGACTTGCCCGAATCTGCATTGCAAATAGAGAAATGAGGGGAAGCTTTCTGCCACAGCAAGATGCTTCCCCGACTGGCACCTGCCATGCTAACTCTTTCATTTTCTACCCAGTAACATCCATGCCATCCTTTACCACATGAAGAGTTGGGCTTCTCTTTATTAGACACTTGTTTATATCTGAAAACTGCCATATGGGGTGACCGCGATGGGGTTGCCGTACAGGGTAAGCCTGCAATGAGGTTGCTGTGCAGGGGGGCCTGCGATGGGGTTGCCATGCAGGGGGTGCCTGGTTGCCGTGCAAGGGGGGACCGCGATGGGGTTGCCGGGCAAGGGGGGACCGCGATGGGGTTGCCGTGCAAGGGGAGACCGCGATGGGGTTGCCGTGCTGGAGGAGGAGCCTACGATGGATAACTCCGTACAGAGATCTCCTGGGATAGTGGAGTTTTCCCCTGGGAATCTGTCCCTTTTGAGTCCTGTTCCTTTGGAGCGGATGGTAGCTGACCACATTGAATGTTATCTGCATGGCAGCACACTATGAGATGTGAGCTTTGTGTAATAGGCAGCGCTGGGCCAGCGGCTAAGAGCCTCTTATCTACAAGCGTTGGTGTGTATTATGTTCTGCGGTGGTGCCAGCCGTGTCAGGTCACACAGCATTTCTAAGAATGGCTTAATCTCCCCACAAAGCTGCGCCAAGTCTTATCATGAAATACTGGAAAGCGTGTGAGCACTGCTTCGCCTGGACACTCGGAGAACGGGGCGGACATGTTGGGATTATTACCTTGTGCTGTGGCCAAGGCTGTCAGTCACTCTGTGGCCCCGTCCACTGAGCGTCGCGCAGCAGTGCAAACATTAGGGGCCAAAAACAGAAAATGATGGCTGCCTTTAACCAGGACATGGATATTGACACAATTCGAGAATCTTGGTCTTGAGTTTTAGTGTTTTTTGTTTTCTTCAATGGGATCCTATGGGATGTGGGGGTTCACAAACCTTTGTCTCCTTCCCCAGATACCCTGATAATGGAACCGAGTCAGTGCCTGGCTGTCTCCAGCATCCTGGGTCCTAAACCGGGCTCTACAACCATTTCCTCCAGTTCCTTCCCTTCCCTCATGGTGGAATATCCCCAAAAAAGGAAACTAAGTGAATCTGACAACAGGTAAGTCAGAACTTGTGTTGTCGGGTTATACTTTTTAGATTTTATTTTTTATTTTTTTTACGTCCGAATTTAGATTCCCGTATAACTCCTCCCATGCTTACAGGCCACGCCCCCGAGGGGGTTTCTATCTGGTTATGAGACAACTGTCTGCAGCAGCAGCTCCTCTTTGTCCTTGCAGCAATAAGAAAGAAGATGACTAAGCTCCAGAGAGTTTTCCTAGAATTTACCCCTCACTACTGATCTGTGGGTGTTCCATGCTCAGAGCAGCAGTCGGTGCGTTTCGAGCTGCGCTGGTTCCGCTCTGCGCTTCGCAGCCTTGGTCTTTCCTGCAGGCGGAGGACACTTTAAGAGCACATTCCCCGAGACACGATCGTCTACAACTCTAAAATATTCAGTCTCGGAGCCAAAGTCATTCCAGAAGAATGAAACTTACCCAAACTAGGAAACATTAAAACCAGATGTCCCCGGTGTGCGAGGAGCAGGAGAGCTCGCGGCATTCAATAAAAATGTGTTCATTTGCGCATTTAAAAAGAAAAAAAAAAATATATATATATAATTTTTTTTTTTTTTTTTACTGCTCCAATCGAAAAATAAAAAATGAATACATTTTATACTTGTTTTTCATTAAAAATTCTCCACTGTTTTGTGTACACAGCTCCTGTGCAGAGCTATGTGTCCCCTGCGCACTGGAGTCTCTGGGTACATGGGGTGAATGCTGTGTTCTCTGAGGCGGCATTAATGTCGTTATCTCCTCCTCTGTGTCCCCGTACAGTGAATCTCTCGCCTCAGTCAGAACCAGTGAAGGAGCTGATGGCAGCGACGTCCAGAGCAAGTAAGAAACCGCCACAGTATATGTCAGTGTCCTGCCTCTGCTTCATGCTCTCCTTAATGTTACCATCTTTTTTTTTATTTTTTTATTTTTTTATCTTTTTTGTTTCCATCCCATCTTCTTTATTCTTCACCTGTATTCCCTTTTTTCTTTGTTTTTTTTCCTACTTTTTTCTTTTTGTTCTTTCTTTCTCTTTTTTTCTTCCCTTTCATATATTTTCTAACTCTTTCCTCCGCCCCCCTGCCCCCCCCCTTCTGCTGCTCCTGTCTTCTTATCCTCCTCTTCTTCCTCCGCTACTGTCGTCTTCTTCTTATCCTCCACCTTCTTCCACTCCGGTCTTCTGACGCGCCTGTCTTCTCCTGACTTCTCGACTCCTACCCTTCTGCCGCTCCTGTCTACTCCTCTCTTTCTCCACTCCTGTCTTCTCTTCTCCCCCTCCTCTTCGGCTGCTCCTGTTTTCTCCCTTTCTCCACTCCTGTCTTCTCTTCTCCCCACCCTCTTCCTCCTCTCCTGTCTTCTTCTCCTCCCTTTCTGCCGCTCCTGTCTTCTCCTTCTCCCTCTCCTCTTCTGCCGCCCCTGTCTTCTTCTCCCCCTGCTCTTCCTCTTCTCCTGTCTTCTTCCCCTCCCTTTCTGCCGCACCTGTCTTCTTCTCCTCCCTTTCTGCCGCTCCTGTCTTCTCCTCTTCTTCTCCTCCTTTTCTCCGCTCCTGTCTTCTCCCTTTCTGCCGCTTCTGTCTTCTCCTTCTCCCCCCTCCTCTTCCTCTTCTCCTGTCTTCTTCTCCTCCCTTTCTCCTCTCCTGTCTTCTCCTCCCTTTCTGCCGCTCCTGTCTTCTCCTCCCTTTCTGCCGCTCCTGTCTTCTCCTATCTTTCTGCCGCTCCTGTCTTCTCCTTCTCCCCCTCCTCTTCCTCCTCTCCTGTCTTCTCCTTCTCCCCCTCCTCTTCCTCCTCTCCTGTCTACTCCTTCCTTTCTGCCGCTCCTGTGTTCCTCTCCTCCCTTTCTCCGCTCCTGTCTTCTCTTCTTCTTCTTCTCCTCCTCCTCCTCCTCCTCCTCCGCTCTTTTCTTCTCTCTTCCCTTTCCTCCTCCACACGTTCTTCCGTTTGTCCCCTGCAGACAGGCTCACAGTGAGACGGAGAAGAGGCGGCGGGATAAAATGAACACTCTGATCGAGGAGCTTTCAGTCATGATTCCTCAGTGCGAGCCTTCACCCCGCAAGCAGGACAAGCTGACGGTGCTGAAGATGGCGGTGCAGCACCTGAAGTCACTGAAGGGTGAGTCTGTAGAAAGCCGTCAGCGCCCACTCTCCCCCGCGGCCGGGGGTCCTGGATTTATTCATCCGGCTGAGCGCGTGGGAGGAATTCTAGAATAAATCCTCATTGGTTGGAGAGAATTCCGGAATCACATGGGACCTAATGCCGGGAATAAACCTCACAAGATTCCCATATGCAAAAGTATTCACCCCCTTATAATTGTTATACAGGGGAAGGATACTTTGTTACAGAGATTTGATGTTTTTTTTTTCCTGATGATTAATCCATCATTATAAATAACGACTTGTGAGGAGCATAAGAGTCTGAGGGGCGTGAATACTTTTCCCACAGACACCGTATGTACATTACTTGTAGTACCGGGTTTTACCACCATTGTAGGTGAATAATTACCATAGACTTTAATGCAACAGCGCCCCCAGTTTCTCACCTGCTGTCTGTGGTTTCAGGTTCCAGCAGCTCGTTTGCCGTCGAAAGCTACAAACCGTCGTTCTTGCGGCAGGAGGAACTGAAGAGGTTAATTCTGAAGGTTTGTTGCTAATTTTCCAGAATCCAGAACTTTGGGGTCAGTAGTGGATGGGCCTGTGTCTCCGCGGGCTCCTCGGGGGGCTGTCGGACTGGCCGGTGCCGGGCTCCTTGGGGGTCTGTCAGACTGGCCGGTGCCGGGCTCCTTGGGCTGTCGGACTGGCCGGTGCCGGGCTCCTTGGGGGGCTGTCGGACTGGCCGGTGCCGGGCTCCTCTGGGGTCTGTCGGACTGGCCGGTGCCGGGCTCCTCGGGGGGCTGTCGGACTGGCCGGTGCCGGGCTCCTCTGGGGTCTGTCAGACTGGCCGGTGCCGGGCTCCTCGGGGGGCTGTCGGACTGGCCGGTGCCGGGCTCCTTGGGGGGCTGTCGGACTGGCCGGTGCCGGGCTCCTCGGGGGGCTGTCGGACTGGCCGGTGCCGGGCTCGTCGGACTGGCCGGTGCCGGGCTCCTCGGGGGGCTGTCGGACTGGCCGGTGCCGGGCTCCTCGGGGGGCTGTCGGACTGGCCGGTGATGGGCTCCTCGGGGGGGCTGTCGGACAGGCCGGTGATGGGCTCCTCGGGGGGGCTGTCGGACTGGCCGGTGCCGGGCTCCTCGGGGGGCTGTCGGACTGGCCGGTGATGGGCTCCTCAGGGGGGCTGTCGGACTGGCCGGTGCCGGGCTCCTCGGGGGGGCTGTCGGACTGGCCGGTGCCGGGCTCCTCGGGGGGCTGTCGGACTGGCCGGTGCCGGGCTCCTCGGGGGGGCTGTCGGACTGGCCGGTGATGGGCTCCTCGGGGGGGCTCTCGGACTGGCCGATGCCGGGCTCCTCCTCGGGGGCGTCATTGTGGGGTCCCAGACATCAGAGGATCTCCTGTAAGCTTGTAGGTCAATCTGTATTTTAGGGGGTGATGACTTTTGCAATGCTCTCTCCTCCTCCAGGTTAGGTCATGTGATCTTCCTTTATTTCCAGGTGGCCGATGGTTTCCTGTTTGTGGTCGGCTGCGACAGAGGAAAGATCCTGTTCGTGTCCGAATCCGTCTCCAAGACCCTGAAGTGCAACCAGGTCTGACCCAGAAAGACAACGGCCCCTGCAGGCTTGTGTGGGAATCCCTGTAGCCCGTTATCAGGGCATTGGGTGCAGGGAACATAAATCCGATGTGGGGGGGGGGGGGGGGGCAGCGAGATCGACCACCCACCAACAGAGAGCGCAGCTCTGGGGTATAATACAGGATGTAACTCAGGATCAGTAATGTATGTATGTACACAGTGACTGCACCAGCAGAATAGTGAGTGCAGCTCTGGAGTATAATACAGGAGGTATCTCAGGATCAGTAATGTAATGTATGTACACAGTGACTGCACCAGCAGAATAGTGAGTGCAGCTCTGGAGTATAATACAGGAGGTATCTCAGGATCAGTAATGTAATGTATGTACACAGTGACTGCACCAGCAGAATAGTGAGTGCAGCTCTGGGGTATAATACAGGATGTAACTCAGGATCAGTAATGTAATGTATGTACACAGTGACTGCACCAGCAGAATAGTGAGCGCAGCTCTGGGGTATAATACAGGATGTAACTCAGGATCAGTAATGTAATGTATGTACACAGTGACTGCACCAGCAGAATAGTGAGTGCAGCTCTGGAGTATAATACAGGATGTAACTCAGGATCAGTAATGTAATGTATGTACACAGTGACTGCACCACCAGAATAGTGAGTGCAGCTCTGGAGTATAATACAGGATGTAACTCAGGATCAGTAATGTAATGTATGTACACAGTGACTGCACCAACAGAGAGCGCAGCTCTGGGGTATAATACAGGATGTAACTCAGGATCAGTAATGTAATGTATGTACACAGTGACTGCACCAGCAGAATAGTGAGTGCAGCTCTGGAGTATAATACAGGAGGTATCTCAGGATCAGTAATGTAATGTATGTACACAGTGACTGCACCAGCAGAATAGTGAGCGCAGCTCTGGGGTATAATACAGGATGTAACTCAGGATCAGTAATGTAATGTATGTACACAGTGACTGCACCAGCAGAATAGTGAGTGCAGCTCTGGAGTATAATACAGGATGTAACTCAGGATCAGTAATGTAATGTATGTACACAGTGACTGCACCACCAGAATAGTGAGTGCAGCTCTGGAGTATAATACAGGATGTAACTCAGGATCAGTAATGTAATGTATGTACACAGTGACTGCACCAGCAGAATAGTGAGTGCAGCTCTGGGGTATAATACAGGATGTAACTCAGGATCAGTAATGTAATGTATGTACACAGTGACTGCACCAGCAGAATAGTGAGTGCAGCTCTGGGGTATAATACAGGATGTAACTCAGGATCAGTAATGTAATGTATGTACACAGTGACTGCACCGGCAGAATAGTGAGTGCAGCTCTGGGGTATAATACAGGATGTAACTCAGGATCAGTAATGTAATGTATGTACACAGTGACTGCACCAGCAGAATAGTGAGTGCAGCTCTGGAGTATAATACAGGATGTAACTCAGGATCAGTAATGTAATGTGTGTACACAGTGACTGCACCAGCAGAATAGTGAGTGCAGCTCTGGGGTATAATACAGGATGTAACTCAGGATCAGTAATGTAATGTATGTACACAGTGACTGCACCAGCAGAATAGTGAGTGCAGCTCTGGAGTATAATACAGGATGTAACTCAGGATCAGTAATGTAATGTATGTACACAGTGACTGCACCGGCAGAATAGTGAGTGCAGCTCTGGGGTATAATACAGGATGTAACTCAGGATCAGTAATGTAATGTATGTACACAGTGACTGCACCAGCAGAATAGTGAGTGCAGCTCTGGAGTATAATACAGGATGTAACTCAGGATCAGTAATGTAATGTGTGTACACAGTGACTGCACCAGCAGAATAGTGAGTGCAGCTCTGGGGTATAATACAGGATGTAACTCAGGATCAGTAATGTAATGTATGTACGCAGTGACTGCACCAGCAGAATAGTGAGTGCAGCTCTGGAGTATAATACAGGATGTAACTCAGGATCAGTAATGTAATGTATGTACGCAGTGACTGCACCAGCAGAATAGTGAGTGCAGCTCTGGGGTATAATACAGGATGTAACTCAGGATCAGTAATGTAATGTATGTACACAGTGACTGCACCAGCAGAATAGTGAGTGCAGCTCTGGAGTATAATACAGGATGTAACTCAGGATCAGTAATGTAATGTGTGTACACAGTGACTGCACCAGCAGAATAGTGAGTGCAGCTCTGGGGTATAATACAGGATGTAACTCAGGATCAGTAATGTAATGTATGTACACAGTGACTGCACCAGCAGAATAGTGAGTGCAGCTCTGGAGTATAATACAGGATGTAACTCAGGATCAGTAATGTATGTACACAGTGACTGCACCAGCAGAATAGTGAGTGCAGCTCTGGGGTATAATACAGGAGGTAACTCAGGATCAGTAATGTAATGTATGTACACAGTGACTGCACCAGCAGAATAGTGAGCGCAGCTCTGGGGTATAATACAGGAAGTAACTCCGGATCAGTAATGTATGTACACAGTGACTGCACCAGCAGAATAGTGAGTGCAGCTCTGGGGTATAATACAGGATGTAACTCAGGATCAGTAATGTAATGTATGTACACAGTGACTGCACCAGCAGAATAGTGAGTGCAGCTCTGGGGTATAATACAGGATGTAACTCAGGATCAGTAATGTATGTACCCAGTGACTGCACCAGCAGAATGGTGAGCGCAGCTCTGGAGGTGATGGCTCCTCATCTTGCTCCTGGTTCCTCTTTCAGGCTGATCTTGTAGGGAAGAGCCTGTTTGATTATCTTCATCCCAAAGATGTTGCCAAAGTGAAGGAGCAGCTCGCTTCCCCTGACATCGCCCTGCGGGAGAAGCTCATTGATGCCAAAAGTAAGATAACTCTGTCCGTCGGGGCCGTTCTCCTTCCCCCCTCTGATTACAGACCTTTCGCTGTGACCTTGTGATCAGATCCAGCGCCCGCTCTGTCACTACCTCCGTACCTTTGTGCGAAGATCGAAAACATCCCCACATCGTATCTCCTGTAATTCCACATCGTTATCACCATCTCTGCTTGCAGTCAGTGAATGGTAACAGCTGAGAGTCCGTAATGGGGGAGACTGGATCCGTCACCTGCGTTTACACGACTCCAGCAAGCAGAGATCCTGGAAATGGTGCGGATAGGAAACATAGAGGGGCACAGAGAGCGTCCGGGGTTCTGCCATCTCCCTGTGTGAGGGTGGGTACGAGCCCCCCGTCCTCCGTCACTCGCCGATTCTGTGAAGTTTCCTCCATCTTTCTCTATCACTCTGTTCCTTACTGGCCCCGATCAGATCTGACCGTGTCCTTCTCCTGTTTGGAAAGCTGGGTTGCAGGTGCGCAGTCACGTGACCCCCGACCGCTCCCGCATGCACTGGGGGTCCCGGCGCTCGTTCTTCTGCCGGATGAAGGTCGGCCGAGACCTAAGCAAGGAGGGCAACAACTTCTTACCTGGAGCAAAGAAGAAAGGTGACTGCATTACACCACCGCTGTCTGCCACCAGAGGGCACTGCACTGACTATACACCACCACCGCTGTCTGCCACCAGGGGGCACTGCACTGACTATACACCACCACCGCTGTCTGCCACCAGAGGGCACTGCACTGACTGCATTAGACCACCGCTGTCTGCCACCAGAGGGCACTGCACTGACTATACACCACCACCGCTGTCTGCCACCAGAGGGCACTGCACTGACTGCATTACACCACCGCTGTCTGCCACCAGGGGGTACTGCACTGACTATACACCACCACCGCTGTCTGCCACCAGAGGGCACTGCACTGACTATACACCACCACCGCTGTCTGCCACCAGAGGGCACTGCACTGACTGCATTACACCACCGCTGTCTGCCACCAGAGGGCACTGCACTGACTATACACCACCACCGCTGTCTGCCACCAGGGGGCACTGCACTGACTGCATTACACCACCGCTGTCTGCCACCAGGGGGTACTGCACTGACTATACACCACCACCGCTGTCTGCCACCAGGGGGCACTGCACTGACTATACACCACCACCGCTGTCTGCCACCAGGGGGCACTGCACTGACTATACACCACCACCGCTGTCTGCCACCAGGGGGCACTGCACTGACTATACACCACCACCGCTGTCTGCCACCAGGGGGCACTGCACTGACTATACACCACCACCGCTGTCTGCCACCAGAGGGCACTGCACTGACTGCATTACACCACCACCGCTGTCTGCCACCAGGGGGCACTGCACTGACTATACACCACCACCGCTGTCTGCCACCAGAGGGCACTGCACTGACTGCATTACACCACCGCTGTCTGCCACCAGGGGGCACTGCACTGACTATACACCACCACCGCTGTCTGCCACCAGAGGGCACTGCACTGACTGCATTACACCACCGCTGTCTGCCACCAGAGGGCACTGCACTGACTATACACCACCACCGCTGTCTGCCACCAGGGGGCACTGCACTGACTATACACCACCACCGCTGTCTGCCACCAGGGGGCACTGCACTGACTATACACCACCACCGCTGTCTGCCACCAGGGGGCACTGCACTGACTATACAACACCACCGCTGTCTGCCACCAGAGGGCACTGCACTGACTATACACCACCGCTGTCTGCCACCAGGGGGCACTGCACTGACTATACAACACCACCGCTGTCTGCCACCAGGGGGCACTGCACTGACTGCATTACACCACCGCTGTCTGCCACCAGAGGGCACTGCACTGACTATACACCACCGCTGTCTGCCACCAGGGGGCACTGCACTGACTGCATTACACCACCGCTGTCTGCCACCAGAGGGCACCGCACTGACTACATTACACCACCGCTGTCTGCCACCAGAGGGCACTGCACTGACTATACACCACCGCTGTCTGCCACCAGGGGGCACTGCACTGACTGCATTACACCACCGCTGTCTGCCACCAGAGGGCACTGCACTGACTGCATTACACCACCGCTGTCTGCCACCAGGGGGCACTGCACTGACTATACAACACCACCGCTGTCTGCCACCAGGGGGCACTGCACTGACTGCATTACACCACCGCTGTCTGCCACCAGGGGGCACTGCACTGACTATACAACACCACCGCTGTCTGCCACCAGGGGGCACTGCACTGACTATACACCACCACCACTGTCTGCCACCAGGGGGCACTGCACTGACTATACAACACTACCGCTGTCTGCCACCAGAGGGCACTGCACTGACTACATTACACCACCGCTGTCTGCCACCAGGGGGCACTGCACTGACTATACAACACCACCGCTGTCTGCCACCAGAGGGCACTGCACTGACTATACAACACCACCGCTGTCTGCCACCAGAGGGCACCGCACTGACTATACACCACCACTGTCTGCCACCAGGGGGCACTGCACTGACTATACAACACCACCGCTGTCTGCCACCAGAGGGCACCGCACTGACTATACACCACCACTGTCTGCCACCAGGGGGCACCGCACTGACTATACAACACCACCGCTGTCTGCCACCAGGGGGCACTGCACTGACTATACAACACCACCGCTGTCTGCCACCAGAGGGCACCGCACTGACTATACACCACCACTGTCTGCCACCAGGGGGCACTGCACTGACTATACAACACCACCGCTGTCTGCCACCAGGGGGCACTGCACTGACTATACACCACCACCGCTGTCTGCCACCAGAGGGCACTGCACTGACTATACAACACCACCGCTGTCTGCCACCAGGGGGCACTGCACTGACTATACAACACTACCGCTGTCTGCCACCAGGGGGCACTGCACTGACTATACAACACCACCGCTGTCTGCCACCAGAGGGCACTGCACTGACTATACAACACCACCGCTGTCTGCCACCAGAGGGCACTGCACTGACTATACAACACCACCGCTGTCTGCCACCAGGGGGCACTGCACTGACTATACAACACCACCGCTGTCTGCCACCAGGGGGCACTGCACTGACTGCATTACACCACCGCTGTCTGCCACCAGAGGGCACTGCACTGACTATACAACACCACCGCTGTCTGCCACCAGAGGGCACTGCACTGACTACATTACACCACCGCTGTCTGCCACCAGGGGGCACTGCACTGACTATACACCACCACCGCTGTCTGCCACCAGGGGGCACTGCACTGACTATACAACACCACCACTGTCTGCCACCAGAGGGCGCTGCACTGACTATACAACACCACCGCTGTCTGCCACCAGGGGGCTCTGCACTGACTGCATTACACCACCACTGTCTGCCACCAGGGGGCACTGCACTGACTATACAACACCACCGCTGTCTGCCACCAGGGGGCACCGCACTGCCTATACAACACCACCGCTGTCTGCCACCAGGGGGCACTGCACTGACTATACAACACCACCGCTGTCTGCCACCAGGGGGCACTGCACTGACTATACACCACCACCGCTGTCTGCCACCAGAGGGCACTGCACTGACTATACACCACCACCGCTGTCTGCCACCAGGGGGCACTGCACTGACTGCATTACACCACCGCTGTCTGCCACCAGAGGGCACTGCACTGACTATACAACACCACCGCTGTCTGCCACCAGGGGGCACTGCACTGACTATACAACACCACCGCTGTCTGCCACCAGAGGGCACTGCACTGACTATACACCACCACCGCTGTCTGCCACCAGGGGGCACTGCACTGACTGCATTACACCACCGCTGTCTGCCACCAGAGGGCACTGCACTGACTATACAACACCACCGCTGTCTGCCACCAGGGGGCACTGCACTGACTGCATTACACCACCGCTGTCTGCCACCAGGGGGCACTGCACTGACTATACACCACCACCGCTGTCTGCCACCAGGGGGCACTGCACTGACTGCATTACACCACCGCTGTCTGCCACCAGGGGGCACTGCACTGACTATACACCACCACCGCTGTCTGCCACCAGAGGGCACTGCACTGACTATACACCACCACCGCTGTCTGCCACCAGGGGGCACTGCACTGACTGCATTACACCACCGCTGTCTGCCACCAGGGGGCACTGCACTGACTATACACCACCACCGCTGTCTGCCACCAGAGGGCGCTGCACTGACTATACAACACCACCGCTGTCTGCCACCAGGGGGCACTGCACTGACTACATTACACCACCGCTGTCTGCCACCAGAGGGCACTGCACTTACTATACAACACCACCGCTGTCTGCCACCAGAGGGCACTGCACTGACTACATTACACCACCGCTGTCTGCCACCAGAGGGCACTGCACTGACTATACAACACCACCGCTGTCTGCCACCAGGGGGCACTGCACTGACTACATTACACCACCGCTGTCTGCCACCAGGGGGCACTGCACTGACTATACAACACCACCGCTGTCTGCCACCAGGGGGCACTGCACTGACTACATTACACCACCGCTGTCTGCCACCAGGGGGCACTGCACTGACTACATTACACCACCGCTGTCTGCCACCAGAGGGCACTGCACTGACTATACAACACCACCGCTGTCTGCCACCAGGGGGCACTGCACTGACTACATTACACCACCGCTGTCTGCCACCAGAGGGCACTGCACTGACTATACAACACCACCGCTGTCTGCCACCAGGGGGCACTGCACTGACTGCATTACATCACCGCTGTCTGCCACCAGAGGGCACTGCACTGACTATACAACACCACCGCTGTCTGCCACCAGGGGGCACTGCACTGACTATACAACACCACCACTGTCTGCCACCAGAGGGCACTGCACTGACTGCATTACACCACCGCTGTCTGCCACCAGGGGGCACTGCACTGACTATACAACACCACCGCTGTCTGCCACCAGAGGGCACTGCACTGACTATACACCACCACCGCTGTCTGCCACCAGAGGGCACTGCACTGACTATACAACACCACCGCTGTCTGCCACCAGGGGGCACTGCACTGACTACATTACACCACCACTGTCTGCCACCAGAGGGCACTGCACTGACTACATTACATCACCGCTGTCTGCCACCAGAGGGCACTGCACTGACTATACAACACCACCGCTGTCTGCCACCAGGGGGCACTGCACTGACTATACAACACCACCGCTGTCTGCCACCAGGGGGCACTGCACTGACTACATTACACCACCACTGTCTGCCACCAGAGGGCACTGCACTGACTATACACCACCGCTGTCTGCCACCAGAGGGCACTGCACTGACTACATTACACCACCGCTGTCTGGTGGCAGAGGGCACTGCACTGACTACATTACACCACCGCTGTCTGCCACCAGGGGGCACTGCACTGACTATACAACACCACCGCTGTCTGCCACCAGGGGGCACTGCACTGACTACATTACACCACCGCTGTCTGGTGGCAGAGGGCGCTGCACTGACTATACAACACCACCGCTGTCTGCCACCAGAGGGCACTGCACTGTCTGCATTACACCACCGCTGTCTGCCACCAGAGGGCTCTGCACTTACTATGCAACACTACCACTGTCTGCCACCAGGGGGCACTGCACTGACTACATTACACCACCGCTGTCTGCCACCAGAGGGCGCTGCACTGACTACATTACACCACCGCTGTCTGCCACCAGGGGGCACTGCACTGACTATACAACACCACCGCTGTCTGCCACCAGGGGGCACTGCACTGACTATACACCACCACCACTGTCTGCCACCAGGGGGCACTGCACTGACTGCATTACACCACCTGTCTGAATACTGCCGCATTTTTCTCACCCGACCTTCCGTTCTCAGAGCACCACCGATACTGCACCATCCATTGTACCGGGTACCTGAAGACCTGCCATTCCAGCGAATTAGGGGTTGAAGAGGACTGTGAAGACGACAAAGAGTCGTACAACTTCCGCTGCCTCGTGGCCATCGGCCGGTTACATCCGTACATCGTGCCGCACAGCACGGCGGAAATCAGAGTGAAACCCGCAGAGTTCGTCACCCGTTATACCATGGATGGTAAATTTGTGTATGTAGATCAACGGTAAGAATATCCTTCACGGACCAAAGCTCCGCCTACTGGGGAGGGAGGTGTGACGAGGGGAGGGGGCCAATATCTAATGTCCAAAAATTATTTTGTTTTAAATCACGTTTGTGTAAATGTTGCATTTTGCTGCTTATTTATGCATCGAAATACAATATTCTCTCCCTCCAGAGCTACAGCCATTTTAGGTTATCTTCCACAGGAGCTTCTGGGAACTTCCTGCTACGAGCACTTCCATCCGGATGACCACGGCCATCTCACCGAGCAACATAAAACCGGTGCGTAACTAAATTTTTTACCAACGCGTTTCATTCCTTTAAAAAAAAAAAAAACATTCCTGTTTAAATGGAACAGTTGTCGGTCCTGGGACCGCAGTAGGTAGCTGAGCACTGGTACTTTAATTAAGAATCATTGAAGTGGCAGTGCGCATGACCAACCATCGCCCCTACAGTGGCGGTACCAGCGTCAGTACCCCTAGGGATCGGTTACTTATCACATATATTTATTTAATTTCTTATAAGGAAGTAACTTCTAAAAGCTGATTTGCTTTAAACCTTCTGATCCCTCCCACGCAGCTCCATGTTCTGCTAACCCCGCCCACGCGGATCTGTCTGATTCCGTTTCGCCCCATTCTGATCGCACCCATGTGAATCTACTCTACACATTCCCGACATGACAACCCTACCTAAATAAATGTTTGCGTTTCCTTGCATTTGTCTCCCTGCCCTTGCAGTTTTCTTATAGGCCCCGCCCACGAGGATCTCTCAATTTTTTATTTATTTTTTTTTTTAAATAGTTTTACAAAGCAAAGAGAAAATCCTGACAAATCCGTATAAGTTCAAGGCCAAAGATGGGTCCTTCATCATTTTACAAAGCCAGTGGTTCAGCTT
Source organism: Ranitomeya imitator (assembly GCF_032444005.1). Classification (NCBI taxonomy): domain Eukaryota; kingdom Metazoa; phylum Chordata; class Amphibia; order Anura; family Dendrobatidae; genus Ranitomeya; species Ranitomeya imitator. Next base: position 12,764,781 of record NC_091285.1, on the reverse strand, counting down.
CATCAACCCTTGGACCAAAGACATCGAATACATCGTGTCCATCAACACCGTCGTGTCGTAAGTGCTTTTATACACCAAGAGCTAAACAAAGTAATCGCTGAATATACAGGACCCTCGTTAATATGACCCTCGTTAATATTCTGCAGTTTTTACTCCCGTTCCTTGCTGCCTCTTTACGAGTTCTCCTTTAATTTCTTATTTAAAGGGCCAGCAACGCAATATGTTTTACTACATTTTTTTTCTTTTCCTTGGCTGCAGAGGTCATGGGTCTTCGCTGGAGACGGCATCCCTCCCCGGTAGCTCCCATTCTTCAGAAGGTAGGAGACCCCTGTGGATTTTGTTTTTTGGAACGTGCAACCTGGCAGCTCTGGGGTTATAGGGGTCTTCTGTGTTCCCTTCAGATGGTTCCAAGCGTTCCTTCCTCAACGTTCCGGGGATGTCCAGCGGGACGCTGCTCGGGGCCGCGAACATCGGCAGGGAGATCGCAAAGCAAATCGTGGAACTGCAGAGGTGGGACCAAGCGATGACCTCTGACTCCCCCTACAGTTACAGTGAGGAACTGCAGGGTCAGGAGGAGAACTCTCATCATCTCCTCTTCTCCGCAGGTTACATTCCCCACCGTTCAATGGTGACGCAAGCCCCGGCGAACGCCTGAAGAAGTCGCCCTCAGCCCCGCCGCCCTGCGAGGTGCGGACTCGCTTTTCTGCATTTTTCATTTGTCTCCGCATCGTGTGATGTCATCGGGGGTCTTCTGTTCACTCCGCAGGTGCCGAAGGAGGAGCTGGTCCATCTGTCTCCCTCCGAAATCGAGAAGTTAGACGCATCTTCTCACAGCGACCACCTGCCTTCATTCCCGCTGCCCGACAACCTGCTGAGTAAGACGACACTCCGACCACCAATCATATTCCTAGGCCAACCCCCGAGGTTCCCGACTTTCTAAAATCTGCCATTTAGGAGTCTGGAAAAGCTGAGTGTTTCCTCTGTCGCTAACGTCACTGGTCGCCCAATGTCCCGGAGATGTGTCTGGGTGTCAGAGATCAGGAATGATATTGTGTCCCGATTGGCAAAATGTAATTTTAAAAATTCTATAAAATATAAAAATTAATAAAAAAAATAAAAAAAAAGATTTAAATCGCCCTCATAAATAATAAACCTGAAAATATTCGCGTAAAAGTCAAGACTTATTAACACATTATTTTTCCCTGAAAAATAAAGAAAAATCGAAAAAATAACGTCGCCGATCTCAGAAAGTCCAACACAAATCAACTTTATTTTATTTTTTTTTTTTTTGCCAAATTGTGATTTTCATATTTTAGAAGTTAAAAAAAAAAAAGTTTGGTGTCTCCGTAACCGTGCTGTCGTTCCAAAGTCATGTGACCAGATAATTTTTACCCCACAATGAATTACATCAAAACAAAACCTCAAAAACAAGAGAGGAATTGTTTTATTGTTTTGTTCCCCCCCCCACATTACTTTTACCATTTAATGTTGTCATTAACGGGAAAAAAAAAAGTTACGTCTCTTAGATGAAGGGGAGAAAAAAAAACTAAAAAGCAAAAATGTTAATTCACTACTAAGGGAGACCACCTGGGGGCGGGACTTGTTAGCAGAGCATTATGGGAAAATATGCAAATTAGATCTTTTCTTAAGGGACTAGCACTCGCCGGTTGGTGACCTTTTCGCTGCCCCTAGGTGATGGATCGCCGTTCGATTTTCAAGACGATGAAGCCGCCCTGATGAACTTTCTAGAAGCTGATGGCAATCTGGGAGAAGCCGGAGATTTACACGACTTACACTGGACGATCTAGCGGGACGGCGCCGCCGCCAGCAACCAGACGCACAACTACTGCAACAACCGCAGCCAGACTGATGGGGGTTTTTGTATATGTATTTTTTTTTTTTTTTTGTTACCGTGTACATCGAAGCATTTCTTACCTGACTCCACTCTTGGTAGCGCAGGATTGTGGGAGGGGGGATCGAGCGGGAGATCGAGGGCGGGGGGGGGATCGAGGGCGAGAGCGCAACCAGAGTGAGAGGTTTTCATACTTGTTAATAAATCCTAAATTGTATAAAATGTTGGATTGTGTGTGATCAGATGTTCGAGGAATGGGGTTTTGGGTCGGGTCCTGTGGAACGCTCTCGGTATGGGCCAAGTCCTGTGGGGCGCTCTTGGTATGCAGTGGGTCCTGTGGGCCGCTTCTCCGTATGGGCCAGGTCCTGTGGGGCGCTCCCGGTATGGGCCAGGTCCTGTGGGGCGCTCCCGGTATGGGCCAGGTCCTGTGGGGCGCTCCCGGTATGGGCCAGGTCCTGTGGGGCGCTCCCGGTATGGGCCAGGTCTTGTGGGATACTCTCCGTATGGGCCAGGTCCTGTGGGGCGCTCCCGGTATGGGCCAGGTCCTGTGGGATGCTCTCCGTATGGGCCAGGTCCTGTGGGGCGCTCCCGGTATGGGCCAGGTCCTGTGGCGCTCCCGGTATGGGCCAGGTCCTGTGGGGCTCCCGGTATGGGCCAGGTCCTGTGGGGCGCTCCCGGTATGGGCCAGGTCCTGTGGGATGCTCTCCGTATGGGCCAGGTCCTGTGGGGCGCTCCCGGTATGGGCCAGGTCCTGTGGGGCTCCCGGTATGGGCCAGGTCCTGTGGGATGCTCTCCGTATGGGCCAGGTCCTGTGGGGCGCTCCCGGTATGGGCCAGGTCCTGTGGGGCTCCCGGTATGGGCCAGGTCCTGTGGGGCGCTCCCGGTATGGGCCAGGTCCTGTGGGGCTCCCGGTATGGGCCGGGTCCCTGTGGGCCGCTTCTCCGTATAGGGCGGATTCTGTGGGGCGCTCCCGGTATGGGTGGGTCCCTGTGGGCCGCTTCTCTGTATGGTGTGGGTCCTGTGGGCCGCTTCTCTGTATGGTGCGGGTCCTGTGGGGCGCTTCTTGGTATGGGCCAGGTCCTGTGGGGCGCTCTCGGTATAGGCCAGGTCCTGTGGGGTTCTTCTCCGTATGGGGCGGGTCCTGTGGGGCGCTCTTAGTATGAGCTAGGTCCTGTGGGGCGCTCCCGATATGGGTGGGTCCTGTGGGGCCCTTCTCGTTATGGGCCGGGTGCTAAGTGGAGTTTCCAGTATGGGGCAGGATTTATGGGCCACTCCCAGTATATGGCGGACCGTGGACGTTTCTGGTGAATTGAACCTCACAAAAGTATTGAAGGAAGGATATCTGGATACGGAATGATGGGCGCGCGAGCCACACGGGGCCAGAAGAGCGATCGCAGATGTATGAACACGTAGCACATTGCATGGAGCAGCGGAAAAAGGTTTTAATGTAACGGCGATCGCTGTACACTTGGGTATACAATATGTGGGGGTCCTCCACCCTCATCACTGCTTCATGTTCTTGAGCTTTTTTTCTTCTTTTTTTCCTCTTTTTTTTCTTTTTTTTTTTTTGAGCCTGTAATGTGAGAACTTCATCTTCCTCCAGCAGATGGCGCTGTCTGTCCAGAGTGCAGCTCGTTATAAGCCTTATAATGATCGGCGCTCCGGAGTTTCCTGCGTTCTGTATTGTTAGTTCCTCTATAGCGATGAGAGCCGCGGACACTCGGGATTGGTCAGCTGTCATGCCAGGTCACACTATAGAGTCCGGATGATGACCTTTGGGGGGACGGAGGGGGTTGCCACAGCCGGGTATTTACAGTTGACGTCCAGTAAAAGTTAAACCGACAACAGGAACTTCTGTGATATTTCATTATTAAACACTGTCACGCTTTTTACATAAATCCCGTCCCCTTTTTCAGCTAAATTTGGCGACACTGTATTTGAAAATTTGGGACAATCCGATTTTAATTCTGAACAATTGGAAAGTATGCAAACGAGAACTGGAAGAGACCCAGAGAAGCCATTAGAACGAAGTTGGACCGCCCACCTGAAGAACCTCAGCCAATAGGAGAGAACCTACTGGAAGCCCCGCCCCCGAGGAGCTTCTTCAGAAGGAAACAGGAAGTTGGCCCTGGAGAGACGACTGAGGAGACTCCTGCCACGTCTGATTATAAAGGAACATGTATCTGGTGGGTAGAGTAATCGGAGTTGGAAAAAAAAACACGGTACGAGGCCTGGCTTCCAATAGGTTGGAGCTGTTGGCCACCATCCCTTTCGAAAAGTTTCAAAAATTTTGAAAATTTCCTGTGTCTTGAATTGTTTGCCTGTATTGACCCTTAGGGTCTTGTGGCTACAAACGTTCCACCTCTCCCAGAACATCCCAAGGAAAGAGGGGGCCTGGCTCCAGGGCTCCCAGAAGAGTTGGAAAATCTGGGTGCCACCAAAACCTCCTGAAAATCTGCCCTTTCCAAACGTTTCTCGTGATTGACGCCAAATGAGGAGGAGTCTAGGATAAGTGGGCGACTTCTTATCAAGTCTTTGTATCTGAGGCCGGCACCGTTCACCTTGGGGATAGATTGGGCGCGGTCCTCCGCTCCTCCCTGTTCTCACCCCGGGGCGTTTTACTTACTTAAAACTTCTGTCTGTCAACAAACAATTGACCGCCGCACAATGGAAACCTGACACAGCGTCTTCAGCGAGCGAGATGGCGATTTTCATAATTATATCTTCGCCAATCCGTGTGAGAACACGCCATCCGCCCAGATAACAACCATTGTCTCAGGGAAGTGGTACTGAGCAATTAATCACGTTCTGTCTATTCCAGCCAAGAAACTTCTCAAGGAGTGTAAGATCGAAATAGAAGAAATATCCGAAAATGATGATCTTACCCGAAGATTGAAGAAACTAAAGAAATTAATATTATTCTTGAGTTCAATGTATACAGATTATTTTAAACTTATATCTCTGTATACAGGGAGCTCCCCCTAGTGGTGACTGCAGACAGGATCTTATCATGTATCTCTGTATTCAGGGAGCTCCCCCTAGTGGTGGCTGCAGACAGGATCTTATCATGTATCTCTGTATATAGGGAGCTCCCCCTAGTGGTGGCTGCAGACAGGATCTTATCATGTATCTCTGTATATAGGGAGCTCCCCCTAGTGGTGGCTGCAGACAGGATCTTATCATGTATCTCTGTATACAGGGAGCTCCCCCTAGTGGTGACTGCAGACAGGATCTTATCATGTATCTCTGTATACAGGGAGCTCCCCCTAGTGGTGGCTGCAGACAGAATCTTATCATGTATCTCTGTATACAGGGAGCTCCCCCTAGTGGTGACTGCAGACAGGATCTTATCATGTATCTCTGTGTACAGGGAGCTCCCCCTAGTGGTGACTGCAGACAGGATCTTATCATGTATCTCTGTGTACAGGGAGCTCCCCCTAGTGGTGACTGCAGACAGGATCTTATCATGTATCTCTGTGTACAGGGAGCTCACCCTAGTGGTGGCTGCAGACAGGATCTTATCATGTATCTCTGTGTACAGGGAGCTCCCCCTAGTGGTGACTGCAGACAGGATCTTATCATGTATCTCTGTGTACAGGGAGCTCCCCCTAGTGGTGACTGCAGACAGGATCTTATCATGTATCTCTGTATACAGGGAGCTCCCCCTAGTGGTGACTGCAGACAGAATATTACCATGTATCTCTGTATACAGGGAGCTCCCCCTAGTGGTGACTGCAGACAGGATCTTATCATGTATCTCTGTATACAGGGAGCTCCCCCTAGTGGTGGCTGCAGACAGGATCTTATCATGTATCTCTGTATACAGGGAGCTCCCCCTAGTGGTGGCTGCAGACAGGATCTTACCATGTATCTCTGTATACAGGGAGCTCCCCCTAGTGGTGGCTGCAGACAGGATCTTATCATGTATCTCTGTATACAGGGAGCTCCCCCTAGTGGTGGCTGCAGACAGGATCTTATCATGTATCTCTGTATACAGGGAGCTCCCCCTAGTGGTGGCTGCAGACAAGATCTTATCATGTATCTCTGTATACAGGGAGCTCCCCCTAGTGGTGGCTGCAGACAGAATATTACCATGTATCTCTGTATACAGGGAGCTCCCTCCTAGTGGTAACAGGATCTTGTCTTTTAATAATTACTATTTCTCTTCTGTGGCGACACGGAGGGTCGGTAGGCGCTTCAGTCCACTAGCTGATACCGCAGAGACCAGGGATTGTCCCAACAGACTCTCCCTTTAACGTGGGCGTACCGCTACACAGAAAGCACAGGGTGAGGGTAAAACAATGTGGCAATGCTTTATTCAACCATAAAACAGGCAGATAACACATAGAACAGTCCCAGAAAAATACCTCAAGATGGGGCACATTAGAGTCTCACCTTTCCGTTGGCTTGCCTGGATAAAAGCAGCTGTTACTTCAGAGCTTCCAGGGTCGACTACCCTACCTGTGGCATGCAGAGAGGAGGTAATGACAGTCTTGGGAAGATGACAGTCCATTGAGGTACAAGGCCAGTTGACCCGAGGGTCACAACCTGGCTTCTCCGAACATCTCCATGGGGCCAGGTGACGAAATGGTCCCAACCTGGTTTTCACAAAAAGACTATCCATGGTTCAGCGATGGTCAATGGAGCAGATCTGTATTCTTCCAGCTGGAGCTGTGGTCCCCTAAGCTGGCATCCTGTAGAACAGGGGTGTCAAACTGCATTCCTCGAGGGCTGCAAACAGGTCATGTTTTCAGGATTTCCTTGTACTGCACAGGTGATAATTTAATCACCAACTAATTATTTGTGTAGGTGATTAAATTATCACGTGTGCAGTACAAGGAAATCCTGAAAACATGACCTGTTTGCAGCCCTCGAGGAATGCAGTTTGACACCCCTGCTGTAGAATATATCTGTGTCCCTCTTGATGCAGCCGTGATGTTGTGGCTGCTGTTCTATCTCTTTTACTTTGGATGGCTTGGGTAAATCTCTGGCTGTCTCAGTCTCTCTGCAGAGTCATGTAACCTTTTTTTTATAATTAACAAGTGTCCTTCAGCCAGTATTTACATAAAGGGTAAGAATAGAGATGAAATCAAGTAGCATTACTTGATTATTTAATCTATTTGCATAGTGTTTCCTCTGTTTTCAAAGTCAATAAAATAGCTGGCCTGGACAATGCATAATTAGCCTATCAGTATACATCACTAGTCATCTAGGATAAGAGCTCAAAATGCTACATCAGTTGTCAGCTTACAAGTCAGTATTATAGGCTTACACAAGCAGAAGTCTGTTTTCTTGACCAACCACAAAGACACCCATACATTCAAAAGTCAACATATACACTGCTCAAAAAAATAAGGGGAACACTTAAACAACAGAATCTAACTCCAAGCAAATCAAACTTCTGTGAAATCAAACTGTCCACTTAGGAAGCCACAATGATGTGACAGAGTCTAGAGACGCCGTGGAGAGCGATCTGCTGCCTGCAACATCCTTCAGAATGACCGGTTTGGCAGTGGGCCAGTAATGGTGCGGGGTGGCATTTCTTTGGAGGGCCGCACAGCCCTCCATGTGCTCGCCAGAAGTAGCCTGACTACCATTAGGTACCGAGATGAGATCCTCAGACCTCTTGTGAGACCATATGATGGTGCTGTTGGCCCTGGGTTCCTCCTAATGCAGGACAACGCCAGACCTCATGTGGCTGGAGTGTGTCAGCAGTTCCTGCAAGATGAAGGCATTGAAGCTATGGACTGGCCCGCCCGTTCCCCAGACCTGAATCTGATTGACCACATCTGGGACATCATGTCTCGCTCCATCCACCAACGTCACATTGCACCACAGACTGTCCAGGAGTTGGCGGATGCTTTAGTCCAGGTCTAGAAGGAGATTCCTCAGGAGACCATCCGCCGCCTCATCAGGAGCATGCCCAGGTGTTGTAGGGAGGTCATACAGGCACGTGGAGGCCACACACACTACTGAGCATCATTTCCTTGTCTTGAGGCATTTCCACTGAAGTTGGATCAGCCTGTAACTTCATTTTCCACTTTGATTTTGAGCATCATTACAACTCCAGACCTCCGTGGGATATTAGTTGTGATTTACCCTGATAATTTTTAGGTTTTATTGTTCTCAACACATTCCACTATGTAATGAATAAAGATTTACAACTGGAGTATTTCATTCAGTGATATCTAGGATCTGGGATGTTAGTGTTCCCTTTATTTTATTGAGCGGAGAAGATAAGGCTATTCTTTCTGGCTTACTAAAAGTAGGAGTCTGGTTAATTAAGATGCAATGTTGTGTCTCTACACCTTCCCTTTAGTATAGGAAAGTGGATATAACCTATTTGCAGTTACATATTATAGAGGTGAGTAGAATGTTTAATTTTTATGACAATGATTCATTGCAGCTCATAAATTATTCACTTCATCCCGTTTTCTATTCTTGGGAGTAAAGTGGGCGGAGCACAGTAACCGCCGCCCACTGGACTCTTAATCAGAGAAATATTAAAATGAATAAATTGCAAGTAGTTCTGATCTTTCCTCACAAACCGACATATCCATTTGCTCAGCTCCTTCTGCTCTATAACCTGCTGCGTTCACACTGCAATAGGTTTCCTTTAAAAACTGCACCAGACAAGAAAGCTGGTATTGTCTGTTAATCATTATTAGATGGCGGAAATAGACTTTACCCCTTTTTTATACAAACACATAAAACATCGGTGGCGTTGTCCAGGCGACTTTACATGTGGTTTCAATATTGTTGTGAATATGAATATATTTTAAAACAAAATAAGATTCTTAAAGGACAACGCTTACCTTAGAGAATTAGACACACGGTTTTCCAAGTCGTGCTGAGCGACAGGTAACAGCTCTATACAGGGAGCTCCCCCTAGTGGTGGCTGCAGACAGGATCTTATCATGTATCTCTGTATACAGGGAGCTCCCCCTAGTGGTGGCTGCAGACAGGATCTTATCATGTATCTCTGTATACAGGGAGCTCCCCCTAGTGGTGGCTGCAGACAGGATCTTATCATGTATCTCTGTATACAGGGAGCTCCCCCTAGTGGTGGCTGCAGACAGGATCTTATCATGTATCTCTGTATACAGGGAGCTCCCCCTAGTGGTGACTGCAGACAGGATCTTATCATGTATCTCTGTATACAGGGAGCTCCCCCTAGTGGTGACTGCAGACAGGATCTTATCATGTATCTCTGTATACAGGGAGCTCCCCCTAGTGGTGGCTGCAGACAGGATCTTATCATGTATCTCTGTATACAGGGAGCTCCCCCTAGTGGTGGCTGCAGACAGGATCTTATCATGTATCTGTATACAGGGAGCTCCCCCTAGTGGTGGCTGCAGACAGGATCTTATCATGTATCTCTGTATACAGGGAGCTCCCCCTAGTGGTGGCTGCAGACAGAATCTTATCATGTATCTCTGTATACAGGGAGCTCCCCCTAGTGGTGACTGCAGACAGGATCTTATCATGTATCTGTATACAGGGAGCTCCCCCTAGTGGTGGCTGCAGACAGAATCTTATCATGTATCTCTGTATACAGGGAGCTCCCCCTAGTGGTGACTGCAGACAGGATCTTATCATGTATCTCTGTATACAGGGAGCTCCCCCTAGTGGTGACTGCAGACAGGATCTTATCATGTATCTCTGTATACAGGGAGCTCCCCCTAGTGGTGGCTGCAGACAGGATCTTATCATGTATCTGTATACAGGGAGCTCCCCCTAGTGGTGGCTGCAGACAGAATCTTATCATGTATCTCTGTATACAGGGAGCTCCCCCTAGTGGTGACTGCAGACAGGATCTTATCATGTATCTGTATACAGGGAGCTCCCCCTAGTGGTGGCTGCAGACAGAATCTTATCATGTATCTCTGTATACAGGGAGCTCCCCCTAGTGGTGACTGCAGACAGGATCTTATCATGTATCTCTGTATACAGGGAGCTCCCCCTAGTGGTGACTGCAGACAGGATCTTATCATGTATCTGTATACAGGGAGCTCCCCCTAGTGGTGGCTGCAGACAGAATCTTATCATGTATCTCTGTATACAGGGAGCTCCCCCTAGTGGTGGCTACAGACAGGATCTTATGTATCTCTGTATACAGGGAGCTCCCCCTAGTGGTGACTGCAGACAGGATCTTATCATGTATCTCTGTATACAGGGAGCTCCCCCTAGTGGTGACTGCAGACAGGATCTTATCATATATCTCTGTATACAGGGAGCTCCCCCTAGTGGTGGCTGCAGACAGGATCTTATCATGTATCTCTGTATACAGGGAGCTCCCCCTAGTGGTGGCTGCAGACAGGATCTTATCATGTATCTGTATACAGGGAGCTCCCCCTAGTGGTGGCTGCAGACAGAATCTTATCATGTATCTCTGTATACAGGGAGCTCCCCCTAGTGGTGACTGCAGACAGGATCTTATCATGTATCTGTATACAGGGAGCTCCCCCTAGTGGTGGCTGCAGACAGAATCTTATCATGTATCTCTGTATACAGGGAGCTCCCCCTAGTGGTGACTGCAGACAGGATCTTATCATGTATCTCTGTATACAGGGAGCTCCCCCTAGTGGTGACTGCAGACAGGATCTTATCATGTATCTGTATACAGGGAGCTCCCCCTAGTGGTGGCTGCAGACAGAATCTTATCATGTATCTCTGTATACAGGGAGCTCCCCCTAGCGGTGGCTGCAGACAGGATCTTATCATGTATCTCTGTATACAGGGAGCTCCCCCTAGCGGTGGCTGCACACAGGATCTTATCATGTATCTCTGTATACAGGGAGCTCCCCCTAGCGGTGGCTGCAGACAGGATCTTATCATGTATCTCTATATACAGGGAGCTCCCCCTAGTGGTGGCTGCAGACAGGATCTTATCATGTATCTCTGTATACAGGGAGCTCCCCCTAGTGGTGACTGCAGACAGGATCTTATCATGTATCTCTGTATACAGGGAGCTCCCCCTAGTGGTGGCTACAGACAGGATCTTATGTATCTCTGTATACAGGGAGCTCCCCCTAGTGGTGACTGCAGACAGGATCTTATCATGTATCTCTGTATACAGGGAGCTCCCCCTATTGGTGGCTGCAGACAGGATCTTATCATGTATCTCTGTATACAGGGAGCTCTCCCTAGTGGTGACTGCAGACAGGATCTTATCATGTATCTCTGTATACAGGGAGCTCCCCCTAGTGGTGGCTGCAGACAGGATCTTATCATGTATCTCTGTATACAGGGAGCTCCCCCTAGTGGTGGCTGCAGACAGGATCTTATCATGTATCTCTGTATACAGGGAGCTCCCCCTAGTGGTGGCTGCAGACAGGATCTTATCATGTATCTCTGTATACAGGGAGCTCCCCCTAGTGGTGGCTGCAGACAGGATCTTATCATGTATCTCTGTATACAGGGAGCTCCCCCTAGTGGTGGCTGCAGACAGGATCTTATCATGTATTTCTGTATACAGGGAGCTCCCCCTAGTGGTGACTGCAGACAGGATCTTATCATGTATCTCTGTATACAGGGAGCTCCCCCTGGTGGTGGCTGCAGACAGGATCTTATCATGTATCTCTGTATACAGGGAGCTCCCCCTGGTGGTGGCTGCAGACAAGATCTTACCATGTATCTCTGTATACAGGGAGCTCCCCATGGTGGTGGCTGCAGACAGGACCTTATCATGTATCTCTGTATACAGGGAGCTTCCCCTAGTGGTGGCTGCAGACAGGATCTTATCATGTATCTCTGTATACAGGGAGCTCCCCCTAGTGGTGGCTGCAGACAGGATCTTATCATGTATCTCTGTATACAGGGAGCTCCCCTAGTGGTGACTGCAGACAGGATCTTATCATGTATCTCTGTATACAGGGAGCTCCCCCTAGTGGTGACTGCAGACAGGATCTTATCATGTATCTCTGTATATAGGGAGCTCCCCCTAGTGGTGGCTGCAGACAGGATCTTATCATGTATCCCTGTATACAGGGAGCTCCCCCTAGTGGTGGCTGCAGACAGGATCTTATCATGTATCTCTCTATACAGGGAGCTCCCCCTAGTGGTGGCTGCAGACAGGATCTTATCATGTATCTCTGTATACAGGGAGCTCCCCCTAGTGGTGGCTGCAGACAGGATCTTATCATGTATCTCTGTATACAGGGAGCTCCCCCTAGTGGTGGCTGCAGACAGGATCTTATCATTATATCTGTATACAGGGAGCTCCCCCTAGTGGTGGCTGCAGACAGGATCTTATCATTATATCTGTATACAGGGAGCTCCCCCTAGTGGTGGCTGCAGACAGGATCTCATCAGGTATCACTGTATACAGGAGATATGATGCTCTGTATCAGGTAGTTCTTGCTGTAGTGGGACTCTTTGGTCCTGGACTACTTCTTCCTTCCTATAATTGGTAAACCGTGATCATGTCCATTACCACCTTTGGGTCACCCAGATGATTCCTGTGCAGTAACGTGAATATCATGGAAGTTGTTGCTGCAGATGTTTCCTGGACTGTCGTAACAATCGATGCCCTAAAGGGAGTGGGAACTCTGTGCTAACTATATGGAGGACATGTTCATCTGTACGTTGTGCAAACAAGAACACAAATGCCCTGAAATGGCTGATAACAGAGAGCGATCGTGCACTCTTTCGAAGAAAAAGAAGGAGACAGATGGCAGGTGTGGTGCATTGTTGAGTAATTGGTTTGGTGGCTGCATCCATCATAGTAGGGAAGGGAGAGGAACTTCATTTGCTGTAGGCAATTTCCTGCTCGATTTCTGCAACGTTATCAGGTTCCTTTGTCCTTCAACTCATTTTGAAAAACTGAGTCATAAATCACCGGCGGCGTTTACCTTCTTTATCCTCTAGAGATATATGTACAGACGATAGAAATATTATAGCACCATGAAGAGAGTACGGAATGTGTGTCTAAGATACAACAAGGCCAACTGGTGAGTCAATGTCTACAACCTCACCACTGAAGAACATGAGTATGATGGTCCTCATTGATATCAAATGGATTGTAGCCAAGGCTTCAACTGGAGTCACGACACGATGATGCTACTAACCTGGACTGGAAAGTACCACGACTAGTCTACATGTCAACGTCATGTCAACGTCACTAGTTTACATACCAACCACATGATAAGGTTCTCACTTTCTTCATTTTTGCCTCAAGGCAAGGTCTAGCACTGGTCTATATGCCATATTTAATACTAGGTACATCATTGTCTTCAGGCCTGATTCAAGGAACGGTAAATTACTAGTTTATATACCATCTTTGAAACTTCTACTTCTCTACATGTAATCTTCGAATGAGGTCCACCACTCTCCTCATTCTAGCATCTGGTCCAACATTGTTCTGTATATTATCTTTAAGATCCATTTCTCCCGTAGTTTTCATATCAACTACAATCCCAAGGTTCACCACTTTCACAAACTTCTAGACGTGGTCCAACATTGCTCTGAAAAATAGCTTTAAGATACGATAATTCTCACCAGTAGTCTTCACGTTAATTACCAGCACGAGGTCAAGCCCTTGCTTCAGTCTTGCTTTTAATATGGTATTTCTTTCAACTCTGTATACATCAATTAACATGTTAATAAGGGGTTCAACTCATCTGTATTCCTGCTTGATAATGAGTAACTATTGTCTATATACCAACGTCAAATGAGATCCACCACTGGCCATCTTCCAGACGAAGCTTACCCCTGGTTTAAATGTAAATGTCAAGCAAGTCCTGCCAATGGTTTACATGCCAATTTCAAGATGACTTCCACATCCGCAACAATATTCCAACTTTAACGCGGTACATTACTGCTCTACAGGCCAACTTCAACTCAAGGTCCATCTGGTTTACATGACAACTTCCAGACAAGGTCCACCATGTCATAACGTCAACATTGTTTTACATGCTAACTAAAACACAAGGTCCACTACTAGTGTATACGTCATCTTCAAGACAAGGTATCTCTTTTGTCTACACATTACCACCAAGACAAGGCATCTTTTACTTCTACACGTTATCTTCAAGATAAGGTCCACCACTGGTCTACATGTCTTCTTCAATATGAGGTCCACCCCTGGTCTACAAGTCATCTTCAAGACGAGGTCCAACACTTGTCTACACATCGTCTCTAAGACGAGGTCTACCACTGCTCTACATGTCTTCAAGACGAGGTCCACCACTGGTCTATATGTCTTCAAGACGAGGTCCACCACTGATCTACACGACGTCTTCGAGATGAGGTCCACCACTGGTCTACAAGTCTTCTTCAAGACGAGGTCCACCACTGGTCTACACATTTTCTTCATGACGAGGTCCACCACTAGTCTACAGGTCGTCTTCAAGACGAAGTACACCACTGGTCTACACGTCTTCAAGATGAGGTCCACCACTGATCTACACCTTGTCTTCGAGACAAGGTCCACCACTGGTCTACAAGTTGTCTTCAAGACGAGGTCCACCACTGGTCTACAAGTCGTCTTCAAGACGAGGTCCACCACTGGTCTATACGTCGTCTTCAAGTCGAGGACCACCACTGGTCTACATGTTGTCTTCAAAACTAGGTTCCCCACTGGTCTACACTTTGTCTTCAAGACTAGGTCCATCACTGGGCTACACGTTGTTCTTCTGTACCCTTTTCGTCTACTTGCCAACTTTAAGAGCGAACTGTTTCACAACTAACCCTATATGACTTTGTGAAGGACATGCTCAAAATGAACTTCATTAATAAAAAATAAAAACAAAACTAACACTGAAGGCTGTAACAAATTACAGCCTCTCAGAACTGCACCATCACTGTTACATCTAGGTCTCCCCTCAGGGCACTTGCTCCTCCCAGGGTTGCATGGTTCTACCCTTGAACATTGTCGAGTCTTAATGAAAAAAAAAATACTTTCATCCTTCATGGTGACCTTTATGTCTGTCAATCAGCTGAAATGTGTGAATTCTGAACATGAATGATTTTTGTTTTCTGCCTGACGTGAAGAGATTTTCTTTTCAAAGTTTATACTCCAGTCACCTCTAAAGCTGCTTTTGACTGTATGGATGTCATCCAAGCTCCCACAATGTATTTAAACCAGAAGGAATCTGCAGCTTTGGATGTGACTTGAGTAAGTTAATAATTATTATATTTGGATCCTGCAGAGCTGCATTCATACTTCAGCTGGTTGCTCCTTTGGAATCCACCTGCTCTATCACGACAGGCAAGCATCATGGGAGAAGTGTTTGCACGTTGTACAGTTCATTCCATGCTGGGCGCAGATCCTGAGAGCTGACTGTAATCCAGTAGGACTCTGAATGCAGCTTTGGGTGTGTTTGGAGAGTACTGTAACTGGATCAGTACACGATGAGGATTGTGCTGACTGTTTACAACTCTCCGAGTGTGTTCTGATGGGTTTTTGGAAGGGTCTCTGTGTAATCCTAGCCCCGGCGGGTGTCCTGTGTATCTTGGCCATGGCAGTTATCTGGTATTAGCGTACGGCCTGAAGAGGAATAGGACTCTATTGTCGGGAACAGGTTCCTCCGGTCCTTCGGCCTAGACACTATTTATTTTTGCTCACAGGTACTCAGATTTCCATAACTCGGAGAGTGTCTACGATTGGAGACCGCAGACAGAATTTTTTTTATTACTCCATGTTAAAGGCCATTTCCCCCCAAAATAATATACACCCCGAGACGTCCTATATCCAGGTGTCCAAACTTGGCTTAAAAAAAAATGTAAAAAGTATTTCCTTCCCCCTCCTCAGAAACAGCGCCCCCTTATCTTCAGGCTGTCTCCGGTACTGCAACTACTTTCTAATCAAATGGAGCTGCAGTACCACCCATAGGGCAAAAAAAAAGAAGTGCAGCCACTGAATAAAAGATCATTTTTTTCCCTTTAAATCCAGGTAAAGTTTATGAATATTTAAAGGGGCCATCTGAGTTAGAGGTTTTTTTAAAAAAATATTTTTCTATTGGGTCCCACAGCAACTCCTATTTTGAGGAATCAACCTGTATATTATAATAGACACCTTGTAATGCCTTGATTTTCCTGCGGGGGCAGTGTAGAAGAATTGAACTCTTTACTAAATTTACCTGATCACTGTTGATCTCAATGAACTCTGTCGCTCGCTTATTACCACGGTCTCTTCTAAAAAAAATAAAAGTTTCCCACAGTGGAAAGTCCCTTTAAGCTGTCACGGTGCTTTTTTTTTCTTGCGCTAATTACCACTTTAAAGTCGTCATTACCGCGGATTTACGACTTACACCGACCCGAAGGTTCAGCGCTAATGAAGGGCTGTCGTGTCTTGTAGGGTTCTTTTGTATTGTCAAAGATGAAATAAACTTTCTGACACGCGATCCGTCCTACCGCAGAAGGAGAAAGTAAAAAAATCGCCCCGGGCGTGGGTTGTAAAAAAAAACAAAACACAAAGCAAAAATTTCACAATTCAACATAAAAGTTGAATGCAGCTTTGGATGTGATCGGAGTAGAAGTCGCACTGAAGCTGAGGATTTTCTCATCCATTTGTGTTGATTTTGCGGCTTTTATTTTCCTGGGTCAGTGACTCTCTGAATGTTTACCCCCTTGGTATGAAGTGAATAAGCCGTGTCGGGGTCCCTTTAAGGGCGCTGTTGTGTGGGGACGGCTCGGTGATCTCGCTGATGCCGTTCATTGTGAGGGAGAATTACCACTGAGTCACTTGTGAAAGCAGCTTTTGTCTGGCGCATTCCCGTAACGTCTCGCTGCTTGTCGCTGGCGGTTTTTTTCCAGCTGCGCTATTGTTCACTTTCTCTCCTCGTAGTCTCGTGTAGCAGGAGCGGAGGGCGCGCCGGCGGGATGTATTGTGCGCGGGTGACGGCGGTGGGAAGAAGGGCTTGGGATTGGCACCGCTGAGATGGGGAGGCCCCTGAAAAAAGAAAAATATTCTATTCCTGAGGGAATGCAAGGGGCGCCTTTGCTCACTGCACCATCCCGCATTCTCTTTTGATATATTCCGGCCTCTTCTAGGCCAACCTGGCTCCTGTGGGAAAAAAAGACGGTGGTGTCATGACCTGGTACCACCGCCGGCGTCCTAAAGGAAGAGCCAGGCTGGCCAGGAGAGGCCGAACCGGCATGGTGGTTATAAAGTATTCTGGGGCACAGTGGTTATTATTTACTCGGGGGCACAGTGGGTATTATGTATTCTAGGGGCACAGTGTTTATTATTTACTCGAGGGCACAGTGGGTATTATGTATTCTAGGGGCACAGTGGTTTTAATATATTCTAGAGGCTCAGTGGCATTGTGACATTTGTTTTGGGGGTACAGTGTCCTTAATTTATTTTATTATGGGGGCACAGTGGTTATCATATATTATGGGGCGCAGTGGTTATTATCATTTCTTCTGGGGGCACAGTGTGCTTAGTTTATTATGGGGCACAGTGGTTATAATATATTATGGGGCACAGTGGTTATTATTTCTTCTGGGGGCACAGTGTGCTTAGTTTATTTTATTATGGGGGCACAGTGGCTATAATATATTATTGGGCACAGTGGTTATTATCATTTCTTCTGGGGGCACAGTGTGCTTAGTTTATTATAGTGGCACAGTGGTTATAATATATTATGGGGCAAAGTGGCTATTATCATTTCTTCTGGGGGCACAGTGGTTATAATATATTATGGGGCACAGTGGTTATTATCATTTCTTCTGGGGGCACAGTGTGCTTAGTTTATCATATTATGGGGGCACAGTGGTTATAATATATTATGGGGCAAAGTGGTTATTATCATTTCTTCTGGGGGCACAGTGTGCTTAGTTTATTATATTATGGGGGCACAGTGGTTATAATATATTATGGGGCACAGTGGTTATTATCATTTCTTCTGGGGGCACAGTGTGCTTAGTTTATTATATTATGGGGGCACAGTGGTTATAATATATTATGGGGCACAGTGGTTATTATCATTTCTTCTGGGGGCACAGTGTGCTTAGTTTATTTTATTATGGGGGCATAGTGGTTATAATATATTATGGGGCACAGTGGTTATTATCATTTCTTCTGGGGGCACAGTGTGCTTAGTTTATTTTATTATGGGGCACAGTGGTTATAATATATTATGGGGCACAGTGGTTATTATCATTTCTTCTGGGGGCACAGTGTGCTTAGTTTATTTTATTATGGGGCACAGTGGTTATAATATATTATGGGGCACAGTGGTTATTATCATTTATTCTGGGGGCACAGTGTGCTCAGTTTTTTTATTATGGGGGCACAGTTGTTATAATATATTATGGGGCACAGTGGTTATTATCATTTATTCTGGGGGCACAGTGTGCTCAGCTTTTTTATTATGGGGGCACAGTGGTTATAATATATTATGGGGCACAGTGGTTATTATCATTTCTTCTGGGGGCACAGTGTGCTTAGTTTATTTTATTATGGGGGCACAGTGGTTATAATATATTATGGGGCACAGGGGTTATTATCATTTCTTCTGGGGGCACAGTGTGCTTAGTTTATTTTATTATGGGGCACAGTGGTTATAATATATTATGGGGCACAGGGGTTATTATCATTTCTTCTGGGGGCACAGTGTGCTCAGTTTTTTTTATTATGGGGGCACAGTGGTTATAATATATTATGGGGCACAGTGGTTATTATCATTTCTTCTGGGGGCACAGTGAGCTTAGTTTATTTTATTATGGGGGCACAGTGGTTATAATATATTATGGGGCACAGTGGTTATTATCATTTCTTCTGGGGGCACAGTGTGCTTAGTTTATTTTATTATGGGGGCACAGTGGTTATAATATATTATGGGGCACAGGGGTTATTATCATTTCTTCTGGGGGCACACTGTGCTCAGTTTTTTTATTATGGGGGCACAGTGGTTATAATATATTATGGGGCACAGTGGTTATTATCATTTCTTCTGGGGGCACAGTGTGCTTAGTTTATTTTATTGTGGGGCACAGTAGTTATAATATATTATGGGGCACAGTGGTTATTATCATTTATTCTGGGGGCACAGTGTGCTCAGTTTTTTTATTATGGGGGCACAGTTGTTATAATATATTATGGGGCACAGTGGTTATTATCATTTCTTCTGGGGGCACAGTGTGCTTAGTTTATTTTATTATGGGGGCACAGTGGTTATAATATATTATGGGGCACAGGGGTTATTATCATTTCTTCTGGGGGCACAGTGTGCTTAGTTTATTTTATTATGGGGCACAGTGGTTATAATATATTATGGGGCACAGTGGTTATTATCATTTCTTCTGGGGGCACAGTGTGCTTAGTTTATTTTATTATGGGGCACAGTGGTTATAATATATTATGGGGCACAGTGGTTATTATCATTTCTTCTGGGCGCACAGTGTGCTTAGTTTATTTTATTATGGGGGCACAGTGGTTATTATCATTTCTTCTGGGGGCACAGTGTGCTTAGTTTATTTTATTATGGGGGCACAGTGGTTATTATCATTTCTTCTGGGGGCACAGTGTGCTTAGTTTATTTTATTATGGGGCACAGTGGTTATAATATATTATGGGGGCACAGTGGTTATTATCATTTCTTCTGGGGGCACAGTGTGCTTAGTTTATTTTATTATGGGGCACAGTGGTTATAATATATTATGGGGCACAGTGGTTATTATCATTTCTTCTGGGGGCACAGTGTGCTCAGTTTATTTTATTATGGGGCACAGTGGTTATAATATATTATGGGGCACAGTGGTTATTATCATTTCTTCTGGGGGCACAGTGTGCTCAGTTTATTTTATTATGGGGGCACAGTTGTTATAATATATTATGGGGCACAGTGGTTATTATCATTTCTTCTGGGGGCACAGTGTGCTTAGTTTATTTTATTATGGGGCACAGTGGTTATTATCATTTCTTCTGGG